>NC_143041.1:8717446-9046612 GCF_057628025.1 Oncorhynchus mykiss
TTAACTTAACCATTTGGAATGACGCGGAACAGGAGGAGCAATCCAGGGTGTCATTTAAAAATAATAATTACGTTTGGAGCAATGAGACTATCCTGTACACGGGACCTGAAAAACTGTACATTTCTATGTTTCCCAGAGTCGTGGCTGAAAACAAAAGAGATGATCGTGGACTTCAGGAAACAGCAGAGGGAGCACCCCCTTATCCACATCGAAGGGACAGCAGTGGAGAAGGTGGAAAGTTTTACGTTGGTGGGCGTACACATCACAGACAAACTGAAATGGTCCACCCACACAGACAGTGGGGTGAAGAAGGCACAGCAGCCGTGGTGGTGTCTGGTGACAGTGTGGTGACGAAGGCACAGCAGCCGTGGTGGTGTGCCGTGGTGGTGTTTATAAGTAATCCCGCTATGACCACCGACGAGCCATCAACCACGCAAAGTGTCAATAGAGGACTAAAATGGAATTCTACTACTCCAGCTCTGACGCGCGATGGATGTGCCAGGGCTTGCAAACTATCACGGATTACAAAGGGAAACCAAGCCGGGAGCTGCCCAGTGACGCGAGCCCACCAGACAAGCAAATTCCTTCTATTCTTGCTTTGAGTCAAGCAATACTGAACTATGCATGAGAGCACCAGCTGTTCCCAACGACTGTGTGAGTCTCGCTCTCCGTAGCCGGTATGAGTAAGAACTTTTAAACAGGTTAGCAAGTGTCCAGCTGGCAAGTGTCTTCACTGACATTTTCAACCTATCCCTGACCCGGTCTGTAATACCGTCTTATTTTAAGCTAGCCTCTGCCGATTGCCCAAAGACCAGATGTTCCAGTTTTCAGGTGAAATGGAGGGTGAGCCTGTGACGTAACTTTTGGATGTTAATGAGATGACACTCCAGCTTAACTCCTCCTCTATATTTACTGCAGTGGTTGAACAGTGCAGAAGAGAACCTCCCCAAACAGTTTTTTTTTCAAGACCAGTATGTAGGAGATCTAGTTTCAGGCATTTCTCTTACGCCTGCTATGTTAGGTTAGTTTCAAACAGACCACCATAACCCCAGTGCCAAAGAACGCCAAGCTAACCTGCATAAATGTCTAACGTCCCTTAGCACTCACATGTATCGCTATGAAATGCTTTGAAAGGCTGGTCATGGCTCACATTAACACTTTAATCCCAGACACCATGGACCCATTCCAATTCGCATACCACCCCAACAGATCCACAGATAACGCAATCTCTTGCACTCCACACTGCCCTCGCCCACCTGAACAAAAGGAACACCTATGTAAGAATGCCGTTCATTGACTACAGCTCAGCATTTAACACCATAGTCCCCTCCAAGCTCAGGACCCTGAGACTGAACACCTCCCTCTGCAAGTGTATCCTGGACTTCCAGACGGGCCGTCCCCAGGCGGTGAGGGTTGGCAACAACACATCCGCCACACTGACCATCAACACGAGGGCCCCTTAGGGGTGTGTGCTTAGTCCCTTTACTTTACTTTACTGTTCACCCACAACTGCATGGCCGAACATCCCCCACATCGATGGGGCTGTGGTGGAGCAGATCAAGAGCTTCAAGTTCCTCAGTTTCCACATCACTAAGGAATTAACATTGTCCACACACACCCACACAGTTGTGAAGATGGCAAGACAGTACCTCTTCGCACTTAGGAGGCTGAAAATATTTGGGTGGGCCATCAGATCCTCAAAATGTTCTACAGCTGCACCATTGAGAGCATCTTGACTAGCTTCCTCACCTCTTGGTGCAGCAACTACAGGGCACCCGACTGCAAGGCGGTACAGAGGGTGATGAGTACAGCCCAGTACATCACTGGGGCTGAGCTCCCTGCCATCCAGCACCTCCATAAGAGACGGCGTCAGAGGAAGGCCCAATAAATAGTGAAAGAATCCAGCCACCCAAGCCATAGACTGTTCTCTCTGCTACCGCACGGCAAGCGGTACCAGTGCACCAAGTCTGGAACCAACAGAACCCTGAACAGCTTCTACCCCCAAAGCCATAAGACTGCCAAATAGTTAGCTACTTAACCAAATAGCTATCCAGACTATCTGCATTGACCCTTTTTGCACTAACCTTTTTGACTCATCACATACGCTGCTGCTACTGTTTAATATCTGTCACTTTATTCCTAGTTATATGTAAATATGAACCTAAATGACCTCTTACACTCTTACACTCTTGCACATCGACGTGGTATTGGTACCCTGTGTAGATAGCCAAGTTATCTTTACTCATTGTTATTTATTATTACTTTTATTATTAGTTGTACTTTTCTATCATTTCTCTATGTTTTTGTTTCTGCATTGTTGGGTAGGGCCCGTAAGCATTTCACTGTTAGTCTATACTTGCATTCACTAATATACACTAAAACTTTGTATTTCTATATCCCTCTCTCCCTCACACAGAAAGAAGATGGCGGATCGAAGAGAGGGTGGTGCGGCAGGTGCTGTTTCTCCTCCAGATGCTGTTATTTTATCTAAAGATCAGGTGTACGCCAACCCCAGCTAAGTAACTCTTGCAAAGATTTAAAGCGCAATTATGTGTTTTATCTCCAGTACATTGCCACGATTGTCAGCTATGTAGCTGCTCTACTGATAGTCTCAGCGCTTCCTTGCTGGGATGACACAATCAATCTACTGTCGGGAAATGCAAACTCCCCAGACAAACACCTTGGTTCACCATTCCACACGAGCGAACAGTACACATCATACCATAATGTTCTGAATAATGGCCAAGTCTACCTCGCTCCCTTAATCGACTGAATCACTTGGGAGTCACAAACACAAGTCCAACACCTACCAGAATCTGCTAAGCTACCTATTCACTACCCTCCTGCTCTCTGGGGAGATGCACCTCAACCCTGGGCCTAACACCACCGAACCAGAAATACTCACCAGAGTGGAAAGCAGTGGAGGGCTGTGTCCTCAAATCATCACCGCCGCTGAGGTGGGTGAGTGTTATGGTCCCATGATTTCTCTTGAGTCACCTGACTCCAAGATGAAATTTGACTCTACAAACATATCCAAGTCGCTATATATTCGATCCCCGACCCTGCTTCTGGCACGCAAGCTGTTTTCATTCGTTCCCCACATCCAGTGCAAGCGCAAGGGATAGTTAATTGCACTAACAAACTGCCCCTATTCAAAACTAAACAAAACGGTCTAAACCCAGCAGTCAGATAACACCAGTGTGTCACTCACGCTGGAGTCATCTGGGACCCACAAGCTAAGCTCAAGGGGTACTAGAGGGGAACTTGAACATTCGCAGTGTCACTCCAAAATGTGTTCACATTCAACATCTTCTGACAGATTCCAACCTTGACTTCCTCAACCTTTCAGAGACATGGCTCCATAAAAACTCTCCATCTGCTGCTTTGATTGTGATTGGCTACAATGTCTTCAGGAGAGACAGGATTGAAGGAAGAGGAGGGGGTGTGATGATTTACATTACAGAACATATCGATGTAAACAAATTGAGTGGTCATGTGATAATGAACTAGAATGTATTGGCCTGAACGTTGCACTGTCTCCCCAAATGTATTTTTACCCTCATTGGAATGTACAGACCACCTTCCACCAAAAGTTTTTTAAAATCAGTTTAATAACATACTTAGGAAATGTGGTTTTGGGAAAGAGTGGGAGATCTTAACATTAATTATGAAGACAAGTCTTGTAGGAAAACCCTCAAACGTATCACTAATGCCTTTGACCTTACACAGCCAACCAGGGTGACTTGTTCTTCTAAAACACATATCGATTTGGTGTTCAGTAATAAACCAGAGAGATGGTTCAATATTCAATATGGTTACTGAGCTGTCTGACCATAATCTGACACTCATAGCCAGAAAGCTTTCTAAAGAACAGGTTTAACCTCTCTACTGTTAAAAAGCCTCATAAACTCAGAATACCTAAGGCTGAATTTAAATGATTTTGAAAATGCAATTGAGGGAATTAACTGGAATGATCTTCTGTCCTATACAAATGTGGAAGCTGACAGTCATGTTTTTCTATCCACAATCCTGACTACAGTAAATGGCTTCCTAAAGAAAACTAAATCCAAACCTCGCCAAAATAGCACTCTTTCTTGTCTAAATGGAGAAATCTGGAAACTGATGAAAGAACGAGATTGTGCTCTAAAAAGTCCCAAATTGGAGCATGACAGATGTAGGTTTACCATGTTCAGAAATAAGGTGAAGCCAAGGGAAATTCTAAAATGATCTGGGAGAATCGAAAAAAGTTAACAGGGAAAGACCATAGCAACACTGCAAAAAGACTAGAAATCAATGTGAATGACAGTCTAACACAGGATGCAGTCGAAACAGCAGTCTTCAATTTCTACTTTGTTGACTCTGTCAATGTACTGACACAGAACACCTCCACTGGTTTCTTTGGCTCACTAAAGAACTCTAAAGCCAAAGATGTGTTTGGGCTGGACTCTACCTTTCTTAAAAACTACAAAGAGTCACTCACTGGCCCCATTACTAAGGGCACCAACACATCTATTTGCCAGGGGGTGTTTCCAGGGATCTGGAAGTCGGCCATAATAACGCCCATCTTTAAATCAGGTGACCTTGCTGATGTGAGTAACTACAGACCCATTGGTTTACTACCTGTGGTGTCGAAGGTTGCTGAAAAGTGTATAGCAGAGAATGATTGCCCACCTCAACAACAGCCCCTTCACATTACACTCCATGCAGTTTGGCTTCAGCGTAAAACGCTCCACAGAAACGGCCAACTGCTTTCTTCTGGAAAATGGGAAGTCCAAAATGGACAAAGGAGGCGTTGTTGGGGCTGTGTTCTAGACCTAAGGAAAGCCTTTGATACTGTTAACCATGAGATTCTCATTACAAAACTGTCGAAGTTCAACTTTTCCCCCGATGCCTTGAGATGGATGAAATCATACCTTGAAGGCAGAACCCTGTGTGTCAGAGTGAGCAATGAGATGTCTCCCACTCTTAGCTAAGATGTGGGCATGCCCCAAGGGTCAATACTGGGGCCCCTCCTGTTCAGTCTGTACATTAATGATTTGCCCTCTGTCTCTGTCTGTACTAGGGTCATGAAGTTCAAATGTCTGCAGATGATACAGTGATATATGTGCATGCAAAGAGCAAACAACAAGCTGCACAAGGACTCTACTGCATTGGTCCATATTACAAAGTGGCTCAGTGACTCATGTTTGTGGCTCAATGTGTTTGTTATTCACTGTGCATTTATTCCCCGTGTCACTATTTTAATTGTATTTTTATGTTTTAATCTTTATCTTTAACTCTGCATTGTTGGAAAGGACCCGTAAGTAAGTATTTCCCTGTTAGCCTACCATCTGTTGTTTACGAAGTGTGTGACAAATACAATTTGATTTGATTTGACTTCCTGTGACTCACTTCCCCTCTGCATGTTGGGCTCTGCTGAGATTAACACACACACACACACACACACACATACACACACACACACACACACACACACACACACACACACACGCACACGCACACACACACACACACACAATGGGGAAAAACCCAACCCACACCTGGTATGAAGAGAAATCTTTATGACAGGAAATCTAATTTAATAACTGACTATTGCAAAATTAAAGCGAAGGCCACTATGACATTTCCACACACTGTTCGACATATGCTGTGTAACCAGAAAGTATTCAATGCAATTTGGTCAAAGGTTAGGAATGTAGTAACATTTCATATTAGGACTGCCAAAATCTCGAGTGTTCCACCCCTAATAAATACTGTACTCCCGATACTCCCCCACACACTGTTGACCCCCTCCCGCGTATGGCATGTAGAACATGTTGTTCTTCAGTTTTATAAGGACAGGTTTTAATAAGCTGTCCTTCAGATGCCACACACACACACAATCATCTATCCCGCAGCGACCACAGAAACCAAGGCTACTGTCTTTGCCAAGGCTATTCAACATGTTGAAATCAACCTCTCCTGTCTTTACGACCTATATTTTATATGACCCTTCTCTCTCTCTAAATATCTCCTATGCTTAGATACAGGCCTATGACATCCAACCATACAAACTGTGGTATCTGACCACCTCCCATAACGTCCGTCCACCTGCTGGGAAGTTAACTCTAACTAACATATACACACTAAAAACAAATGGTTATATATAGTGCCAAATTAGGGTTATTTGGCTTGTAACCATAGCGGAACCGTTTTTGGTGTTTTATGGAACCTTTTTTGAAGGTTCTATAAAGAACCATGCTCATAAGGTTCTAAATGGAACCTGTATGGGGCTATAAAGAACCCTTAGAAAAAGGTTCAATATAGCACCAAAAAAGGGTTACGCTATCGTTACAACGCATTTTGGGGCTATATAGAACCCTTTTTTATGGTTCTTTATATAACCTTAATGGAAAGTGGTTCTATAAAGAACCTTTCTCAATCTCAAAGGTTATTTGTAGAAGGGAAAGGGAAAGGGGGATACCTAGTGTCGTGACGTTTTATTAGTTAGTGTGACGACTGTTGCTCATCGAATGATTAAAGTTTCTAATTGTGTGATAAACTGAATCAAGCAATTATTAACTCATTAACCCGTGGCACCATGGGAAAACTAGTTTTTATTGAGTTTCTATTTCCCAAATTAACTCAAAGAATATCAGAATATCGATTTTACAACAGCCGCTAATTAACCAGTTGCCTCTACAGTCTAGTTCTGAACGTCGCATAATCCGGGAATCTGCACGGACCCGGGACTCACCAATGAGTTCATACCACACCAATCTTAGTTTAATATTTATTTACTAAAAAGCTAAAATGATGATAAAAGATACACATAGACAAAACACATTATAGGCTATTGATTAGAACTTAGTATAACGGGCCAACACACTATGGCGTGTGTTACCCACAATGGGGTAAAAGAGAGAGAAAAAATAAAGTACACAAGAGAAATATACATTTGGGTGAATTTGTCAGCTATGCTATTCTAAACCTTGCTCCAAACTGGCGCTCTTATGGGTCAGAATACAATGATGTAATTACGTTGCGATGACCTCCGAGGATTCTCTGCATAGGCCTTCAGCTGTTCGATGACGCACTACTTCGGCGCACCTCTCTGAGCGTCCTCCCGATGTCAGTGTCCTTTTTGGCTTAGGAGTCTGTTCCCTCACCCTTTGCTCTGGAAGGGGTCTTTTGAGGACAGACAGCTCTGTAGCTCACAGCTCACAGCAAATGAATGAAACCCTTTAGATACCACGATTCGATGGGAGATGGAGGCTAGGTGGTTCGACTTGAATTCACCCGCTTAGACACAGCTACTCATCCGTACCTTGGGTAGAACAGGATTTCCTTGTCTTCAAACTTGCGTTGCATTCGGGGTTCGTTGACTTTTTAGACCTTGCTGCAGCTTGGGTCACGTAGTCTTCCTGTACATTCTACACTCACAGGTTTTATACCCTTGGGTCAGAAGTGGGCGTAACCGCCTTTAGGGCAATTCTCTGGGCGTACCAAGTTAATGAGGCAAGGTCTAGATTTCACTAAAATACAATTTTAGACAACTAACTTAACATTTCATCTTCCCCAAAACATTCCCTTTGATTTGGACATTTTCCACACAACGTACAATGTATAAACATCAAACATATACTAGGAAAACTCTTTATGTTACAATGTTTTCGTAATAACATCATCTATTAACCTTAACATAACAAAACAAAAATGACATACATTTTCATATTCCATCTATCGTCATGACCACCATTGTGGCTGACGGAAACCATTGTTCCAAAGTCCCTTTATTTCATGTTTAATGTTCTGAGGCTGGTTCTCCATAGTAACAGGACAAAGGAATTTGTCAGGGGCGTGAGGGGTCATAAAACCCCTCACATCTTCAGACTCCTAGATCTCTCCTCCTCTGTTGGGGTTGAGAGATAATCTGTAGGGTTGTGGTCTCCTGTAACCTGACCTGGTCAGGACAGTCATGACACTAGTCAGTTGAACGCATTCAACTGAAATGTATCTTCCGCATTTAACCCAATCCCTCTGAATCAGAGAGGTGCGGGGGTCTGCCTTAATCGACGTTCTACGTCTTCGGCGCCCGGGGAAATGCCTTGCTCAAGGGCAGAATTTACGATTTTTACCTTGTCAGCTCAGGGTTTCAATCCAGCAACCTTTCGGTTACTGGTCCAAGCTCTAACCACTAGGCTAGAAGCATAGTTTATTTTATCCTGGTTTATAGCCATATTATATTGTTAAAATTCCATAGGTTTTATTATTGTATTTATTAACAGGTTGAATTAGCTCTGGAACAGCTGGGGGTCCCTGAGGAGAGACTTGAAAACTACAGACTTAGTCAACCTTTCTCAATTGATGAAATGCCATATGTGAGTCTTTCACAAGACACCATCTTGACCACAGTCACATATAACATGCAATATGACAACACAACAGATTAGACCAACTGGAATGACACTCTCACTCATGATTGCACAAAAAGAGCTGTGCGCAAACCACGCCCCCAAAATATTTGAATGAACTGCCGTCACTGTATTTGAATTATCACTAAAAGGGGAAAGAACCCTTTTTTGGACTGCAAAGAACCATTGAAGAGCTCAAAGGGTTCTTTGGGTCAGTATGGTTCCACATAGAACCATCACCCTTGCCAATGAACCCTTGAGGAACCCAACTGTTTTAGCGTATGTCATGTATTTTAGAGCGTATCTCATGTTAACTGCCTGTGGTCTGAGCAAGAGGCTAAGCCATATACCCTATAGTCAGGTGTGTGTGCGTGTGGGGAGTGTGTGTGTGTGCGTGCATGTGTGCGTGTTTTGTATGTTTGTATCTGGGGAGGTGGAGCCCTGAACACTTAAAGAACTATAAAAGGAGAGACAAAGGGGAGCATTGAAAGGCAGAGAGGTAACACGGGGGGCAGAGATGGAGAGAAAATGATAAATACAGTGGGACGTTTATAGAGAGGGAAAGAGAGAGAGAGAGAGAAAGAGAAGGAGTGAAAAGAGTCATGAACAACAACAGAGTCATGTGGGAGAAGGAGAAAGGGAGCAGGGGGGGGGGTGATCAGAGAATTGAGGGAGAGAGACGGAGGGGGATGGTAAAAGAGAATGAGAAGAGGTAGGAAGACGAGAAGAGATGAGAGAGAAAAATTGTTAGAAGAGGGGATGAGTGAGAGAGTAAAGAATAGAGGAAGGGAATGGAAAGATGGAGAGTGGATGGGAGTAACAAGTGGACATTACTGATGCCTTCCAATCTTAGAACTAACCTGGACAGACCCTGCTTGGCTTCAGCTGAGATCGGGTGGCCAAACTGTCGCCTAACCTCAAACACTGACCTTCATAATTTTAATCTATTGAATGTCTCTACTGGGACAATAAAGATTGAGTTTAATTGATTTGAGTCACATGTAGCTCACATCGGAAAGTTAGCTATAACAGCGGTATTATAATTGTGTTACATTAGAAAAACTGCCCATTGGCCCCCTTCTCTCCGGACGACACGATAGGACGGCTGCCAGTCAGCACAAAGTCATTATCCAATCACAGCATGGAGTCTGGAGAGGGAGGAATAATCATAACAATAATCCAGCAGACACGTTTATTTCATTATAAAAGACAAATTAAAGTGTTTAAATGCAGAGCAGGCCACAGAGGAGTGCTGGTGGGAGGTATGTGTGTGTGTGTGTTTGTGTGTGTGTGACATGTGACTGAAGCACCGTTCTGGATCTTTCCCTCTGCTGTTTCTTCATTAACGGAGAAGTCAGGGAGGACGCAGGCAGGCAATTAATGCAACATCACAGCACTGACGTTTAACCCAAGAACATGCGAACAAACACACATACACGAACACACACAAACACATACACACAACCACATGCACGCACACACACACATTAAGGAGTGCACACGTTTCTAGGTAGACACAACAGAGCACTGCTCATTACGTCTGTTATGTTCTGCTATGTCTGCTATATTCTGATCTGGGTGCTGCTCATATTAAACACATCAATGGATCCTATTTTGATAATCCTGCTTTGTGGTCTGGTTTGTGGTCTGGTTTCTCTCCCTCTTTGTCTGTCTCTTTCTATAGAGTCGATATACAAAGCCCAACCCAACAGTCTGGATATATCACATACCAGTGGTGTCCTTGTAGCCTACCTCAGAGGCAAACCCGCGCGAACACACTTTCTCTCTTTCCTCTTATTCTTCCTTTCCATTTAGCTGTAATTGTCAGTTACTGACCTTTGACATGGATACTGTTTGTTAAAGACACACACACACACATACATACACATACATACACATACACACAATTGAGGAGTTTCGGCAGTTGCGATAGATGGTAAAATAAGTGCTGAATTGTCTAATCTCCAGAATATGCTAATGCCATGACAACAAACATGTTATGAATATGCAAATTGCTTTAGTCTTCAGTTAAACAGATACTCAAACAGCCATACCAACAAACATGTTATGAATATGCAAATTGCTTTAGTCTTCAGTTAAACAGATACTCAAACAGCCATGACAACAAACATGTTATGAATATGCAAATTGCTTTAGTCTTCAGTTAAACAGATACTCAAACAGCCATGACAACAAACATGTTATGAATATGCAAATTGCTTTAGTCTTCAGTTAAACAGATACTCAAACAGCCATGACAACAAACATGTTCTGGAACTTCCATGGCAGTTGGAAAGAGAGTAAATATCCAGTGATTGCTGCTTCCAAATATGACACCAGTGATAGTTCCTATCAAATATGGACCTGTGACATATTGCTTCAGTAACCGATCATATTTGTTCGAAAACAGTGATCTCTTTTTTTGTGTGTCCACCTGTTGTGGGACCATGGTAATTGGAACAGTTAGTAAAATAGTTTACCGACACTGAATAAAAATATAAACGCAACATGCAAAAATGTCAAAGATTTGAGTGAGTTACAGTTCATATATGGAAATCATATATGGCTCGCGAGTGGCGCAGTGGTGTAAGGCACTGCATCTCAGTGCAAGAGGCATCACTACAGTTGTCACGACTTCGATGCCTCTCCTTGTTCGGGCGGTGCTCGGCGGTCGACGTCACCGGTCTTCTAGCCATCATTGATCCATTTTTAATTTTCCATTGGTTTTGTTTTGTCTTCCTACACACCTGGTTTCAATCCCATTCATTACCTGTTGTGTATTTAACCCTCTGTTTCCCCTCATGTCTTTGTCAGAGATTGTTTGTTATTCAGTGTTGTGTTGGTTTTTGTATTGGTACGCAACAGGTCCTCGTACCCACTTTGTTTATTGTTTACATTTAGTGTTTGGAGTATGTTTTGTTTATCGTTATTAAATAACTCCATTACACTCAGTTTGATTCTCCTGCGCCTGACTTCCCTGCCACCTATACACACGACTCTGACAGAATCTCTGACCAAATAATGAAGTCAGCAGGAGAAGGTACCTGGCCATGAAGGTGGAGGAGCGCGTCATGGGACAATCTGAGCGCCGCCATGGATCGCGTTGTCCAGAATATGGACTGCTGGAAGAGACCGGGAGTTTTTCCAGCACCTCCACCAACACAACCGGGGTCTCCCCTGAGTGCCCTGAACCGAGCAGGATCCATTTATCCCTGCCTAAGGGTTACGGCGGAGATACTGCCGGCTGCCAGGGTTTTCTCCTCAAACTAAGCTTGTATCTGGCCACGGTCCACCCAGCTCCATTGGACCGTGAGAAGAGTTACACCCTCGTCTCGTGCCTCACCGGGAAAGAGGATGCAGCGTTGGACCATTTTGAGGAGTTCACCCGTGATTTCAGGACAGTATTCGACCACCCACCCGAAGGCAGAGAGGCGGGTGAGCGCCTCTACCATCTGAGGCAGGAGACGAGGAATGCACAGGAGTTTGCTCTGGAGTTTAGCACCCTGCCTGCCGGCGCTGGATGGAGCAACAGGGCCCTGATCGACCATTACCGCTGTAGTCTACGCGAGGACGTCCGTCGGGAGCTGGCCTGCAGAGACACCACCCTCACCTTCGACCAGCTGGTGGACATGTCCATCAGGCTGGACAACATGCTGGCTACTCGTGGACGTCTAGATTGGGGTCTGGTTGTTCCATCCTCCTGCACCCTCTCTCCTGTACCCATGGAGCTGGGAGGGGCAGTGCGCAGGGAGACCGGAGGGGGTTCCCGCTCGAGCACCATATGTGGTCGCAGAGGTCACACTGCTGGTCGGTGCCGGGTTGGTTCCTCTGGGAATCAAGGCAGCAGGCAGAGCACTCTGGCGTCACCCCAGGTGAGTAGGCATACATTTTCATCCAGAGTTTGTCTCTGTCACTTTTCCAGATTTTTTTCCCCGCGTTCCCAGTATAAGGCGCTAGTAGATTGAGGCGTGGCTGGGAATTTCATTAATAAAAGTTTAGCTCATAGTTTAGGAATCCCCATCGTTCCTGTGGATATGCCCTTCCCTATTCATGCCTTAGATAGTCGACCATTAGGGTCAGGGTTTATCAGGGAGGCCACCGCTCTTTTGTGTATGGTAATGCAGGGGGGTCACAAGGAAAATATTAGTATTTTCCTTATTGCGTAATGGGCCGACTCCCACCACGGTAAAGGAGGTGCAGCGATTCTTAGGGTTTGCCAACTACTACCAGAGTTTTATCAGGGTTTTGGTCAGGTTGCTGCTCCCATTACCTCACTGCTAAAGGGGGGCCCAGTGCACTTGCAGTGGTCGGCTGAGGCGAACAGGGCTTTTAGGCACCTGAAGGCTCTGTTTACCTCGGTTCCTGTGTTGGCTCATCCGGATCCCTCTTTGCCATTCATAGTGGAGGTGGACGCATCCGAAGCTGGGATAGGAGCAGTGCTCTGTCAGCGCTCGGGTACGCCACTGAAGCCTTGTGCCTTCTTTTCGAGGAAGCTCAGCCCGGCGAAGTGAAACTATGATATGGGGGACCGGGAGCTGTTGGCTGTCATAAAAACCTTGGCTTTTTTCTCATCTGGACTGACCATCGCAATCTGGAGTACATCCGGGAGGCGAGGAGACTGAATCTTCGCCTGGCAGGTTGGGCCATGTTTTTCACCCGTTTTGTGTTTACCCTCTCTTACAGACCAGGCTCCCTGAACGTTGAGGCAGACGCACTGTCCCGGCTGTATGACACAGAGGAGCGGTCCATGGATCCCACTCCCATACTCCAAGCCTCTTGTTTGGTGGCACCGGTAGTGTGGGAGCTGGACACAGACATTGAGCGGGCGTCACGTGCAGAGCCCTCTCCCCCTCAGTGTCCAGCTGGGCGTCTGTACGTTCCATCTGCTGTCCGCGTCCGACTGATCTATTGGGCCCACACGTCACCCTCCTCTGGTCATCCTGGGATAGGTCGGACGGTGAGCTGTCTTGATGTTAGGTACTGGTGGCCCACTTTAGCTAAGGACGTGATGATTTATGTTACCTCCTGCTCAGTGTGCGCCCAGTGCAAGGCTCCTAGACACCTGCCCAGAGGTAAGTTACAACACTTACCAGTTCCACAACGGCCGTTGTCGCACCTGTCAGTGGATGTTTTTAACTGATCTTCCACCTTCACAGGGTAACACCACAATCCTTTTCTAAGTCCTGTCGTCTCCTCCCTTTGCCCGGTCTCCCTACGGCCTTACAAACTGTGGAGGCCCTGTTTACACACGTTTTCTGGCACTATGGGGTGCCTGAGGGTATAGTGTCTGATCAGGGTCCCAAGTTCACATCTAGGGTCTGGAAAGCGTTCATGGAATGTCTGGGGGTCTCGGTCAGCCTTACCTCAGGTTTTCACCCCGAGAGTAATGGGCAGGTGGAGAGAGTTAACCAGGATATGTGGGTAGGTTTCTGCCTCCTTGCCATCAGAGTCAGACCGAGGCTCCTGCGGTGGACAATTGGTTCCGGCGCGCGGAGGAAACCTGGGAGGGCGCCCACGTCCACCTTCAACGCACCATACTGCGCCAGAAAGTTGGCGCAGACTGCCACTGCAGTGAGGCCCCGGTGTTCGCACCAGGGGACAGGGTCTGGCTCTCGACCTGAAACCTGCCCCTCCGCCTGCCCTGCGGGAACCTGGGTCCGCAGTTTGTGGGGCTGTTTAAAGTCCTGAGGAGAGTGAATGAGGTATGTTATAGGTTACAGCTACCCACTAATTACCGTATTAACCCCTCGTTCCATGTGTCTCTCCTCAGGCCGGTGGTGGCTGGCCCGCTCCAGGTGGCTGAAGTGCGGGATGTTCCTCCGCCCCCTCTGGACATCGAGGGGTCCCGGCGTACTCCGTTCGATCCATCTTGGATTCAAGACGTCGGGCGAGGGGCCTTCAGTACCTTGTGGACTGGGAGGGGAGATGCTGGGTTCCGGTGGGGGACATATTAGATCCTTCCATGCTGCAAGAATTTCACCGTCTCCATCCGGATCGCACTGCGGCTCGCCCTCCGGGTCATGCCCGAGGCCGGTGAGGACGACGAGCAAGTAGATGAGCTTCCCTGAGACGGTGTCTGACAGTTTGTGTAGAAATTATTCGGTTTTGCAATCCTACAGTTTCATCAGCTGTCCGGGTGGCTGATCTCAGACGATCCCGCAGGTGAAAAAGCTGGATGCGGAGGTCCTGGGCTGGCGTGGTTACAAGTCGTCTACGGTTGTGAGGCCGTTGGACATCTCTAAAATGACCTTGGAGGCGGCTTATGGTAGAGAAATTAACACGAAAACAGCTTCGGTGGACATTCCTGCAGTCAGATTGCCAATTGCACGCTCCCTCAAAAGTTGAAACATCTGTGGCATTGTGCTCTGTGACAAAACTGCACATTTTTGAGTGGCCTTTTATTGTCCCCAGCACAATGTGCACCTGTATAATGATAATGCTGTTTAATGAGCTTCTTGATTTGCCACACCTGTCAGGTGGATGGATTATCTTGGCAAAGAAGAAATGCTCACTAACAGGGATGTAAACAAATTTGTGCACAAATGTGTTTTCAGCTCATGAAACATGGGACCAACACTTTACATGACAAATTTATATTTTTATTCAATATCATTTTATTGGCCTTTGCAATTGATAGTGAAATTGTATGGCTTGCTGCAAGAATGTTGTACACAGTCAAGCTAGTGTGTGAAAAGAGTGTGTGTGTGTGCATGACTATTGGCTCCGTCTATGAGGTGAGGCCAGACAGGAGACAGTCAGGGACATTACTCTGATCTGGTTGAGTGAGTTATGTTCAGCACATGATGACTGAGCTAAGTGGTTTTTATTTTCTTACTCGTATAACGTTGTCTCATGCTCTTAGGCCTGGTGAGAGTGTGGGGAAAAGAGTTACGAAACATTTACAGAGTTCACCATTTCAGAGCAACAGTAGAATACTGCGATGTGATCCAATCTGAGACAGGAGCCACGGTGTTGCAAACTTGTTTCAAAATGAGAGTCCACAGATGGCTTTTTTACTTGCAAAACATTCCTCTCTCAACCTAGAAAACACACACACACCAGTAGAAAAACATGCAATCTCTCAACAATCTCTCAATGGAAGCGTGACTATGAATAATCCTAACTCAGTCCTGCTTAAACTAGAAATGCATGCTTGTTTCATCTTTCAGGCACCACGCACTTACATACACACTGTGTGTGTGTGTGTGTGTGTGTGTGTGTGTGTGTGTGTGTGTGTGTGTGTGTGTGTGTGTGTGTATGTGTGTGTGTGTGTGTGCGTGCATGAGCATGTGTGTGTATTGGTTAAGACCTGGGTTTTCAATGGGGCAAGTGACTAATCTGTCTCGCATGACTTCTGATTCCCCGCCTTAGCAACTGTCGCCAGGTCGGAATCTCCTGATTTTGATTTATCTATCGGCCAGCACTTAGGTTCTGTTTTGTTAACAGGATTGCAGCCATTTATAACAGTGTTTCATTACTGTACTAAGAGCCGATAAGACACACACATGCTCACACACATGATCACTCACACACACTCACACAAACGTGCACGCAGTGACAAGCGCACGCACGCACACATACAAAGAGACGCTCACACTGACACACAGAGACACACATGCACACATACACACGCACACACATACATACAAAGAGACACGCACACTCACACACACAGGGACACAGACAAGC
Organism: Oncorhynchus mykiss; assembly: GCF_057628025.1. Classification (NCBI taxonomy): domain Eukaryota; kingdom Metazoa; phylum Chordata; class Actinopteri; order Salmoniformes; family Salmonidae; genus Oncorhynchus; species Oncorhynchus mykiss. The sequence continues at coordinate 8,733,529 of NC_143041.1, forward strand.
TAGCGCTAATTCACTCTGCTGACAGGAAAGCACGGCAAACAACATCCATTATGGACACCCAGCTAATTGGTAGTGGGGAGGGGAGGAGGGAGGAGGGAGCACAGAGGGAGAAAAAGAGGGGTATAAGGAAGGAGAAGAAGGACGAGAAGAAGAAATAACAATGTAAACATTGTAAGGGAAGAACAAGCCTCTGTTTTCTGATGCTTTAGAGCAGGACTGTACTTATTGTCCTCCTTGCTTCCTTTGTCCATCTCCCTGACATTTCTCTTGCCCTTCCCCTTCTTTCTTGACAGGTGAGCAGATACCTTGAGGACTCTGTCCCTCGGTTCCCCCTCTCTTCTTCTCCCCCCACTCTCTCTGTGACAAAAAAAAACTTAGTTACAGTAACAGCGATCTCCAAGACTTTAAATGTCACATGAATCAGAGCACAGAGACTAATAAACAGCTTCTATGTCCAGGCCATCAGACTGTTAAACAGTCACTACTAGCCAGCCTCTGCCCAGTACCCTGCCCTGAGCCTCAAACACTGTTACTAGGCGAGTCCCACCTGGTACTCAACCCTGCACCTTAGAGACCGCTGCCCTATGTACATAGTCATCAATCACTGGTTACTTTAATCATGTTTACATACTGTTTTACCCACTTTCTATGTATACCCTGTATTGTAGTCATGGATCATCCTATATAACTACTGCTGAACACACATTTTCTATTCACATACTGCCCATACTGTCTATACACACCATTCACATATATACAGTATATAATTATATGTTTTGAACACTGCTGCTACTCACTGTTTATTATTTATGCATAGTCACTTCACCCCCACCTACATGTACAAATTACCTCAACTAACCTGTACCCCTGCACATTGACTCTGTACCGGTACCCCCTGTATATAGCCTTGTTATTGTGTTACTTTTAATTATTTTTATTTTATTTTTTACATTAGTATTCATTGGTAAATAAACTTGGTTCAAATAAAATTGGTTCAAAACTCTTCTTGAACTGCACTGTTGGTTAAGGGCTTGTAAGTAAGCATTTCACGGTAAGGGCGCATGTGACAAATAAAGTTTGATTTGATTTGATTGGATTTATATTCCAGACTCTGGTCCGGAAATGAATTTACATAGCTCATTCTAACATTTCTACTACTGTACACTGCATTTTAGTTTATGTTGTGTAAGTTCCTCTGGTGTAATTATGTATAGATTGTATTTGGATTACTGTTACAGTACTATTTGGGTTGTTAATTGGATTCCTTCCGACATTTCTTGATTTCTTCTTGAATATGTTTTTTGTGTACTGTTTAACACTACACTGCATTGTTAGGAGCTAGTAACACAAACAATTTACTGCACCTACTTTAATAACATCTGCTAAACTGTGTATGCAACCACTAAACTTTGATTTGACACCCCCAATGAAGTGATAAACGGGGTACGGCCGTCTTACTGGCAGTGAACATTAAGGCCAAAGCCAAATAAAGATGGCGGCTGGGTTAGTGGCATTAAAAAAACTGCTGTTCCCCTCGGTAGTCAGTTGCACCTGGGAATAAATCTACTGGGCACTGATGAATGAAGCGGTTAGTTTATCGGGAAAATAAATATGTGTCGTGTGAGAAAATAACACAAATGTGCGTGTGTGTGGATTGTGTTTAGGAACTGTTTCTCTGGAACTTTAAGGTTTTATAAATAGGAGAAATGGGGAAAGAGAGAGAACAAGAACATGCTAAGGGAGAGCGAGAAAGGCACCAGAAAGAAAGACAGACAGACAGACAGACAGACAGACAAGAAAAAAAGAAAGATGGCAAGATAGAGAGCAGAGTCGAGACGGATGTGCAGAATTAGAGTGTGAGATAAGAGGAGAGATAAAGAAGAAGAAAACAAAGTGAGGGAGGGGTGGAGAGGGCACAGCAGACATTGTTTACATTCTCTGATACATCATCCAACATGTCTGCTTATTTATGTCATTATCTCCAGCTACTGAGCAGACACAGATGGGCTACACACACACACACACACACACACACACACACACACACACACACACACACACACTTTACCACAGCAAAATATCCAGTGTTAAATCAACACTGAGAGTGTTAGATTTAACAATGAAAGTGTGGGCCCATTTAGACACTGAACAGTGTTGAATTAACACACTGCTTAGTGTAAAGCTTATTTGCATTTCCCAGAGTGCCTTGCCTTTCGAGTAAATTGTATTTGTTGTATTTGACTGTATTTGTTAGTTACAGAGACATGGTTGTTGCATTCATCCATTTTCAGTCCTGTGGACTTCATCAAGTGAGATCCTAAGAAAATAATTAGCACAATACAATAAATACAGTACCAGTCAAAAGTTTGGACACACCTACTCATTCAAGGGTTTTTGTTTATTTGAACTATTTTCTACATTGTAGAATAATAGTGAAAACATAAAAACTATAAAATAACACATATGGAATCATGCCGTAACCAAAAGACTCTGGGTTCAAGTCCAGGCTCTGTAGCAGCCGGCTGCGACTGGGAGGTCCATGGCGCGACGCACAATTGGCCTAGCGTCGTCCGGGTTAGGGAGGGTTTGGCCGGTAGGGATATCCTTGTCTCATCACGCACTAGCGACTCCTGTGGCGGGCCGGGCACAGTGCACGCTAGCCAGGTGCACAGTGTTTCCTCCAACACATTGGTGCGGCTGGCTTCCAGGTTGGATGCGCGCTGTGTTAAGAAGCAGTGCGGCTTGGTTGGGTTGTGTTTCGGAGGACGCATGGCTTTCCTTCGTCTCTCCTGAGCCTGTACGGGAGTTGTAGCGATGAGACAAGATAGTAACTACTAACAATTGGACACCACGAGTGTTAAACAAATCAAAATATATTTTAGATGTTTGATTCTTCAAAGTAGCCACCCTTTGCCTTGATGACAGCTTTGCACACTCTTGTCGTTCTCTTAACCAGCTTCATGAGGTAGTCACCTGGAATGCATGTATTTCGATTTTTGTATCACTTTTTTGATTACTACATGATTCCATATGTGTTAATTCATAGTTTTGATATCTTCACTATTATGCTACAATGTAGAAAAAAGTAAAAATAAAGAAAAACCCTTGACTTGTATTTCATAAGGCCTTATTTTGAGGACCTAGTTTCACCTCAATACAGTGGCCTGAAACTCATGGTTTACAGGCAACAGCAGGCCTGCAAGTCACATTATGCTGGCTTGCAAAGTGATGTGTAATTCCTATTGGAATCAAGCCAGAGTGGGGAAATCCAACCTTTGGATTTTTTTATCACCCGCAACTTGCATTCAGAATGACTGCCAGGGTTGGGACGATGAGACTACCTAAAGTATCTAAACTGGAACAACCATTTTAGTAATGGGTTCAATAAGTCCAAGTAACATATTTCATTAGTTTAGAAAATGTATATTACTTATATTTGAATAGCAAAATATTAATTGATCAATGTACATGCAAAAACATTGATATTGAAACAAACCATTAAAGAAAATCTACCTGCAATAGAGCACATTTGGAAATATGATAATGATGGGCGTGGTTTAGGTTAAACTATGGTATTAAAACCAACACTGTGGTTATTTTTTCACCAATGAGTGTTAATTTAACACTGACAGTGTTAATTGTTATGTTATACTGAAAAATCAACACTGGATAACACTGGCCAATTTGCTGTGTGAGTGAAAAATCATTCAATTCATTCCCATTAGAAGCTCAGAAAGGTGCATTAGGTCATCCTAAATCTGCCATGGTAAATGACAGAAATACATTTATTTATAAACAAAAAGTATTTAGTAATAATTAGCAATAATCATTTCTATATACTTCAAGGCATATAATATAAACCGCTTAAGCACATTGGATAGACAAAATCAATATAACATGTAGAAAAAATCAGAGCTGTTAGGTACATAGCTTTGGTTTGGTGCCATTACTGCTGTTCCCAATGGCCAGTCCATTTCTGTCCAAAAGCCCTCAGTCCAGGCTCTGTCGTGATTCTCTTCCCTGGATGGTCTCATACTCTGGGGACTCAGTGTCTCTCCCAGTCCCTCACATCTGCAACTGTGTCACACTCAGAGGACCAGGTCTTAAAGTTCAGAGCTGTGTACGTGTCACTGTTCTGTTCAGGACTGTTTGGGTCAGGTGTGTCCGCTGTGACATTATTTCCTGTGGATCTTCTCTTCGGAATAAGGACTAGAAGGCCTCCAAAAGCCAGGACAGCCACAACCCTCACAACAGGAGCCCAGACATACATTGCTTCTCCGCTCAGTGTTGGTGGTGAGTCATTTACTTACAGTATATGTTGAGGAACAAGGAAGTGGAGAGCTGAGCTCCCATCTCATTCCCAGCCTCACAGAAGTACTGGTCTTCAAGACTAATGCTGGGGATGGTGTAATTTTCTGTTCCAAGAGTGGTTGCCTCTTTCCACTGGGTCTAGGTACAAGTGGTTGGTTAGAAACTTTGGGATGGTTATTTGATATCCATTCTTGTACCAGATGCAGTATGGCGCCGACAGAGACGGTCACCTCGCTTCGAGTCCTTAGGAAACTATGCAGTATTTTGTTTTTTATGTATTATTTCTTATGTTGTTACCCCAGGAAATCTTAAGTCTTATTATATACAGCCGGTAAGAACTATTGGATATAAGAGCAACGTCAACTTATCAACATTATGACCAGGAATACGACTTTCCCGAAGCGGATCCTCTGTTCGGACCACCACCCAGGATAATGGAGCTAATTCCAGTAGGCGCTCCCGAGTATACTACTAGCCAATGTCCAGTCGCTTGACAACAAGGTAGCCGAAATTCGAGCAAGGGTTGCCTTCCAGAGAGACATCAGAGATTGTAACATTTTCTGTTTCACAGAAATATGGCTCTCACGGGAAATTGGTTCAGCCACCGGGCTTCTATATGCATTGCGCCGACAGAGATAAACACCTCTCTGGGAAAAGGAAGGACGGGAGTGTATGTTTTATGATTAACGACTCATGGTGTAATCATAACAACATACAGGAACCCAAGTCCTTCTGCTCACCCGATCTAGAATTCCTTACAATCAAGAGCCAGCCATTTTACCTACCAAGAGAATTCTCGTCAGTTATAGTCACAGTTGTGTACAGTTGTGGCCAAAAGTTTTGAGAATGACACAAATATTAATTTTCACAAAGTCTGCTGCCTCAGTTTGTATGATGGCAATTTGCATATACTCCAGAATGTTATGAAGAGTGAGCAGATGAATTGCAATTAATTGCAAAGTCCCTCTTTGCCATGCAAATGAACTGAATCCCCAAAAAACGTTTCCACTACATTTCAGCCCTGCCACAAAAGGACCAGCTGACATAATGTCAGTGATTCTCTCATTAACACAGGTGTGAGTGTTGACGAGGACAAGACTGGAGATCACTCTGTCAAGCTGATTGAGTTCGAATAACAGACTGGAAGCTTCAAAAGGTGGGTGGTGCTTGGAATCATTGTTGTTTCTCTGTCATCCATGGTTACCTGCAAGGAAACACGTGCCATCATCATTGCTTTGCACAAAAAAGGGCTTCACAAGCAAGGATATTGCTGCCAGGAAGATTGCACCTAAATCAACCATTTATTGGATCATCAAGAACTTCAAGGAGAACAGTTCAATTGTTGTGAAGAAGGCTTCCGGGCCCCCAAGAAAGTCCAGCAAGCGCCAGGACCATCTCCTAAAGTTGATTCAGCTGCAGGATCGGGGCACCACCATTACAGAGCTTGCTCAGGAATGGCAGCAGGCAGGTGTGAGTGCATCAGGGACAGACTGATATTCTGCAAAAGGTACAGAGATTGGACTTCTGAGGACTGGGGCAAAATCATTTTCTCTGATGAATCCCCTTTCCGATTGTTTGGGGCATCCGGAAAAAAGCTTGTCCAGAGAAGACAAGGTGAGCGCTACCATCAGTCCTGTGTCATGCCAACAGTAAAGCATCCTGAGACCATTCATGTGTGGTGTTGCTTCTCAGCCAAGGGAGTGGGCTCACTCACAATTTTGCCTAAGAACACAGCCATGAATAAAGAATGGTACCAACACATCCCCAGAGAGCAACTTCTCCCAACCATTCAGGAACATTTTGATGACGAACAATGTATTTTCCAGCATGATGAAGCACCTTGCCATTAGGCAAGTGGCTCTGGGAACAAAACATCAATATTTTGGGTCCATGGCCAGGAAACTCCCCAGACTGTAATCCCATTGAGAACTTGGTCAATCCTCAAGAGGTGGGTGGACAAACGAAAACCCACAAATCGTGACAAACTCGATTATGCAAGAATGGGCTGCCATCAGTCAGGATGTAGGCCCAGAAGTTCATTGACAGCATGTCAGAGCGGATTGCAAAGGTCTTGAAAAAGAAGGGTCAACACTGCAAATATTGACTCTTTGCATCAACTTCATGTAATTGTCAATAAAAGACTTTGACACTTATGAAATGTTTGTAATTATACTTCAGTATTCCATAGTAACATGTGACAAAAATATCTAAAGACACTGAAGAGGCAAACGTTGTGGAAATTAATATTTGTGTCATTCTCAAAACCTTTGGCCACGACTGTAAATTCCCCCTCAAGCAGACATCAAGATGGCCATCAAGAAACTTCACTGGACTATATGCAAACTGGAAACCATACATCCTGAGGCGGCATTTATTGTAGCTGGGGATTTTAACAAAGCAAATTTGAGAACAATTGTACCTCAATTCTTCCAGCATATTGATTGCGCTAGCGCTAGAGCAAGTGCGACACCCTCAACCCCTGCTACTCTAACTTCCGTGATGCATACAAAGTCCTCCCCGCCCTCACTTTGGCAAATCCGACCACGATGCCATCTTGCTCCTTCCATCTTATAGGCAAAACTGTTTGAGGATGTACCAGTGACGAGAACCATTCAACGCTTGTCCTACCAATCGGAAGCCACTCTTTAAGATTGTTTTGATCACGCAGACTGGTCTATGTTCCAGTCAGCCTCAGAGAACAACATCGGCTTATAAACTGACTCAGTGAGTGCGTTTATAAAGAAGTGCATTGGAGATGTTGTACCAACTGTGACTATTAAAATCTACCCTTACCAGAAACCGTGGATGGATGGCGGCATTTGTGCAAAACTGAAAGCGCTATCCACTGCATTTAACCACGAAAAGAGGTCTAGGAATATGTCTGAATATTAACACTGTAGCTATTCCATCCGCAAGGCAATCAAACAAAGAAATGCCAGTACAGGGACAAGGTGGAGTCGCAATTCAACCCTCAGACATGAGATGAATGTGGCAGGGTCTACAGGAGATCACGGACTACAAAAAGAAATCCAGCCACGTCACGGACACCGACATCAAGCTTACAGAAGAACTAAACACCTTCTTTGCCTGCTTTGAGGATAATACAGTGCCACCGTTGAGGCCCACTAATAAGGACTGTGCCTCCCCCTCTCCTTCTCCAAGGCTGACGTGAGTGAAACATTTAAATGTGTTAACTCTCGCAAGGCTGCTGGCCCAGACGGCATCTGTCCTCAAAGCATGCACAGACCAGCTGGCTGGTGTGTTTACGTACGTATTCAATCGCTCTCTATCCCAGTCTGTTGTCCCCACATGCTTCAAGATGGCCACCATTGTACCTGTAACCAAGAAGGCAAAGATAGCTGAATTAAATGACTACCACCCCATAGCACTCACTTCTGTCATCATGAAGTGCTTCGAAGACTAGTCAAGGATCATATCACATCCACCTTACCGGCCACCCTAGACCCACTTCCGTTTTCATACCGCCCCAACAGGTCCACAGACGACGCAATCTTCAACACACTGCACACTGCCCTATCCCATCTGGACAAAATGATTACCTGTGTAAGAATGCTGTTCATTGACTACAGCTCAGCATTCAACACCATAATACCCTCCAAGTTCATAATCAAGCTGGAGGCCCTGGGTCTCAACCCCGCCTTGTGCAATTGGGTCCTGGAATTTTTGACGGGCTGCCCCCCGGTGATGAGGTAGGAAACAACATCTCCACTTCGCTGACCCTCAACACTGGGGCCCCACAAGGATGCGTGCTCAGCCCCCTGTTGTATTCCCTGTTCACCCACGACTGCGTGGCCATGCACGCCTCCAAGTCAATCATCAAGTTTGCAGACGACACAACAGTAGTGGGCTTGATTACCAACAACGACGAGACAGCCTACAGGGAGGAGGTGAGGGCACTTGAAGTTTGGTGTCAGGAAAACAATTTCTCACTAAACGTCAACAAAACAAAGGAGATGATCGTGGACTTCAGGTGTGTTCACATGTATATATACTGTATTTTATACCATCTATTGCATCTTGCCTATGCCACTCGGCCATCGCTCATCCATATACTTATATGTACATATTCTCATTCACCCTTTAGATTTGTGTGTATTAGGTAGTTGTTGGGGAATTGTTAGATTACTTGTTAGATATTACTACACTGTCGGAACTAGAAGCACAAGCATTTCACTACACTCGCATTAACATCTGCTAACCATGTGTATGTGACAAATACAATTTGATTTGATTTGATTTGAGGTGGCGCTTCCATTCAGAATGCAGGTGGTGCTACAGGTCAGTGTCACCTTCTGTCCTCTTATTACTGTGGCATGATTCACCTTCACCTGCAGACCTGTCACAGACAGGGAATCTATAACCCCATTCTGTGGTATGTCTTAAATAGGAAGCAGTACTAGGGCTGTGGCGGTCACGAAATTTCATCAGCCGGTGATTGTCAAGCAACTAACGTTCAGCCTCACGGTAATTGACTGTTAATTAACATGAACACGTTCAGCATCTCCTGGCTTCCACACATAGCCTACAAGCCACTGATGGGAAAGGGGGATACCTCTTAAGTTGTACAACTGAATGCCTTCAACTGAAATATGTATTCCGCATTTAACCCAATTTAACATCAATCGCATTTAACCCTCTGAATCAGAGAGGTGCGGGGGGCTGCCTTAATCAACATCCACGTCTTCGGCGCCCGGGGAACAGTGGGTTAACTGCCTTGCTCAATAAATGCAGCCTCAGGATGTATTGACGCTTTGCCTGTTTGATGGTTCGTCGCAGGGCATAGCAGGATTTCTTGTAAGCTTCCGGGTTAGAGTCCCGCACCTTGAAAGCGGCAGCTCTACCCTTTAGCTCAGTGCGAATGTTGCCTGTAATCCATGGCTTCTGGTTGGGGTATGTATGTACAGTCACTGTGGGGACGACGTCCTCAATGCACTTATTGATAAAGCCAGTGACTGATGTGGTGTATTCCTCAATGTCATCGGAAGAATCCCGGAACATGTTCCAGTCTGTGATAGCAAACCAGTCCTGTAGTTTAGCATCTGCTTCATCTGACCATTTTTTTATAGACCGAGTCACTGGTGCTTCCTGCTTTAATTTTTGCCCTTAAGCAGGAATCAGGAGGATGGAGTTGTGGTCGGATTTACCAAATGGAGGGCGAGGGAGAGCTTTCTACGCATCTCTGTGTGTGGAGTACAGGTAAACTAGATGTTTTTTCCCTCTGGTTGCACATTTAACATGTTGATAGAGATTTGGTAGAACTGATTTAAGTTTCCCTGCATTAAAGTCTCCGGCCACTAGGAGCGCCGCCTCTGGGTGAGTGGTTTCCTGTTTGCTTATTTCCTTATACAGCTGACTGAGTGCGGTCTTAGTGCCAGCATCTGTCTGTGGTGGTAAATAAACAGCCATGAAAAGTATAGCTGAGAACTCTCTAGGCAAGTAGTGTGGCCTGCAGTTTATCACAATATACTCAACTTCAGGAGAGCAAAATCTAGAGACTTACTTAGATTTCGTGCACCAGCTGTTGTGTACAAATATGCACAGACCGCCCCCCCTCGTCTTACCGGAGTGTGCTGTTCTATCCTGCCGGTGCAGAGTGTATCCTTCTAGCTGAATATCCATGTCGTCATTCAGCCACGATTCCGTGAAGCATAGGATATTACAGTTTTTTATGTCCCGTTGGTAGGATATTCGTGATCATACCTCGTCTAGTTTATTGTCCAATGATTGCACGTTGGCGAGTAATATTGACGGTAACGGCAGCTTTCCTAGTTGTCTTCTGTGGGTCCGGACGAGGCATCCGGCTCTTCGTCCTCTCCGTCGCTTCCTTCTGCGTAGAATTGGGATGTCTGCCCTGTGGGTTGTTTGGAGAATATCGTGTGAGTGATCGCTGTCCTGATATCCAGAAGCTCTTAGTCTAATCCGAGGTGAGTGATCTCTGTCCTGATATCCAGAAGCTCTTAGTCTAATCCGAGGTGAGTGATCGCTGTCCTGATATCCAGAAGCTCTTAGTCTAATCCGAGGTGAGTGATCGCTGTCCTGATATCCAGAAGCTCTTAGTCTAATCCGAGGTGAGTGATCGCTGTCCTGATATCCAGAAGCTCTTAGTCTAATCCGAGGTAGTGATCGCTGTCCTGATATCCAGAAGCTCTTAGTCTAATCCGAGGTAGTGATCGCTGTCCTGATATCCAGAAGCTCTTAGTCTAATCCGAGGTAGTGATCGCTGTCCTGATATCCAGAAGCTCTTAGTCTAATCCGAGGTAGTGATCACTGTCCTGATATCCAGAAGCTCTTTTCTGCCGTAAGAAACAGTTGCAGAAACATTATGTACAAAATAATTTACAACTATCGCAAAAAAAAAACACATAATAGCACAATTGGTTAGGAGACCGTAAAACGGCGGCCATCTCCTCCGGCGCCATCTGGCGTTTGACTGAGATCTTCAGAAAATAAACATTTATTAAACCAGAAGACATTTGTGCAGGGCAGGTCCACTGACAACCCCTTCAAAGCACAGGCGCCGACAGAGATGGCCGCCTCGCTTCGCGTTCCTAGGAAACTATGCAGTGTTTTGTTTTTTTACGTGTTATTTCTTACATTAGTACCCCAGGTCATCTTAGGTTTCATTACATACAGTCGAGAAGAACTACTGAATATAAGATCAGCGTCAACTCACCATCAGTACGACCAAGAATATGTTTTTCGCGACGCGGATCCTGTGTTCTGCCTTTCACCCAGGACAACGGAATGGATCCCATGCAGCGACCCAAAAAAACGACTCCGAAAAAGAGGGAAACGAGGCGGTCTTCTGGTCAGACTCCGGAGACGGGCACATCGTGCACCACTCCCTAGCATTCTTCTCGCCAATGTCCAGTCTCTTGACAACAAGGTTGATGAAATCCGAGCAAGGGTAGCATTCCAGAGGGACATCAGAGACTGTAACGTTCTTTGCTTCACGGAAACATGGCTCACTGGAGAGACGCTATCGGAGGCGGTGCAGCCAGCAAGTTTCTCCACTTATCGCGCCGACAGAAACAAACATCTTTCTGGTAAGAAGAGGGGCGGGGGCGTATGCCTTATGGCTAACGAGACATGGTGTGATGAAAGAAACATACAGGAACTCCAATCCTTCTGTTCACCTGATTTAGAATTCCTCACAATCAAATGTAGACCGCATTATCTACCAAGAGAATTCTCTTCAATTATAATCACAGCCGTATATATCCCCCCCCCCCCCAAGCAGACACATCGATGGCTCTGAACAAACTTTATTTGACTCTTTGCAAACTGGAATCCATTTATCCGGAGGCTGCATTCATTGTAGCTGGGGATTTTAACAAGGCTAATCTGAAAACAAGACTCCCTAAATTTTATCAGCATATCGATTGCGCAACCAGGGGTGGAAAAACCTTGGATCATTGTTACTCTAACTTCCGCGACGCATATAAGGCCCTGCCCCGCCCTCCTTTCGGAAAAGCTGACCACGACTCCATTTTGTTGATCCCTGCCTACAGACAGAAACTAAAACAAGAGGCTCCCACGCTGAGGTCTGTCCAACGCTGGTCCGACCAAGCTGACTCCACACTCCAAGACTGCTTCCATCACGTGGACTGGGACATGTTTCGTATTGCGTCAGATAACAATATTGACGAATACGCTGATTCGGTGTGCGAGTTCATTAGAACGTGCGTTGAAGATGTCGTTCCCATAGCAACGATTAAAACATTCCCTAACCAGAAACAGTGGATTGATGGCAGCATTCGCGTGAAACTGAAAGCGCGAACCACTGCTTATAATCAGGGCAAGGTGACTGGTAACATGACCGAATACAAACAGTGCAGCTATTCCCTCCGCAAGGCTATCAAACAAGCTAAGCGTCAGTACAGAGACAAAGTAGAATCTCAATTCAACGGCTCAGACACAAGAGGCATGTGGCAGGGTCTACAGTCAATCACGGACTACAAGAAGAAATCCAGCCCAGTCACGGACCAGGATGTCCTGCTCCCAGGCAGACTAAATAACTTTTTTGCCCGCTTTGAGGACAATACAGTGCCACTGACATGGCCTGCAACGAAAACATGCGGACTCTCCTTCACTGCAGCCGAGGTGAGTAAGACATTTAAACGTGTCAACCCTCGCAAGGCTGCAGGCCCAGACGGCATCCCCAGCCACGCCCTCAGAGCATGCGCAGACCAGCTGGCCAGTGTGTTTATGGACATATTCAATCAATCCCTATACCAGTCTACTGTTCCCACATGCTTCAAGAGGGCCACCATTGTTCCTGTTCCCAAGAAAGCTAAGGTAACTGAGCTAAACGACTACCGCAACGTAGCACTCACTTCCGTCATCATGAAGTGCTTTGAGAGACTAGTCAAGGACCATATCACCTCCACCCTACCCGACACCCTAGACCCACTCCAATTTGCTTACCGCCCAAATAGGTCCACAGACGATGCAATCTCAACCACACTGCACACTGCCCTAACCCATCTGGACAAGAGGAATACCTATGTGAGAATGCTGTTCATCGACTACAGCTCGGCATTCAACACCATAGTACCCTCCAAGCTCGTCATCAAGCTCGAGACACTGGGTCTCGACCCCGCCCTGTGCAACTGGGTACTGGACTTCCTGACGGGCCGCCCCCAGGTGGTGAGGGTAGGCAACAACATCTCCACCCCGCTGATCCTCAACACTGGGGCCCCACAAGGGTGCGTTCTGAGCCCTCTCCTGTACTCCCTGTTCACCCACGACTGCGTGGCCACACACGCCTCCAACTCAATCATCAAGTTTGCGGACGACACAACAGTGGTAGGCTTGATTACCAACAACGACGAGACGGCCTACAGGGAGGAGGTGAGGGCCCTCGGAGTGTGGTGTCAGGAAAATAACCTCACACTCAACGTCAACAAAACTAAGGAGATGATTGTGGACTTCAGGAAACAGCAGAGGGAACACCCCCCTATCCACATCGATGGAACAGTAGTGGAGAGGGTAGCAAGTTTTAAGTTCCTCGGCATACACATCACAGACAAACTGAATTGGTCCACTCACACAGACAGCATTGTGAAGAAGGTGCAGCAGCGCCTCTTCAACCTCAGGAGGCTGAAGAAATTTGGTTTGTCACCAAAAGCACTCACAAACTTCTACAGATGCACAATCGAGAGCATCCTGGCGGGCTGTATCACCGCCTGGTATGGCAACTGCTCCGCCCACAACCGTAAGGCTCTCCAGAGGGTAGTGAGGTCTGCACAACGCATCACCGGGGGTAAACTACCTGCCCTCCAGGACACCTACACCACCCGATGTTACAGGAAGGCCATAAAGATCATCAAGGACATCAACCACCCGAGCCACTGCCTGTTCACCCCGCTATCATCCAGAAGGCGAGGTCAGTACAGGTGCATCAAAGCTGGGACCGAGAGACTGAAAAACAGCTTCTATCTCAAGGCCATCAGACTGTTAAACAGCTACCACTAACATTGAGTGGCTGCTGCCAACACACTGACACTGACACTGACTCAACTCCAGCCACTTTAATAATGGGAATTGATGGGAAATGATGTAAATTTATCACTAGCCACTTTAAACAATGCTACCTTATATAATGTTACTTACCCTACATTATTCATCTCATATGCATACGTATATACTGTACTCTATATCATCGACTGTATCCTTATGTAATACATGTATCACTAGCCACTTTAACTGGGCCACTTTGTTTACATACTCACCTCATGTACATACTGTACTCGATACCATCTACCATCTGCCTATGCTGCTCTGTACCATCACTCATTCATATATCCTTATGTACATATTCTTTATCCCCTTACACTGTGTATAAGACAGTAGTTTTGGAATTGTTAGTTAGATTACTTGTTGGTTATTACTGCATTGTCGGAACTAGAAGCACAAGCATTTCGCTACACTCGCATTAACATCTGCTAACCATGTGTATGTGACAAATAAAATTTGATTTGATTTGATTTGATTTAATGTCTTGTCTGTAAGTCACACTCCAGACATTTTGACCCAATACCACTACAACACAGTCAGACAATACACAATTATTTCACCATCTCACCGTGAACTCATTATAAAATGTTATGAACATTTTAGTATGAATTGATACTTAAGCCGAACAAGACTGTGAAAAAAGAATGAGGCCATAGCTACCTGCCACAGACGAGAGAAAAAAACAAAGAATTCACTTCCTGATGTTTCTAAGCCTGCGGGGTCTCCCACTCCGCAGGCTTAGAAACATACAGATAGTCAACTAAACACAGTTTATAGCTGCTGAATAACTCAACCTGATCCTTACAAGAAAGGGTTAGCAATCGCTACTTCAACAATATGCAGCACTCAAGGAAATATGTTTCCCCATTGAGAATAACCTGTTTTATTCTAAGAACTAGCGTTTCAAGTATACTTACAGAGTGAGGGGAGAGGTGGATCTGGTCAGTGTGCATACTGGCAGTGCATGACAACATAGCCTACAGTAAATTAGGTGTCTGTGGTTGGCACAAGCAGTCAGTGGACGACCTGGTAATGCAGGCATAGATTCCTTCTGACCTTCTGACCTTAATAATAGTTCCACACTTTGAATGTCTCTGCCCCTGTACGCACTTGACAGAATGGTTGATATTTTTGTGATACAACGGACAGTTTGTCCAAGATGTTTACACAAACATTCTGTGGTGTCTCCACAATACTTATTTTATTTTTATACAAAGAAAACTCTCTGCTGTATCACAACCGCTGTGCCAAATGCATTGTACATTAGTTGTACAACTTGCATGTGTACAGGCCTGAGTCTCTCTCTTTCTCTCTGTCTTGCATTTTAACACACATTGACAATGATCTCCTTCTTCGGCGGTAGGAGTGTTATAGATTAATTCTCAGAGCATCACAAAGATAAACTCATAAACAAACAGACAAGCCCAGAATGAACCGCTCAGTCTGGAAACACGGCTGGAAAACTCCCATGAAAACTAACCAAAACACAAACCATAATTCACAGAGCAGGATGCTCCATCTGTAGCTGGTTTATTTCTCAATAAGCATGTAATTTGTCCTCCACTAGATGCAGAAACAGTGTAAACACATTTGCATATGCCAATGTGCATTTCAATAAGAATGAGAGATGACATAAAGGTGTTGAGAAAGAAAAGAAAGAAAGAACATATCCTTCATCTTTCTATCTCTCTACTCCCTTGTAGGACAGATGCTGTGTTGAGGCCGTAACAAAGGCCTGGGGTGAGTGTCTAACTGAGCTGTGTTCTGGACTGAGAGGCCAGAGGCCTGGGGGAATAATGGTTAGCAAGTTGAAAAATGTCTTCATCACAAAAAGCCTCAGACAGTAATAAATGAAATAGTTGTACTAAACACATTAATCCACGCTAGTGTGTGTGTGTGTGTGTGTGTGTGTGTGTGTGTGTGTGTGTGTGTGTGTGTGTGTGTGTGTGTGTGTGTGTGTGTGTGTGTGTGTGTGTGTGTGTGTGTGTGTGTGTGTGTGGAGAGTTTTGGGGATGGGGGGCCTGAAAAGGTTGTGTGAGTGCTATAGCGGAAGAAAGTGAGAGCTAGCAACCCACCGTCAAAGCAAAAGTACCCTCTTGCTCACTCTTTCACACGCTCTCTCTACCTCGCCCACATTCTCGCTCCTCTCTTCTCTCTCCTCCCCCACCTCTCACTCTTCTCCCTCTCCACTCTCTATCCCCCATGTTTCCCTCTCTCTCCAAACTGTGTATATTTGGGGCTGTCTATAGGGAGGTAGGGGTCGTTATTAATCTTGCTGCCTCTCTTAGCTTCAGGCATAACAGCAGGGCAGAATCAGTGCATGCGTGTGTGCGTGTGTGTGTGTGTGTGAATAAGCAGGAGAGAGGTTTTGGTTGTGAATGAAACTGTTATGGTGTGTGAGTAAAATGTGTGTGAGAATGTGAGTGGATGCTTGTGTGCTTGTGTGTGTGTGAGAGAGAGAGAGAGTACTTTGTCATGATGGATCACGAGAAACGCACATTCTTAACACACTCACACAAAACCGAAACCTGTGAAAAATGAAGAGCAGAGAAAAAGAGAGAGGAGGGGAGGGGACAGCGGAGGAAGAGGAGACGGAGAATGAGAAAGAAATAAAGGGGACAGAGAAAGGGAGGATGAGAAGAAGGAGAAAAATATTGAGGGACAGAGAGGCAAAAGAAAGGGGGAGAGAGCGCGAGAGAGCACAAGAGAGAGAGAGAGAATATGAGGGACAGAGAGAAAGAAGAGGGGTGAGTTTTTGGTTCTCATGAACTCATTAAGCGTTGTCCTCTCTGCCCTCTCTACTGCACTCCCACAATGCTGAACAGTGGCGTGCATCAATAACGCCTGTGACTGCATGAGGAGGACGGGTCAGACGAACAACCACCATCACCATGGTAACCATCACCACTTCCATCGCCACGACAACAATCTCTGTGGCACACAGGGGAGTCCCCTTCCTCGGTCCTTGCCACTGCTGGCAGGCAGCTCTCTGGGTTGAGGGCTGACTCAGGACTCCTAAACCAGTGGTTCTCAAAACTCTCCTCATGGACCCCCATACATTTCACAATTTTGGTGTAGCCCCGCACTAAGTCACCTGATTCACATATTCAAGGGCTTGATGATTAATTAACAAGTTAAATCAGGTGTGCTAGCTCTGGAATAGATCAAATACATGGAACGGCTGGGGGTCCCCGAGGAGAGGTTTGAGAACCACTGTCCTAAACCACAGGTCCATGGTCAGACATAAGTTTAGTCATCCTAATGGTAAAGGTTATGATTTGTGTAGGTTGGATCTGATCCTAGATCTGTGGCTATGGGAAACGCCTACCCTGCTCTACCCGGGATCCAGGGACTGGATGGAGGAGGAGAGGGTCTCAAGGAGGAGAGCAACACGACAGAGGTCCACTAAAACTGGGCTCCGTCTAAGACCTGCATGACGCTTTTTGTAGTACTCACACAATGCATTGAATTAGGTTTACTCTCATGTTAATATTCATTCGTTTAATGAATTCATTAAAGGTCGTTTAAATGTTAACGGTCCCTGTCGCAGCGTTGGTCAGATCTGTCACCTTAACGTTTCTTGCATCTCAACGAGGCCATGTGTCTGCCGCGCATGAACGCGTCGTCCAATTGATGAAGGAAAGACAATGTAGGCCATTTCTTGTCAGATAATAAAACAACAATTGTTTTAAAAATACCTTTCGAATCCAATGTCATTGTTTGAATGGGCAAATTACAGCATATTATGGCCTTTAGGGAAGGCGCAATCTCAGGTAAAATGGCTTGATATTATTGTCTGGTTGGGTTGGCTGCTGTGACAAACATTTGATTCCACTGTGAAAGTGGTTATTTGTGTAGCCCTAGTTGCGGGAGTGAGGGAGCTACTACTATTGGCTTTATGAAGAGAGAAAAGTGAAAGCGAAAAAGAGAGAGAGGGGAATATGTCCCAGGCAATTGGCAATATAACCAAATAATGGCCTCTAGAAGACATATTGTGAAGGTGGTGGCCGTTTGCATCGCGCAGACGATACGGAGTTAAATATCATATCTAATTATCATGTTTTTAAAAGAAATCATATTGCGGTTGTTAAGAGGACCGTCGCGAAATGTCAGATCTGTGTTCGTTTCACGCGCCTCTTGATAGATGTGAAGCGACGAACCCCGGGCTCAGGCCCACGGAGCTCGCGAGAGGGATATTTCCTTTAGGGCTGAAAACAAGGAAAGGAGGAGCGGATCGCGGACGGTTAAACCAATCAAATGGTTGTAAGGGAATGGATGTGCGAATTCAACCAATGAAAAGGCAAATAGTGGTCTTTACCCCACGTGGGGTGTGAGTCCCAAACAACACCGACCTTGCGTTGAAGCTGGTCTGGCCAATCAGGGAAAAATAAGGTGTTAATTTCGGTACGGATTGGTTCACAATTTCATACAGTCCCTCAGTCATCTGGTTTGTACCATTTGTTAACCCCTTACTACCACAGGAACATGGCATAGTAAACAAATTGTTTTACAGCCTAAACTGAGCTATTAGTAGACCAAATGAAATAATGTGGATTAATTATTTAGACCACAGATGTGGTTAGTTAGAAAAACTTAGACACAACAACATGTCAAAAAATAAAGACATATTCAATCTTGAAGAAAGAGTTTGGTCTTGCATAGCCCAAGTCAATCCCAGATGTTTTTCAGCTCACTAGAAAGGAAAGCAGGTGTTGAACAAGTAGCCTAAGCAAGTAGGCAAAGGCGAGAGAGAAACCTGATAGCAGGTGATGGTGCAAGATAAGGACACTTAGTTAGTGTTAGTGTAAGAACCGGTTGCCTAATTTAGACTGTGTTTCTGTTTCCTATCAAAAGAAAGCCTCATACCTATTAGGTGGCATGGTTTCCATACAGTGTAATAGCCGTTCCTCTAGCCTAGCGAAAACCATGCAAGTTGCCATCCCTGGGTGGCCTTATGTAGGCTTTTACTAATGGTGAATGCATGCTGAGCAATCAGGCTATAGTGCCTTATTGGCTGACATATTATCAGCATCAGATTTAGCTTTGTAGGCTATTTCACTATGTCCCTCGCTGTAATCTTTCCACTTTTAAGGAAAGGGACACATTGATAGGTCGTTGTTCAGCTCTCTCTCTCTCTCCCCATTTAATTGCAGTGATGATTTAAGGCAGATAACGTCCACGTGTTAACATCTTTGAGTTCACTTCTTACGTTTCTGGAAGGCCCCCATTAACGAAGCTGAGAGCAATAAAACAGCGATTAAAAATAGTTTAGAGATTCCTGCCTTCCCCTCCTGCGCTGCTCAGTCACACAGGCACCAAGTCTGACAAACCAAGCATCAATCTTTTTATTTTCTTTAAAAACATATTCTGGTTCCTCCAAGGGTCTGGCTGGTAGGATAGCTTAATACTGCCTCTTAGTGGAGACATGTGGAACTACAGCTGTCAGACGTGGCCCTCATCTGGTCTGCTGATTAACAAACAGAGCTCTCGTAGTGTGTTTGTGCCCATGTGTGTGTGTGTGTGTGTGTGTGTGTGTGTGTGTGTGAGTGAGTGAGTGAGTGAGTGAGTGAGTGAGTGAGTGAGTGAGTGAGTGAGTGAGTGAGTGAGTGAGAGAGAGAGAGAGAGAGAGAGAGAGAGAGAGAGAGAGAGAGAGAAAGAAAGAAAGAGACTATCGACAGTGTTAGACTGACAGAGGAGAACAGAGATCAGCTTTCTTTCATCCGGCCCGTCCCAAAAGTGTGTCCCTATGGATAGGAGCAGTGTTTGGGAGAGGGGGTAGAGTGAAAGAGGAGAAAGAGGGGTCGCGGCAAATGAAAGAGAGATGGTTTGCTGTCAGTTATAAATGGGAAACGGAGAAAGAGATTGAGTGAGGATGAGAGAGAAGGGGATGGAGTCTATGAGGGAGGAAGGAGGGAGATATCAGAGTGTGAAAGGAAAGGAGGAGGAGAACATAATGATGGAGAGATGGTAGTAGGCCGAGAAAGGAGAGTAAAATGCAGAATGACAGAAGAGTGGTTGTGAGAGAGGGAGAAAAGGACAGTGGAGAAGGGATGAGGCTAGTAGAGGGATGGGGTACGGTAGAGAGGGTGAGGATGAGTGCGGGAGGGAGTAGAGGGTATGGCTGACAGAGAGAAAATGAGCGAGGAGATGGTGAGGCTGAGAATGGGGTGAGAGGGTTAGGATGAGGGAAGAGGATGACACAGAGAGAGAGAGATAGAGAGAGAGAGAGAGAGAGAGAGGGGGAAAGAAATGAGGGAGGAGAAGGTGAGGCTGAGAATGGGAAAGAGGTAAGGGAGTTATGAGGTATGATAATGATAGGGGTGAGAGAGGGAGGTGGTGGGGTGAGAAAGGGAGGAGGAAATAGGAGTAGGGGTGTTGGCGAGCACCCTGCAGACCAGGGAAATGGCAGAATAGCACTTTAATAGGCTAGAAAAGACTGGGGGCTGTTAACTCTAACATTTTATTTTTAAACTCTGTCTCTCTCTCCCTCTCTGTCTTTATCTGCACTGTGCTCTCCTTCCTCATATTCTCTCATTCTCTCTCCTTTCTCATTCTGTCTTCTCATACTTTAGCTCTCTCTCCCCTTTCTCCCTGTAAGTTCACATACCCTCTCTCTCTCCCTCCTTCAACCCCCTCCCCCCTTTCTCTCCATCTCTTCCTCTCCATCATCCTCCCTCTCTCCCTCCCTCGTTTTTCCTTGGAAGAGGTGTAATGGTAGCTATTTGAGTGTCATCAGAGGAGCGCAGTTATGGCTTCTAATGGCTTCTAAAGAACCATTCTACAGTTGCCACGGTGAAAGTGGCACAGCCGCCATCCCACAATAACATCTGGTTGGCCATCGACAGCCGTTGCTGTGCCAACGGCAGTGAAAGCGACGGAACATCAACAGACGATGACATCGCCCCCCGGCCACAGAGAAGAGCTAATGGCGCGTGGGATAAGGTCCACATGAGGATGAAATATAATGGTGATGATAATAATAATAGAATAATATAGTAAATAGAAGAATACTTTTTATTAAATAATATTTATTGTTATTAAAGTGTGTGGGTGTGTGTGCTTGAGTATGTGTGTGCTTCTACTCCTTGATGAGGGCTCAGGTATGCTAATGTGAGGTTCTGATTTCCAATTCATCTCTGTTATTTCTTAGGTAAAGAGTATTGTGTTCACCCTGTGTAGTCGTGCGCACACGCACATGTGCACACGCACACGTGCACACACGCACACGCGCGCGCACACACACACACACACACACACACACACACAACCAGATTGCCTTACCAAGAGTATCAATTGACTTAGAATGAAGAGACATCCCAAAGACTTGTCAGTCCGCAGCAGCAGATGAATGCTAGTTAGAATCTAGTCTGGTGAATATCTCTCTGGGCTATCAGGTGGATGTCCACTTTTATTAAAGTTATTTTTTGTCCCAGGTTGATTTCATATTCTATATCATCTACCATAAGCAGGGCCTTAATTGCCCGCCATGGTGAATAAAACAAGACAAAAAATATCAAATTATATCTCAAGAGGTTGATAACAACAATTTTATCTAAATAGACCTACCTGTAGACCTGCGCTACAGTGCGATAAAAATGTGAAGGCAATGTTCCCGCATTCGAGGAGACCGCATTCACTGTAAACACTGCATATGTCGGCTCAATCAGAAATGACCAAAAAGGTTAATCGCGCTACAGCACTGATCTTCAGGGCTACAGATTGAATCAAGTCCTTCATCGCTCTGTGACATCCTCAAAATGGATTGTTGTCTTGTTCCAGCTTTCAGTGTGTGTAGGAAGAGCTCCCTCTGGTGGCCTTGTTGGGAGCTGACTAGTGTTTTATCTGCTGTACCACAGGCCTTGAATCTTAGTGACTGATCACATGGTTAAATGGGTAGGCATTCACCTGATCTGTCCAAGACAAGGTTATGGTTTGTGTTTGTGTTTGTAGCTCCGTCATGTAGTGTGTGGTTATGTGTGTGTGTCCATACATCAGTGTTTGCATGTGGCCAGCTGGTCCAGTCTGGGTCGCAGAAAGAGTAAATAGATAGAGGAGTAGTTTATCATGAACTCTTGGACTGTCCTCTCACTCAAGTTTGTGTGTGTGTGTGTCATTCCCATGTGTGTGTGTGTGTGCGTGCATTTGGTCAGTCACTAACAGATGGATTCTGTGTGTGCGTGTATGTACAGTTGATGTCGGAAGTTTACATACACCTTAGCCAAATATATTTAAACTCAGCTTTTCACAATTCCTAAAAATTCCCTGTCTTAGGTCAGTTAGGATCACCACTTTATTTTAAGAATGTGAAATGTCAGAATAATAGTAGAGAGAATGATTTATTTCAGCTTTTATTTCTTTCCTCACATTGCCAGTGGGTCAGAAGTTTACATGCACTCAATTAGTATTTGGTAGCATTGCCTTTAAAATTGTTTAACTTGGGTCAAGCGTTTTGGGTAGCCTTCCACAAGCTTCCTAGAATAAGTTGGGTAAATGTTGCCCCATTCCTCCTGACAGAGCTGGTGTAACTGAGTCAGATTTGCAGGCCTCCTTGCTCGCACACACTTTTCCAGTTCTTCCCATTAATTTTCTATGGGATTGAGGTCAGGGCTTTGTGATGGCCACTCCAATACCTTGACTTTGTTGTCCTTAAGCCATTTTGCCACACCTTTGGAAGTATGCTTGGGGTCATTGTCCATTGTCCATTTGCGACTTGAGATGTTGCTTCAATATATCCACATAATTTTCCTGCCTCATGATGCCATCTATTTTATGACATGCACCAGCCCCTCCTGCAGCAAAGCACCCCCACAACATGATGCTGCCACCCCTGTACTTCATGGTTGGGATGGTGTTCTTCGGCTGCAAGCCTCCCCCTTGTACCTCCAAACATAACAATGGTTTTTAAGGCCAAACAGTTCTATTTTTGTTTCATCAGACCAGAGTACATTTCTCCAAAAAGTACGATCTTTGTCCCCATGTGCAGTTGCAAACTGTAGTCTGGCTTTTTATGGCGGTTTTTGAGCAGTGGCTTCTTCCTTGCTGAGCGGCCATTCAGGTTACATCGACATAGGACTCGTTTTACTGTGGATATAGATACTTTGGTACCTGTTTCCTCCAGAATCTTCACAAGGTCCTTTGCTGTTGTTCTGGGATTGATTTGCACATTTCGCACCAAAGAACGTTCATCTCTAGGAGACAGAACGCATCTCCTACCTGAGCGGTATGACGGCTGCGTGGTCCCATGGTGTTTATACTTGCGTACTATTGTTTGTACAGATGAACGTGGTACCTTCAGGCGTTTGGCTGATATCTTTGGATTTTCCCATGATGTCAAGCAAAGAGGCACTGCGTTTGAAGGTAGGCCTTGAAATACTTCCACAGGTACACCTTCAATTGACTCAAATTATGTTAATTAGCCTATTAGAAGCTTCTAAAGCCTTGACATAATTTTCTGGAATTTTCCAAGCTGTTTAAAGGCACAGTCAACTTAATGTATGTAAACTTCTGACCCACTGGAATTGTGATACAGTGAATTATAAGTGAAATAATCTGTCAGGAAACAATTGTTGGAAAAATGACTTGTGTCTTGCACAAAGTAGATGTCCTGACCGACTTGCCAAAACTATAGTTTGTTAACAAGTAATTTGTGGAGTGGTTGAAAAACTAGTTTTAATGACTCCAATCTAAGTGTATGTAAACTTCCGACTTCAACTGTGTGTGTGTGTGTGTGTGTGTGTGTGTGTATGAGTGTGTGTGTGTGTATGTGTGTGTGTGTGTGTGTGTGTATGTATGTGTGTGTGTGTATGTGTGTGTGTGTGTGTGTGTGTGTGTGTGTGTGTGTGTATGTGTGTGTGTGTGTGTGTGTGTGTGTGTGTGTGTGTGTGTGTGTGTGTGTGTGTGTGTGTGTGTGTGTGTGTGTGTGTATGTGTGTGTGTGTATGTGTGTGTGTGTGTGTGTGTGTGTGTGTGTGTGTGTGTGTGTGTGTATGTGTGTGTGTGTATGTGTGTATGAGTGTGTGTGTGTGTGTATGTGTGTGTGTGTGTGTGTGTGTGTGTGTGTGTATGTGTGTGTGTGTATGTGTGTGTGTGTGTATGTGTGTGTGTGTGTGTGTGTGTGTGTGTGTGTGTGTGTGTGTGTGTGTGTGTGTGTGTGTGTGTGTGTGTGTGTGTGTGTGTGTGTAACTCGTCAGGGGGAGGGGTTACGGGTGGTAGATTAGCCAGGTTGGGATCACTGGGAGAAGGATTAGAAGGGTTAAGGAATGGACACGTCTGTTTACTATCCAAATACGCTTTAACACACACAGGCCCTACTTTGATCAACAACTCTTTGTTGGTACACCAGAGGAGAAAAGATGACGTGATGATTGGTGCTCTCACTAAAATAGGAACAAGACACATTATGTTGCTCTCTCTTTCCACTCTCCCCATTCTTTCTTTCTCTCTGTCAACTTTTCCCCTTTCCTCCCTCTCTTTGAAATTCACATTTATTTGAAATTCATCCCTTCTTCCCTTTCTCTCCCTCCTTTTTTTTCTCTCCTTCTCTCTATCTCTCTGTTTCCTTCTCTCACACACGTGCTCCATTAAAGCTGACCGACAGAACTTGGAATCAGAGATGGTGTGTAACCATACACTGGCCAGGCAGGTAAGGAGAGCTGCACTCGGGCCACTGCCACAGAGGCACAGGGTGGGCTCTGGTTACCCGACGCTCACTGTATGTGTGTGTGTGTGTCTACACATTGTTTCTGGTTACCTTGGCTTTTGTCACTCCACCTCTCTCGTCATGGCAAGAAGTAGAGAGCAGAATAAAGCGCAAAACCAGATAAAGACAGGAGTACATACACAGCCGCCACGTCAGAGAGAGACAGAGAGAAAGGAGGGGAGAGATACAAAGAAGGAGGGAAAGACTAAAGAGTACTAAAGCATGCGTTCCACCACCTTGCTGTAGCGTAAAGATGAAGGGTTTATGTTTGGGTGCTTAGGAGTTGGGGAAGGAAAAGGGTGTCGCGCCGCTCTAGGGCCTCACTGAGATCTCAGGGTGGAACCTTTTTAATCAAAAGATGTGCATATTTAAGGGACGTGCGGATCAAACTAGCTTCTGGTCAAGAAGGAAACTGGAATGTGAATAAAGGCAGAGGTGTGAAAGAAGAGGAGAAGAAAAACAAACGGAAGATAACGTGAGAGGCAGAAAGTGACAGAGTGGTAAAAAGAGAGGGAGAGAGATGAAGTGAATGAGAAGGTAAGGACCAACGACAATCCACCACATGCTCTCCAACACATGCTCTCTGATTACAACCTCATTGATGCCTGGCAAGCACATAATCAAAAAAGCATACACTTTCTATTCAAATAGGCATAAAACATTCTTCCCAATAGATGTTATATTATTATCTACACCTCTACCTTCTTAAAATTAAGAAAATAGAAAATATACATATGAGATTGTCTGATCACCATGCTTACTACTGGCAACTACAAATGTCAGAATCTCCCAAAAGAGCTATATGATGGTGTTTTGATGTTTCATTACTACACAATCCTACATTCTGTGATAAATTAGAAATGTAACTAAATGAATTCATAATGATCAATAAAAATTCAGTTGATGACTTCTATGGGATGCCACCAAAGGTTTTCATAAAAATAAGGCAACTGCATTCGCATCTGGGTTGAATAAATCACAGGTAGAAAAGATTTCAGAATTAGAAATGTTGTTAACTGCCTTAGAGCGGTCTCAATAAACACTTTTTTTTAGCTAATAGTCTTTCCAAAGTCAAGATAGAACTTAATTTATTGATAAGACAGAGAGAAGAATTTGCGATACATTACTTCCATGGTAATCGTCCCAGTTGTTTACTGGCCAACAAGCTAAGCAGTAATGATCAATTAGCTGATATAGCCACTATTGAATCTGAAACAGAAAGGACTTCTATTAAGAACTGTACACCTCTGATTGTAAATCCACACCAAGCCAGACTAAGTCCTTTCTAAAATAATGAAGAACTCTTCTCTCAACAGATGAAGCTGCCTCACTGGGAGCCCAAATCTCTCTCAATTAACTCAAACGGGCATTGGGTAACATAAATAAAATCATCAGGATTGGACGGTATTCCTCCTGAGGTCTATTTGACATTTGTGAATCAATTAGGTCCAATATTGCTCAAAATGATTAACACAGCCGTTCACAAAGGTTCATTGGGGATGTGAATGCAGCACTAATATTAAAAAAGGTAAGGATGCCGCCCAGTGTCCTCACTATCTTTCATAAACGCAAATAACACAGATATTAAACTTTTCCAAAAATTTAATCCCGCCTTGACACTTACCTAGTCAAATTGGTCCACACGGATCAAAGCGGCTTTGTCAAAAAACAACCTCCGTTGACTATTACATATCTTAAATGCTTAGTCAGAAACAACAGATCCTTGGGCTGTTTTATCTCTCGATGCAGAGAAAGCTTTTAATAGAGTAAAATGGTCATATCTCTGGTATGTCTTGGAACATGGGAATTGGCTCCAATTTTATTCATATGATTAAAATATTATATGCCAATCCCTCAACCATAGTTATAACAGGCAATATCTGCTCAGCTCCGTTCATAATCACTAGAAGCAGCAGGCAAGGCGATCCGATTTGTCCTTTGCCATTTTTATTATCCATGGAACCCCTGGCTCAAGAAATTCTTCAATCGAATGCAGTAACATCAATTTCCCTCAAATCTGAATCAGTGAGGGAGGAAATTAAAACTGATCACTTCATCTTATTATACACAGATGACATTTTACTGTATCTAGACAATGTATTTCAATTGCTCTGAAACGCATTGAAGATCATAGATAAATTCAGCTAGTGGGGCAAAAAAGTATTTTGTCAGCCACCAATTGTGCAAGTTCTCCCACTTAAAAAGATGAGAGAGGCCTGTAATTTTCGTCATAGGTACACTTCAACTATGACAGACAAAATGAGAAAGAAAATCCAGAAAATCACATTATAGGATTTTTAATGAATTTATTTGCAAATTATGGTGGAAAATAAGTATTTGGTCACCTACAAACAAGCAAGATTTCTGGCTCTCACAGACCTGTAACTTCTTCTTTAAGAGGCTCCTCTGTCCTCCACTCGTTACCTGTATTAATGGCACCTGTTTGAAATTGTTATCAGTATAAAAGACACCTGTCCACAACCTCAAACAGTCACACTCCAAACTCCACTATGGCCAAGACCAAAGACCTGTCAAAGGACACCAGAAACAAAATTGTAGACCTGCACCAGGCTGGGAAGACTGAATCTGCAATAGGTAAGCAGCTTGGTTTGAAGAAATCAACTGTGGGAACAATTATTAGGAAATGGAAGACATACAAAACCACTGATAATCTCCCTCGATCTGGGGCTCCATGCAAGATCTCACCCCGTGGGGTCAAAATGATCACAAGAACGGTGAGCAAAACTCCCAGAACCACACGGGGGGACCTAGTGAATGACCTGCAGAGAGCTGGGACCAAAGTAACAAAGCCTACCATCAGTAACACACTACACTGCCAGGGACTCAAATCCTGCAGTGCCAGACGTGTCCCCCTGCTTAAGCCAGTACATGTCCAGGCCCATCTGAAGTTTGCTAGAGAGCATTTGGATGATCCAGAAGAAGATTGGGAGAATGTCATATGGTCAGATGAAACCAAAATATAACTTTTTGGTAAAAACTCAACTCATCGTGTTTGAGGACAAAGAATGCTGAGATGCATCCAAAGAACACCATACCTACTGTGAAGCATGGAGGTGGAAACATCATGCTTTGGGGCTGTTTTTCTGCAAAGGGACCAGGACGACTGATCCGTGTAAAATAAAGAATGAATGGGGCCATGTATCGTGAGATTTTGAGTGAAAACCTTCCATCAGCAAGGGCATTGAAGATGAAACGTGGCTGGGTCTTTCAGCATGACAATGATCCCAAACACACCGCCCGGGCAACGAAGGAGTGGCTTCGTATGAAGCATTTCAAGGTCCTGGAGTGGCCTAGCCAGTCTCCAGATCTCAACCCCATAGAAAATCTTTGGAGGGAGTTGAAAGTCCGTGTTGCCCAGAAACAGCCCCAAAACACCACTGCTCTAGAGGAGATCTGCATGGAGGAATGGGCCAAAATACCAGCAACAGTGTGTGAAAACCTTGTGAAGACTTACAGAAAACGTTTGACCTCTGTCATTGCCAACAAAGGGTATATAACAAATTATTGAGATAAACTTTTGTTATTGACCAAATACTTATTTTCCACCATAATTTGCAAATAATTTCATTAAAACTACTACAATGTGATTTTCTGGATTTTTTTCTTAATTTTATCTGTCATAGTTGAAGTGTACCTATGATGAAAATGACAGGCCTCTCTCATCTTTTTAAGTGGGAGAACTTGCACAATTGGTGGCTGACTAAATACTTTTTTGCCCCACTGTAATTAATCTAACCAAATCAGACCTACTGTCTTTCAATACCCCGATGGAGGACTCCATCTCTACTTATGGAATCCCAATCATTTCCCATTTAAAATATTTGGGATTAGTTATCTTTCCTTTCTTAGATAAAACCACTGACAAAATAAACTTTTACAGAATTTTCAAATCGATTCAACCTGACCTCAGTAGATGGACTAGCATCTCAGGTGCTTTAACCTGCAGAGTATCTATTGTCAACATGAATATACTGCCAAGGCTGAATTTCTGTAGTTCAATGCTTCCCCTTCTGGCTATTGAGATAAAACTCATAGTGCGGTTACAAAATGTATATAACAAGGTAAGCGATCCCGGATCAAATTAACACATTTACAAAGAGGGAAAGACATAGGAGGACTATACCTACCAAACTTTAAATGATTTTTCCAGGAACTAGCATTTCACCACATCCTAAATTGGTTTAGACATGATTCTTCCTATTCCTCTGAAAGAGGTGGCCTATACTGATAGATCCCTTAAAGTCCCAATGCACTTGTTTTTATCAGTAGCGCTGCGTGGGTAAAATAACTGTGGAAGCCAAGCCAGAAGAAAATGCCATATTACAACAAAGGCTGAGACAATAAGATGACACAGTGGCAGGATAAATTCAACCACACGTTTGTTTCATCACAAAACCGGAGAGCAACCTCTGTCCATTCAAGTCCACAAAGCATATTGCAGGTAACAAACTGTTACATGACCTGCAGCATGACCTGCAGGTTAATGTTTATTTTCGGGCTACTAAACAACTATTGATTTAGAACCACAGAGAGTTACCACAAGTCACAGAGAAAACAGGAACTGCCTCCACTATTCCATCACTACTTCAACTTCAACATTATCAAATCACTTCTGCTTAGTCTAATGCAGTGACAACTGAAATATACCAAAAACGATTTAAATCCAATCAACGTAAGCTAAATATGATGTGGTTGTCCATGGTTCTGATTTCTGTGTGTGTGTGTGCTTACATTCGTGCTAGTAGAAACAAACATTTTGACTCACCCTACTTGTATAGAAACGCTAATGCCATCCTCCTCTCTTTCATGTTGACAAAACGGTCTATGACTCTGTTATACAGTACACACTTTTAGTTTTTGCTGTCCTAGGCCACCTGGCTAAAATGCATGCTCGCAAGCCTAACTTTCATACATAAGCAAAGATGAGCCAGCTAGTTAACATTAGCATGCTATGTCAAACTACATTTTGAACTTCCATCCTCTCAGGCCAGGGGCACAATGTATGAATTTTTGGTTGGATCAGAATCGTCATTATAATCATTGCCCTGTACGGAAAATTAAGTAAAACCACAAGTCCAAATCCCTATCTCCATCCATGGCTAATTTAGGAAAGGGACAATTTTAGCTAGCTTGCTAGCCACCGGAGGACAACAACACGAGATGCAACAATTCAAGTTTTTCTGTCAATTATGTTTCACTCTCGATGTGATGTGATTGGTGTGAAGCCAAATCCAAACTGGCTTCCCTTAACATTTATTTTTGGTGCGCCAGGCCCAATCACAGTTGAGCTCATTCAGTTTAGCTCAACGCTGATTGGCTATTATTTTATACTTTTTATCAAGGGAGGCCAAATGCTCCCTGGCTTCCTTTGCATTCAATGCAATGGGCGGCAACAATGTCATACACTTTTTGACCTGACAGCATCAGATAGAAGGCTACACAGAGACAGAGGGGCACTGTTTCACTTGCTCAGATGCTTTCTCCGGTGAGATACTTTCAGCCACTTGCGAATTGAAGGACAATTATGAAACACAGAGAGACAAAAGATACATTATTTTATCTTTTAAAAAACATTATAGGACAATTTAGCCTCCATGAATATACACCACTGTTTTTTATGTCAATATCAAATCATTTCTAGGTAACAATTAAGTGCCTTATTGTAATAGATTTCCATTCAAATTGGCAAAATTAGCTTTATAGCAAAAAAACTATTTCTCAAGCAAGGATATTGCTAGGAATGTCTGGGAGTGGTCTGAGTCGGGAGGGGGCAACTATGAACTAGCTGTAATTGGCAGAGAGATTTGGAACTCTTTGTTATTGGTCCATTAGCCAGTTTACCCCATGGTGATGTCACCATAGAAAGCCGAATCTCCCGGCAAATTAGAAGTATTTTCAACCAGCAACTATCAAGAAATTGATGGGAAATTGGGAAATCCCCCCCAATGGTCCAAATGTGGAATCCATACCCTTGATATATCTATATTTCTAACTTAGGTCAGGTATGCTGGGGAAACCCAACTACCAAACCATCCAATGATGGGATTTATAAATAAATGACCTGGGCTCCCCTGAAAGGACTGATCTCTATAATATATAAACATTTGGAAAGCTCATACTCTAAGCTGGCCATTAAAAAAGTATGGTCCATAGATATAACTGGAAAAATATGGTCTTTGCTTCCTGTAATCCAAACCATCAATTTACACATTTGAAGTTTGTTCACAGACTGTATTTAACACCAAGGAAACATTTTTGTATTTTTTATTCTTTGCTTTCAGGCCCACGGGGAAGAAGTGGTATGGGGAGGGGTTTCTCTGGTAGCTAGGGTATAATCATTTGGGGGGTGCTTATATTTGTCCTGTTACACCCAAGTGTGGAATGTAAATGTGTTTCTTGCATATCCCAACTCCCCCTGAGACACAAGTGCCTTGCTCAAGGGCACAGCAACAGATTTGTTCACCTTTTCGACTCTGGGATTCAACCCAGCGACCTTGCAGTTATTGGCCCAACCCTCTAACCTCGAGGCTATCTGTCACCCCATCATTATTACAAAATCCTGTGTGATCAATATGATAATTTCTCTGTATGTATTTCTTAGTTTTCCTGTTGAGTGTCAGCCTACGGTACATGTGGTATAAACTGAGTGTGTGAATTGATATGAATATTCTACCTGTAACCCCCCCAACAATAAAAATGACAAAGCAAATAAAAACTTGGTAACTGACTGACTGACTGGGTGACTGGCCGACTGACTGACTGACTGGGTGACTGACTGACTGACTGACTGGGTGACTGGCCGACTGACTGACTGACTGACTGGGTGACTGGCCGACTGACTGACTGACTGGGTGACTGGCCGACTGACTGACTGACTTGGTGACTGACTGACTGGCTGACTGACTGGTTGGGTGACTGGGTTACTGACTGACTGACTGGTTGGGTGACTTGGTGACTGACTGACTGACTGACTGACTGGCTGACTGACTGACTGATTGGGTGACTTGGTTACTGACTGACTGACTGGCTGGCTGACTGACTGGTTGGGTGACTTGGTGACTGACTGACTGGCTGACTGACTGGTTGGGTGACTTGGTGACTGACTGACTGACTGGCTGAGCGACTGGTTGGGTGACTTGGTGACTGACTGACTGGCTGACTGGTTGGGTGACTTGGTGACTGACTGACTGACTGGTTGGGTGACTGACTGACTGACTGGTTGGGTGACTGGGTTACTGACTGGTCACTAAGGCCAAGGTTGGAGACTGGTCAGGAGATCAGTGGCTCAGTAATCTCAGAGAAAGAAACTGGGAGAGAAAGAACAGGGAATTGAAAAAAGAGAGAGACTGGCTGAGGGAAAGAGAGAGAGAGGGAGAGAAAGAAACAGAGGGGGGAAGCATAGAGGAAGAGCGTTAGAGTGAGACAGAGCCAAAGGTAACGATTGAGTGAGAGGAAGACTAAGAGAGGGAGATAGAGAAGGGGGAAAATATCAATTGAGGGAGAAAGGGAGAGGTAGTTTGAAAGAAATTGTGAGAGGAGAGGTGGAGAGGGTGACGTCACTTGTTGGATTGCAGTATTGAGCCCTGCTGATTACTATAATCCTGATTAGGAAACCGAAGGAAAAAAAACAGGAGCCCTGAATGACAGAAAGAGAAAAGACGAGAAAGAGTCCTTCACTACCACCAGAGAGAAACGGAGGTGGAGAGGAAACGGAGAAGGGAGGAGAAACAGAATAAGAAGAGGAGCAATTTGAAAGGAAACGTTTTCATCTGGGAATTAGGAGCATAGGAATCACAGAAACTACAGAAAGGAACCACATAAACACAGTAAGTAGATCATAAATCTGTGTAAAAAAAATGTAGAAGACAAAGTCACGGCATTATAGCTACCTTCCTCATTGATTTCTTCTCATATTTTATTTCCTAATTCTGCCCACCCTTTTAACCTCACCTCATACTTGTCATTCATACCCCCATGCCCTCCCCTCCCCACTCTTCCCCTCCGCCACACATTCTTCTTCCTCCCATCCCTCCTCCTCTTCCTTCCCCCAGGCCAGGATGCCCACTAACGGTACAAACTGTCCACTGAAGCTGCAGTTTGGTCTGATCAACCACGAGAGTCGCTACCTCACCGCAGAGGCCTTTGGCTTCAAGGTGAGATACCTCATCTGACACAGCTTAGTCTTACTGTGTTCCTGTCTAGACTGGTACCAGTCTGGTCCTGCTTTAGCCAACTCCTTTGTAGTTTTCATGCCAGAGTAGAGTAGATGCCAAATAAGTTTATCTAAAGCAGGAAAGAGTTAGAAAGGGTGAAGACAGGGGAAGAGGGAAGGTGTTTTAGGTAGACAAGTGAAAACGGTCTATTCCCAGTGCTCTTGACAGTGATCTCTCCTCCATCAGGTGAATGCGTCGGCCCCGAGTCTGAAGAGGAAGCAGGTGTGGACATTAGAGCAGGACCCCCAGGACCCCCAGGTGGTTTACCTCCGCAGCCATCTGGGCCGCTACCTGGCTTCCGACAAGGATGGCAAGGTCACCTGCGAGGCCGAGGGCCGGAACACAGACTGCCGCTTCCTGATCGCTGCCCAGTCAGACGGCCGCTGGGCACTTCAGTCGGAACCCTACCTGAGGTTATTCGGAGGTTCCCGGGACTACCTGTCCTGCTTCGCCCAAGTTATCACAGAGGCAGAGTTATGGGCGGTGCACCTGGCGCTCCACCCGCAGGCCAACCTGCTTAGTGTCGCCCGCAAGCGCTATGCCCACCTGTCACCCGACGACGGCGAGATCGCTGTGGACCGGAACATTCCATGGGGCGTGGCGGCGCTCCTGACGCTCGTCTACCTGGAGGGGAAGTACCGGCTCAAGACCTGTGACAGCCGTTACCTTGTCAACGACGGGAAGCTGTCAGCGGAGAGCGGGCAGGGCACGGGGTACACGCTGGAGTTGAAGTGTGGGAAGCTGGCGTTTAAGGACTGTGAGGGGAAGTACCTGAGTCCCATGGGCCCCACGGGGACACTGAGGTCTGGCAGGTGCAGCAAGCCGGGGAAGGACGAGCTGTTTGACCTGGAGGAGAGCCACCCTCAGGTGGTGCTGATGGCAGCCAATGGGAAATACGTGTCTATACGGCAACGTAAGACACACACAGTAGACAAAACACAGTATGAACATAGATGTCACACACGCATAAATATACAGTATACACTTCTTTTGTTCTCTTTTTTTGTTTTCTCTCCCTCTCCTCATGTGTCACTTCTAAAACTACTCAACTACTACTACTACTACTACTACCTCATATTCTCGTACCACTTGATACCTACTGTGGTAACTGAGCTTTCAGATGTACAGAAAATACATTAGCAGCCGTATTGAATATGCATGGACCTTCACCACTGTCATTCGATATGGATGATTGACAGCCGATAAAGACTGTTCCATAATTATGGGTAATGTAGTCTTCAGATTCCTTATCATGTTGTCTGAGGTTGGGTGTTTCCTCAAAGACGAGAGGAACGCAGTTGATATCAAATCAAATAAAATGTATTTATGTAGCCCTTCGTACATAAGCGGATATCTCAAAGTTCTGTACAGAAACCCAGCCTAAAACCCCAAACAGCAAGCAATGCAGGTGTAGAAGCACGGTGGCTAGGAAAAACTCCCTAGAAAGGCCAAAACCTAGGAAGAAACCTAGAGAGTAACCAGGCTATGAGGGGTGGCCAGTCCTCTTCTGGCTGTGCCGGGTGGAGATTATAACAGAACATGGCCAAGATGTTCAAATGTTCATAAATTACCAGCATGGTCAAATAATAATAATCACAGTAGTTGTCGAGGGTGCAGCAAGTCAGCACCTCAGGAGTAAATGTCAGTTGGCTTTTCATAGCCGATCATTAAGAGTTTCTCTACTGCTCCTTCTTTCTCTAGAGAGTTGAAAACAGCATGTCTGGGACAGGTAGCACATCCGATGAACAGGTCAGGATTCCATAGCCACAGGCAGAACAGTTGAAACTGGAGCAGCAGCACGACCAGGTGGACTGGGGACAACAAGGAGTCATCATGCCAGGTAGTCCTGAGGCATGGTCCTAGGGCTCAGGTCCTCCGAGAGAGAGAAAGAAAGTGAGAATTAGAGAGAGCATACTTAAATTTACACAGGACACCGGATAAGACAGGAGAAGTACTCCAGATATAACAAACTGACCCCCCGACACATAAACTACTGCAGCATAAATACTGATATGTTGTCATGTTTGTGCATGCGTTGATCGTTTGTTCAATTTCTAACAGATCATTATTGTATTGTTAAAAGGGAAGTTCCAGTGTTGTAGTATCATTCCACTGCCTCCTAACAGTAGCTTAAACCCCTCCGCAGCATAGTAGTCTTTTTGTATTTCAGGCTCAGAAAACATGTCACCAGGTCAGTGGGAATGAGATTGGCAAATTATAATGGCTGATTATTCCAGTGCAGTTTATGTACTGTGTAGACTTAATCTCTGGCCTAACCTGCATGCACGACCACTGTGAAAAGTGTGTTACTGATTAATAGTGTCAGCATCACTGTATAATATGATAATGTAGTAACTTGTGCCTCTTTCCCATTGCCCGAGCCACAAACAATTCTGGAATCAGTTACCGGGTCTATGATAATGTCATAGACCAGGTAACTGACTCCAGAATCTACAGTGTTATTAGAATCTCATCGAGAGGGAATCTTTTCCTAGAATCTCTAGAGTGTTCTGTGTATCGTCTGTGTGTTTGATGCTGTGGTCTTTGGTGAATATTCTTGTCTGAGGAGTAGTGTTACTCTAACCTGAGGGTTGTAACTGTAGCTGTGGCTCATTGTTCCTGGTTAGCACTACGATCTGCAATAACCAAATGACTGAGTGAGACGAGCAGAAAGTGATTACCTCGAGGCCTGAGGGGTACAGGAAACCTCATGAGGGCAGGGAAGAAAGGGCGGTGACACACCTCTTTGCTAGTGCTGAAAGACACTCAAACAGGATACACAAAACATTTCCTTACACTTACTTTTTCCACTCTCATTCTCTCTCTCTCTCTCTCTCTCTCTCTCTCTCTCTCTCTCTCACACACACACACACACACACACACACACACACACACACACACTCAGACGACAAGTGCACAGACACACATGCACTCACACACTTTCTCTCCCTCTCCATCTTGTACCTACAAACATGCATTACACACACTCTCTCTTTCACAAACACAAGCTTTGTCTCTCTCTTTCTCTCTCTCTCTTTTACAAACACTCCTGTATTGGTGAGTGATGAGGTGCAGAGTGTGTTAAATAATTGATAGTGCCAGGGCGGTTGTTCATTGAAGGCGGGGAGTCTGTTTTCAGAAACCCAAGCCCTACTCTAACTCTATGGGTCTCTGGCCAACAGCACACCAGGGGCATAGCCCATAGCAACTCAGCCCACAAATCAGAAAGACAACTGGGTCAGTCAGTCAGCCACAGACCCCAGCCCAGGGATGGAGATAAAGGAGGTTGAGAGGGCGACCCAGGGAGAGAGCTGCGAAGAGAATAAAGGAGGAGAGGGAAGGGCAAGTGAGGAAAAAAGAGTTAATGGAGGAGAGGAAAGGGAAAGACTATAGGGAACAGCCAGGGGAGAGGGTGGGGAGAGAGGGTTCGTGAGGTAGACAGGAGGAGAAGGGTGGAAGGGGAAAGCGTATATAGGGAGAGTGATGGGAAAAGAAGAAATAGAGGAAAGTGAGCGGAGAGTGGTTGTGAAAGTACATGAGGAGGAGTAAGAGAGAGAGAGCGGAGAGCATAGTCAGATATAGAAGAAGTCACCTTCTCTATGTGTTCGCACATAAATCAACAGGACTGCCAGTTCTCCCTGAAGAGCAGACGTGTCACCGTCAGATAGTTTACAGACACAACTAGGCTCAGAAACTGACTTGATACTTCTCTCTCTTTCTCTCTACTGCCTTCCCACTCTCTTTCTATTAAAGTGCCCATGTGGTGTGTGTGTGTCCATGTGTGTGTGTGTGTGTGTGTGTGTGTGTGTGTGTGTGTGGGTCAGATCTGTTATCATGTCTGTCGTCACCTCTCTACTCCCTCGGGTACATCGATCTGGTCTGGGAAGAAATTGTAAGAGAGACGAACGCTCAAATACACACACACACACACACACACACACACACACATCATCCCGCTACGGTCTGATAGACAGATAAAGGATGCAGTGAAATAAACAAAGAGAAAGAGAAAAAATGAGAATAGCAATGGAGGAGAGCAAGTGAGAAAGATACAAAGGGGAGAGAGAGAGGGATTAGAGAGAGGAAGAGAGGGACAGTGGGCTGTGGCATCATTAATAATGGATGGCAGAGCGACTCTCTGATGTATTAGTCGTGCCTGATCCAGTTTTGGGTGGGCAGGCAGGTGGGCGGGCTTCCAGGTAGGCCAACACCAGGAATTGGAGATGGGTCTGCGGTCTGTTTTAAACCTTACACTACACTCTTAGAAGAAAGGGTTCCAATAGGGTTCTTCGGCTGGAGAACTCTTTTCGGTTCCAGGTAGAACCCTTTTTGGTTCTACCTGGAACAAAAAAGTTCTACCTGGAACCAAAAATAGTTATTCAAAGGGTTCTCCTATGGGTACAGCCGAAGAACCCTTTTAGGTTCTAGACATAACCTTTTTTTCTAAGAGTGTAGACTAGCACACTCTACCCTAGGCTAGTGATTTTTGAACCTCTCCTTGGGGACCCACAAACGTTTAATGTATTTTAACTATCCACAGCTAGACCTTAAGTGAATCAGCTCAGCTAGTTCAGGGTTACAACAAAATTGCTAAACGTCTGGGGATCCCTGAGGAGAGGTTTGAAAACCATTGCCCTAGGCTATGTAGCAGTCAGTGTGCACCATTTGGTATGATTGACCAACTGTAGTGTCAGCAATGCCTTTCAAGATATCAGATAGATGCAGTATCAGATAGTTTTAAAACCTTCCATTGATACCCCCTGAATTATAAAACCTTCTATTGATACCCCGAGTTATAAAACCTTCCATTGATACCCCCTGAGTTATAAAATCTTCCATTGATACCCCCTGAGGTATTAAACCTTCTATTGATACCCCCTGAGGTATTAAACCTTCTATTGATACCCCCTGAGGTATTAAACCTTCTATTGATACCCCCTGAGGTATTAAACCTTCTATTGATACCCCCTGAGTTATAAAACCTTCCATTGATACCCCCTGAGTTATAAAACCTTCTAGTGATACCCCGAGTTATAAAACCTTCCACTGATACCCCCTGAGTTATAAAACCTTCCACTGATACCCCCTGAGTTATAAAACCTTCTATTGATACCCCCTGAGTTATAAAACCTTCCATTGATACCCCCTGAGATATAAAACCTTCTATTGATACCCCCTGAGTTATAAAACCTTCCATTGATACCCCGAGTTATAAAACCTTCTATTGATACCCGAGTTATAAAACCTTCCATTGATACCCCCTGAGTTATAAAACCTTCCATTGATACCCTGAGTTATAAAACCTTCCATTGATACCCCCTGAGTTATAAAATCTTCCATTGATACCCCCTGAGTTATAAAACCTTCTATTGATACCCCGAGTTATAAAACCTTCCACTGATACCCCCTGAGTTATAAAACCTTCTATTGATACCCCGAGTTATAAAACCTTCTATTGATACCCCCTGAGTTATAAAACCTTATATTGATACCCCCTGAGTTATAAAACCTTCTATTGATACCCCGAGTTATAAAACCTTCCATTGATACCCCCTGAGTTATAAAATCTTCCATTGATACCCCGAGTTATAAAACCTTCCAATGATACCCCCTGAGGTATAAAACCTTCTATTGATACCCTGAGTTATAAAACCTTCTATTGATACCCCCTGATTTATAAAACCTTCTATTGATACCCCCTGAGTTATACAACCTTCTATTGATACCCCCTGAGTTATAAAACCTTCTATTGATACCCCCTGAGTTATAAAACCTTCTATTGATACCCCCTGAGTTATAAAACCTTCTATTGATACCCCCTGAGTTATACAACCTTCCATTGATACCCCCTGAGTTATAAAACCTTCTATTGATACCCCCTGAGGTATTAAACGTTCCATTGATACCCCGAGTTATAAAACCTTCTATTGATACCCCCTGAGGTATAAAACCTTCTATTGATACCCCCTGAGTTATACAACCTTCTATTGATACCCCCTGATTTATAAAACCTTATATTGATACCCCCTGAGTTATACAACCTTCTATTGATACCCCCTGAGTTATAAAACCTTCTATTGATACCCCCTGAGGTATTAAACGTTCCATTGATACCCCCTGAGTTATAAAACCTTCTATTGATACCCCCTGAGTTATAAAACCTTCTATTGATACCCCCTGAGTTATAAAACCTTCTATTGATACCCCCTGAGGTATTAAACGTTCCATTGATACCCCCTGATTTCCTGTCTTCTTCCTCTCTCTCATTCTCTCCTCTTTCTCTCTTAGATGGGCTGTAGTCTGATCACAGCTGAGCTCAGCAGACTGTTATGGTGATGGTGTGGTGTGAAATGGACACACACACACACACACACACACACATGAAATTGGACAATAAAGCGTGAAGCAGTGCTGAGATGAGAGGGGAATCTGATCAAACAGAAACACAAGCCCTGGTGATAAGATAGAGAATAGTTTTTTTTAGACTAAGCCAATAGTTGCTTTAGAAAGCTGGGTTGAATGTAACTAAGGAGGACCCTAGTGCAGAAGACTGTTAGTAAAGGGGTTGGTAGAATCTGCCTGCCTGTCTGCGTGCATGCCTGTGTCTTTAATTAATGTTAATGCTATTTGTATTCTGCATAATGGACAGAGGTCTTTGACATTATGGTGGGTTACGGGCCATCCACATGTGGGTGTATAAGGGCATGCATGTGTGAGTGTGTAAATGTGCGTGCCCACGGATTTCAGACAGCCTGTATTGACAGTTATGAGTATCAATAAAACTTGGATTGATTTCGAACTGAACATACCATGAACTGAATTTGACTGACCTCACACCTCTGGCCCCTCCCAGGTGTGAGTATCTCGGCAAACCAGGAGGACGAGACGGACCTGGAGACGTTCCAGATGGAGATTGACAAGGAGAGCAGGAAGTGTCTGTTTCGGACCAACGAGGGGAAATACTGGGCCCTGGTGGCCCACGGAGGCATCCAGACTACGGCCACAGAGAGGTAACTAACTCTAAACCAGAGGTGTCAAACTCTAGTGTCTGCAGGTTTTTGTTTTTTTCTTTCAATTACGACCTAAACAACCAGGTGTGGAGATTTCTTTACTAATCAGTGACCTTAATTCATTAATCAAGTACAAGGGAGGAGCGGAAACACGCAGACACTCATCCCTCCGTGGAATGAGTTTGACACATGCTCTAAACCTAAGACTAACCCCTACCACTAACCCTAGCTCCAGTCACAACCCTAGCCCTAGCTCCAGTCACAACACTAACCCTAGCTCCAGTCACAACCCTAACCCTAGCTCCAGTCACAACACTAACCCTAGCTCGTCACAACACTAACCCTAGCTCCAGTCACAACACTAACCCTAGCTCCAGTCACAACCCTAACCCTAGCTCCAGTCACAACACTAACCCTAGCTCCAGTCACAACACTAACCCTAGCTCCAGTCACAACACTAACCCTAGCTCCAGTCACAACCCTAATCCTAGCTCCAGTCACAACACTAACCCTAGCTCCAGTCACAAGACTAACCATAGCTCCAGTCACAACACTAACCCTAGCTCCAGTCACAACACTAACCCTAGCTCCAGTCACAACCCTAACCATTTATTATCCAGGTCTGCCAACACCATGTTTGCAGTGGAGTGGATGGGCCGCAGGGTGGCACTAAGAGCCAGTAACGGGAAATACATCTGCACCAAGAAGAACGGTCAGCTAGCAGCCGTCAGCGACTCCATAGGTAAGTGTTTTTTTGTCTTTAAGTGGGTGAGTGGGTTCCATGGTTCTTATGCTTTTTAAACCTAATATTCCTTCCTCTCTCCTTAATTTCTACCTCTACCTCTTCCTCCTCCTTCCCTCTCTTTCCCCACCCTCTCTTCCCTGATCAGGTGAGGATGAGAAGTTGATTCTGAAGCTGATAAACCGTCCCATGCTGATCCTGCGAGGGTTGAACGGCTTCATCTGCCATCATAAGAACTCCAACACGCTGGATGCCAACAGATCAGTCTATGACATCTTCACACTGCATTTCAGTGATGGGGCGTACCACATCAAAGGTGAGGATATGATATGCACATTCTAGCTTATTGCATAGAATTCAATGTATTTTTCATGAAGAATTTAAGAAGTTTTGTGCAACTGCTTATTTTAATCTATTGCTTTCTGCTTCAATCTGTCTTGACGTGTAAAGGCCTTTCATATAGTGCTGCCAGTCCATGTTGTCTCTCTCTAACTAACCCCTTGTAGGTGAGGGAGGGAGGTTCTGGTATGTGAACAGCAGTGGTCTGGTATGTTCAGACGGAGAGACACCAGATGACTTCTCATTTGAGTTCCTGGAGCACGGACGCATCGCCATCCGAGGCAAGAACGGCAGATACCTGCGAGGCCAGGGGGGCATGCTGAAGGGCGACGGGGTTACCCCCGACAGCTCTGCCCTCTGGGAGTACTGACCTATATGGGGGCCACTCTCCTACCCTGCCGGAGGTTACCCCTAACCACAGATCTAGGATCAGATTGGGGCAGATTACCAGATTACCCTAACCCCCATGTCCTAAAAATGAATGAACAGATTGGTAAAGAATATCTGACCCTAGACTAAAAGTTAGTGGCGACTTCTGCCCTCTCCCATAGGTCCATTTCTGCCCATGCCACTCCCCTCAACCTACTCCTGGCATGCCAGCCAATGAAGAAGGCACAAAGAGAAAACAGACTCTTTTTACAGGGGAGGTCGAGGGAAGACATGCGTTTAAATGAATGCACTAATTGTAAGTCGCTCTGGATAAGAGTGTCTGCTTAATGACTAAAATGTTCATTTAAAATAAGGCAGAGGTCTCAAGTTTTCAGCTCAGAAGAGCCTGGTCAGAAGAAATTAATCATGTTTGCTGGAGTTAACACTGTTCAGTGAGTCAACGGCAGATTCCAAACAACACTATGCTTTATAGGCTTATGAGTTTTTTAAAAATGTTTTTTAAAATTAGCATGTTACTAGTAAAAGTCAGGATTCAGAGTAAGTACCATACTCACACATAGAGGACTAGTCATGGCTTGGGTTTTCATTTTGCAACATTATTTTAGCTACAACAACACTATTCATGATACAACAGCAATACAACTACGGATATTTCCATTTCCATACACATGGAATGACTTGACTTTGTTTATACCTGGCGCTAACATGCGTTCTTTCTCCTGTCGTGGTCCACATTCTCACATTCTGATCGTGCCCACATTTTCAGAAATATGTCTATACACGGTATTAAAATTAGTATTTTAATCGTATAGACC
The DNA here is from genome assembly GCF_057628025.1 of Oncorhynchus mykiss. Taxonomy (NCBI): domain Eukaryota; kingdom Metazoa; phylum Chordata; class Actinopteri; order Salmoniformes; family Salmonidae; genus Oncorhynchus; species Oncorhynchus mykiss. Next base: position 8,775,608 of record NC_143041.1, read on the forward strand.
GGATGCATTAAAAGACACATTGTGGGTCTGATATCTTACAAGTGTAAACGGATTTGGGCCTGGTCTCCCAAAAGCATCTTAAGGCTAAGTTCAACTTAGGATCCTATGGTTCTAACAATGAACTTAGGCCTCAAGGTGCTTTTGGGAAACCGGGCTCTGGACAGTGAAACCATTTAAATCATCATTATCCAGCCTTCTAAAATCACTGACAGGTGGCACTATTGACTTATGGCATCAATATGTATCTTTAAGCAGCAATCAACAGTAGAAACAATATCAAAGCACACTCCCCATCCGTTTTGGTTAAAGGCTGAGGGATGGGGCTGGAGAAATGTAACCACTCTCAAATTCATAAACAGAGCTATAGCTGCAAGGACTTATATTTTGGGTTCTGATAGTTAAACTAAGCTCATGAGACATTTACAAGTTCATTCTTTTGATTTTACCTTTATTTAGTTAGCCAAATCAGTTAAGAACAAATTCTTATTTACAATGACGGCCTACCCCGGCTAAACCCTAATGACACCGGGCGCCGCCCTAAGGGACTCCAAATCACGGCCGGTTATGATACAGCTTGGAATCTAACCAGGGTCTGTAGTGATGCCTCTAGCGCTGAGATGCAGTGCCTTAGACCACTGCACCACTCAGGAGTTCTTCAAGAATCAATGGGTACATATCCTTAATTTATAAGTCCAAAAATGGATGTAGAAACTGCTGATTGCCCCTTTAAAATAAAGAAATAAATATTATTTTGAAAGAATAGCTGTCAAATCATTTGCATACAGGGAGGGACCAGGAAATGTAGTCACAGTAGATGGATAAGAGAAACATTTTAATACCACGTGTAGACATATTTCTGAAAATGTGGGCACAATCAGAATGTGGAAAAGATCAGGAAAGAGGACGCATGTTCGCACCAGGTATAAATGAGGCTATAGAGGAGTTGACATGGCTTGGGTTTTCAGTTTTGAAGTGTCTACTGGTCATCTGTAGCTCAGTTGGTAGAGCATGGCACTTTAATGTTTGCTATGCCAGGATAGTTGGTTTGATTCCTGGTACCACCCATGTGTAAAATATATGCATGACTGTAAGCCCCTTTGGATAAATATATCTGCTAAATGGTATACATTATTACTACAGCAGCTACAAATACTCCAGAACATACACACAATGCTACAAATACCTATAGAGACACTCTGGTGTAAAACCAATGTGCCTTAAACCAATTGTCTATTACACTCTCTTCCACCCCTCTCTCTCACTTGATTCTCTGGTTTCACCAACTGTTCTTTTCCACTCTTCCATCCCATTCTTCCCTGTCGTTTTGCCAATTCTGACTTTCTAAGCGAGTGACAGTGTGTAATAATAAACTCAGAAAGTCATCAATTCATCGTAGCTGAGTCATCATTAGCGGACAGCTTCCTTAGCATCGTAACATTAACAAGCATGACCCTCTTCCCCATGTAGGGCAGTAGGCCCACTTCAAAACACAGACACATAGAGTAATGGCTTCAGGTGATAAGTAGGAGCCCTCTATATGGGATACAGGAGTGTAATGGGTGTCGTTTGAGATTTTTACAGGCTTTTCCCTACAATCAAAACAGTAACATCATCCTAGAAAGAGTATAGTGCTCGTGATTTACAGCCTGTCACTTGGCAATGATACATACTTCATTTGTCTTTTGTTTTATCCTTTTCTAATATTAATTTTTCTGAAAAGTTTTGAAAAACTATAATAAAAATAATCTCTGAGATGTGTAAAAGTTATGTTTCGTGTGTGGATAATGTTGTCAGTGAAGTGACTCTTCAAATCCGTTGTTCTAACTAACTTTACAGGTACATTTTAATCCACACACACAACCTACCTGCTATGTACTATTTTACAAACGTTCACATAAATAAATAAATGCTGTTTGTGTACTAAAACAGCAGAGGGAGACAAACAGTCATTTATTTCTCCTTTGCAGGAGATGTATTGGATAGTGAGTGTGGGGCTGAGAATGAAGATGCGGAGAGGATTGTAAATGTGTGGATGAGGATGTTGTGTGTGAGGATGTTGTGTGTGAGGATGTTGTGTGTGAGGATGTTGTGTGTGAGGATGTTGTGTGTGAGGATGCTGTGTATGAGGAGCGTATGTGGGATGGTAACGGTGTCAGAGGATGAGGAGGGGGTTCTCTCTGAGTTGCCTGTAAACGCTGAACAGTGTCTTGGTGGTCTGTCCCGTGGTCATCCCCAGTCCAATGGCTTCTGGGATACGAGCCTCCTGGAGATGCTCAGATAGGACCTGGCAGGGGGGAGGAGGAGGAAGAAGATAAAGAACAGGAAAAAGAGGTAAGGCTATAGACACAGAGAAAAGTTGAGAAAATACTACAGATTGTCTGTTTCTTGTGTGTTTGAGGATTTGTGTGTTTGAGTATTTCTTTCAACCCTTATGTTACCAGGTAGTTTGTTGTTAGTCTGGTCTCACCTGTGCCCGCTGTAGGGCCTGTCTCAAGCCCAGTCCCTGGACTCCCATAGAGGACTCCTGTGTGCTAGCAGTACCCTGGAGAAGAGCCTTTCAACACACACAACACACAGGGTGTAAGGGAGGAGAGGGAATGTAGCAAACAGGCACAAATGTTTATCACACACGTTGGGATTCCCTACCTGAACACGGCTTAACACTGCATGGTGTAGTCCACACACGGCTGCCATGGAGGAGCACTGCACCCGCACCTCCACAGCCTCCTTAACACTGGTGTCCCCTACAGTTACCTGGCCAACAACATACAGGTACAGTCATTCTCAACACATACCTCATACAATAGTCTCCCAGGAAAGTTAAACATGACCTTAAAGTGAGTCTAAAAGGATACAACTATAATAATATAATAAAATAAATTTGTATTTGTTTTAATCCAATGAGATTTAGTCAAGCATGCATTCATTTTCTGTATGGGCGGTCCCGGAAATCAAACCCACTACCCTGGTGTTACAAGCGGCATTCTCTACAAACTGAGCTAAAGGACCACAACTGATACACCCAGTATCAATACAATCATGTTTTCATGATATGTAAAAATATAAAATAAATACACACCTCTTTGGCTGTGAGTTTGACGGTGTGTCGCCCTAGACACCGGGCGTAGACCACAGAGCTTTCCTGTCCTCCATTGTCCCCTCTGCCCCTCCAGTCCTCTTCTCCTGTCCCCTGTGACAGCAGCCATCCCAGCACAGAGCCACACACACCCTGAGAAGGGCCAGCAGAGCCTGGTGGCTCCAGTCCTAGTGTCCTTCTCAGTAGCTCTGTTGAGACCTTGATGCTTGCTGAAAACAGCCCCCCATCAGACGCCACCATCCTCTCTCCTCCTCCTCCTCCATCCCCCCTCCCAGAACCCCTGCACCGACGGGTGCTCACGAAGGCCTCAACGATATCCATCGAGACGGTATCTGGGGAAATGGGGGGTCTGTTTGGGTCCCTGTGAGGGGGCGTGGTCCCAGTCACCTGCAGAGCATCCAGCCAATCCACTGTCAGCGTGTCAAGGGGCAGACTGACCCATCCACCCTCCAATCCCAGACGAGATGCCGGCTCCCCATTGGCCAGGAGGCGGGACAGCTCCTCAGACCCCAGCAGGCTTTGCAGGGAGTAGGTGAGCGAGCAGCTAACCGTCACAGGGAAAGATGTGTCCCCCGCCGCTGTTAGGGGCAACGACACTTCCATTCTCCCACCCGGCTCTAGTTTCTGGAATGGGAATGAGAATGTTTGAGAGGTGTTCTCCCCCCCTGCAGGAAGAGGGTAGGATAATGGTAGAACTCTCACACAGAACGTCCAGTTCCGTTCTAGAATGTAAGGACTAGAATTGTCCAGAACACAGGTCAGATTCAGGGAGTCTCTCTGTAGCAGGCGGCTCCACTTGGCAACAACGTGACACCTGATTGGCTTCTTGCTGACCGGGAGCTGCTCTCCACTGTTCTGATTTGCTAGCAGTAGGCAGCAGACATTGAGCACCTGATTCAGGTGTCTGAGGGAGTGGTTTTTGGACTGTATGGTGCTTTTCAACACAGATGCTCTGTGGGACAAGCAAGAGCACATACAAGTAAATTAACATGTTAAATAAGTACTATTCATCTGAATAAAACATGTTAGATCTACCATCAAATCTACTGCATGCGTCCTCACCTCTCACACACATCTCCGATGGCTGCAAGGAGGTCCCTCACTCTCTGTCCCACCTGTGATAAGGGGAGCCTGGGTATGCCCCCTGTCTCTGTCCCCTTAGGCAGGGTTAAACGCTGGAGCCTCCCCCGGAGAGACAAAGCCACCAACTGCACTATGCCTGTAACACACACACAAACACGATCCGAAAGAAAACAAACTTGATAACAAAGATCGGTTGCAGAAAATATTGGTTGAGCTGAACACACACTTTACCTGAGGCATTGCGTGAGGGCCCAGCCAGGGCAATGACCCTGCAGACATTAAGGCTGACAGGACTCTGTAGGGTAGCAGACTCCCTTGCTCTCACCATGGCCTGTCCCTGGCCTTGCCTCTCCCCGTGGCTGACCACCAGGCTCTCTTCTGGCTTTGGAGCTTCCTCTCTCACCCCTGGGAGATCCAGGGCTAGAAGATCTGACCCTGTGCTGTAGTACAGGCCCTCCCTGCCTGCACACACACACACCACAGGCCCCGACACACACCCCTCTGTTAATGCTGCTACCTTGCCCCCCTCCTCCGGCCCCCCTTCACAGGTTCTGACCAGCACCACCCCCCCCCATTGGCCTACTGCCACCAAACACTGTGGGCCATCATTTGTCCCGGTCGTGGTTCCGATAAACATGATTGGCTGCTCCATGCTGTGTAGAACTCTAACGCAGGGGCCTGATCGTCCTGGGAGAAGTAAGGGGAGGGAGCAGAGACGCCCATCAGGCAGGCCGCAAAGGATCATGGGGGAGTTGATGAGGGCAGCGTCGACGCCGAAGAGGAGCTTGAAGAGGAGAGGCTCCAGGAGAAAATGTTTGATGCCTAATGATGATGACAAACGTGGTAGTTTTGTTGTTGTTGAGGATGATGAAGATGATAAGGGTGGTGCATCACTGCTGTAAACGCAAGCTAACACAGGTCTCATGACCAGTCCTGCGGAACCATTTTCCTCTGATTCGACATGGTGACCAACTGAAACGACAGGTAGACTAAACTGAGTCAGTTTCTGGTGGTCAGCTGCTTTATAGAGAGTAAACCACCAGGCTGCGTCTCTCAGTGAGACGGTCACCAAGGCCCCACCGGACCCTCCCACCTCAATCAGAGAACACACCCCCTCGTCTCTGGCTGCCAGCGAATTAGACGACACCTTGATCAGAGCAGGGCCAGGGGATTGGTCAGCTGGGGGAGTGGGAGACCTGGTGAGACAGGACAAGGGGGAGAGGGTAATCAAATATACGTCATTTTTGCATGTTCAGTCTCCATAGTTCAAATGAAGAGGTTCATACTTAGGGTGCAGAGTTGGTAGACTGACACAGTACACCCCATCACTCTCACAGACAGCATAAACAGACTGCTTGTCCTCACTCAGCACCATGTGACACACTGGACTCAGGAACTGAAGAATAGCCTGGAATAACAGACAAGATGAGTGTTTCTTGTCCATGAAGAATATCAGATATATTTGACTGCCAGGTTCAAATAGACCCCCTGTTACTGCAACTTCAGCGTTAATCAATAATCAGTTCACCTGCTATTTACCCCTGTTCACAAATAATCTGTTTATTGTAATTGTATCACCTGCTGCTATTCATTTCAGTGTTTATCAATAATCAGTTCCTTGTCATTATATTACCTGCAACTCACCTGAGTGTTCATCAATAATCAGTTCACCTGTTATTCACCTGAGTGAATGTGTCACCTGTTGTTCTTTAATTGAAGCGGGCGAAGTGTATGGTTTGAGATTCAGGCTTACCGTCAGTTTCAGCTCTTGTGTGTTGAAGACCGACACCTCGTCGCCCCCAGTGCAAATCAACACATCTTCCCCAGACCAGATCACTTTAGCAGCTGTACCCGGCGAAGGACATCCGAACTCAGCCCAAGTCTCAACAACAGCACATCTCGCCTCCATAGCCGAGAGAACTGGAAAAATAACAGGTCAGAAAGATTATTCAACCAAGAGATTATTCAAATTATCTTTATAGTCACAATTGGGAAATGTATTGTGCAGTCAAAGTCATGATAGCAGCAACTTATTTACTAACTAGTTATGTCCATAATACCAATTTGTAGGTCGTTTCAGTGCTGTAACTTGATTGAAAAAAAACATCAACTGGTTGTTGACGGATGCAAAACTCCGTGTGTGTTTCTGACTAATCAGCGTTCCTAACCGCTTTTTTTTATACCCATTACCCAAACACCAATACCGACGTATAACGTCATGAGCCTCCCACCAATCACAACATCGCAGGAAAACATCCGCCAAATTTTCTAACACGTTTTAGTGCGGTCGTAAGCTTTTAGCTATTGTAAACTCTTGGTTGAAGGCGTTATGTACGGAGCCAGATAGCTGCCAAAAGGTTGAATGTACGTAATCGTTAGGATCAGTAAGAAAAGCCATTTGTGAAACATGACACGTAAACGTGAAATTTAATCTGTGAACATACAAACACCAGGTTACGATTACGGACTAACATTTTAGGCTTGAACAAATCTTGTTGAAATTCTGACATACAATAATGCCTTTCAGAGTTTTAGCAGTTTCATCTCGCACAAAAAAAACGTACCCCAAACCACTTGTTAGGAGTGCTACACGAACAAGCCTAACCCAGTATATAAAAAAAAAAACGGAAGTCGGGGAAACCGGAAAAATAGGTATCCTGCACGTTTTCAAGTTAAAAGTCTCCATTCTCTCTTACTCCTCAGTTTAGTTTACTTCACATTTAGGTAGCTAATGTAATGGATTAGTTTGCCAGCGCAAGTCTAGATGGCACTAGCTGTATTATGCCTACAACAGTGAAGTTTGCTAGGTGTATCTCTACAGCATGGGCATATCTCTGGGTGATGTGGACACCCCCATGTATGCACCTTCTCAAAATGTGACTAATTCAATATTGTACCATCCAATTCTCTGGGTTCTGTCTGCAATCATAACCAGTAGTGTGTGTGTATGTATGTGTGTGTATATATATATATTACTAGGAATAATGAAACAGAATATATGTTTGATGACTCTATGAATTATATATGACCACTGGAGTCTTTGCCATTTAGTATTAATATTTGTATATTTATTTACACTCATAATCTTGCCAAAGCATATTCTGTAGGAGGGGTTAATGTAAAATAATTTGACATGATTTATATGAACCGGGTCATGAACATATGGACTTTGAAATGAACAAGGGAGAGGTTACATTTAGGCTAAATCAGGCATAAGCTTATTCCCACACTTGACAACAACTGTTCAGTGGTCTTAGGTAGTCTCCGTATAGGCTAATCTCTCAATTGTGATACTGCTACCCAGGTGAAGAGCTTGTGATCTCCATGCAACACCATGAGCCTTCAGAAAAGCACCCCTCAGCCTCAGAAGATGCCCTTCTGAAGGCATGCAGCTATAGTCATTATACTCTAATGTAGGCCCATTTGCCTACTAGCCAAATAAAGTGCAGAGCATGCTTGATGTGGGCAACTCATCATTCTAACATATTTGATCATTTAAATCATCCTTCATTCAGTTCAGTCAGTCTGACATCCATTCTGTCATTTGTCTGAGTGGCAATAGGAACTAAATCAAAGAGAACGGAACAGTCTTATTCATTTGTTTATTGAAATCCGTGTGTGTATTCAAAAGTATCATAATTAAGGTCTTTAGTAATTAATAATTAAACGTTTCATTTAGGCCTATCCAAATACAAAAAATAGGCCTTCAACTTGTAGGCATTGCAATTTAGGCTCACACAATGGAAATATTTTAGAACTCTATTTGTGTTTTATAATGTTTGATTTATTTATTATAGGCCTCCCCTTAAAGAGATCCTAGCTCACAGGCCTCTAAATATAGCCTCTAAATTAATTTTAAATGCCGCTGTGTGTTATTTAATGGCCATATAGTGATGGCTATTTAACAGTCGGATGGCCTTGAGATGTTTTTCAGTCTCTCGGTCCCAGCTTTGATTCACCTTTACTGACCTCACCTTCTGGATGATAGAGGGGTGAACATACCGTGGCTCGGGTGGTTGATGTTGATTGATGTTGATGATCTTTTTGGCCTTCCTGTGACATCGGTTGCTGTAGGTGTGCTAGAGGACAGACAGTGTGCCACCTGTGATGCGTTGGACAGACCGCATCACTCTTTGGAGAGCCCTGCGGTTGAGGGCAGTGCAGTTGCTGTCCAGGGGGTAGTACAGCCCGACAGGATGCTCTCAATGGTGAATCTGTAAAAGTTTTTGAGGGTCTTAGGTGCAAAGCTGAATTTCTTCAGCCTCCTGAAGTTAGAGGCGCTGTTGTGCCTTCCCCACACTGTGTGGGTGGACCATTTTAAGATTGTCAGTGATGTGTATGCCGAGGAACTTTAAGCTTGTCACCGTCTCCTCTGCGGTCCCATTGATGTAGATGGTAGTGTGCTCCTTCTGCTGCCTGAAGTCCACGATCAGCTCCTTCGTTTTGTTGACTTTGAGGAAGAGGTTATTTTCCGCCAAGGCCCTCACCTCCTCCTCACTGTAGGCTGTATCTTGTTGGTAATCAGGCCTAGTACAGTTGTATCGTCTGCAAACTTGATGATTGGGCTGAGCATGCTCCCTTGTGGAGTCCCTTTGTTTGAGGATCAGCGTAGTGGAGGTGTTTCATGCCTTCACCACCTAGGGGTGGCCCGTCAGGAAGTCCAGGACCCAGTTGCACAAGGTGGGGTTCAGACCCTGGCCCCAAGCTTAATAATGAGCTTGGAGGGTACTATGGTGTTGAACGATGAGCTGTAGTCAATGAACAGCATTCTTACATAGCTATTCCTCTTGTCCATATGGGATAGGGCAGCGTTCAGTGCGATGGCGATTGCATCGACTGTGGATCTATTGGGGTGGTATGGAAATTGAAGTGGGACTAGGGCCGGGTTCTCCAACTGGCAGCCCCCGGGCTGAATTTGGCTGTTGGTGGTTTTATTTGACCCCCCAAGTATTCCGAGCAACAACAAAAAAACCTTTGTGGAATTTTCATTGTTAAACATAAAAGACTACAAAAACACCAGGAAATCAGCTCAGTGATTTTAATTTAAGAAATCTGTTCCCAAGTATTCCCACGCATAATAGAGAGACACATGATCGTATACAAATGTAAGCAAGGTTTAAAATGATTAGATTTTAGTCAAACATCCCTTTCTTGCTCTCGGTCCTCATCTTTGTAAGTCACCTTGATTTTGCACATGTGTGTTTTATCAATTTCTTTATGAAAATATTTAGCTAACTCCATGACAGTAGCTGAAGCAAGGGTCTACAGCACCACACACATAGACTACAAACGCATGCGGGGCCTGGCATGTCCTGAGCTTGTGATGTGAGCACAATTGGAATGGGCGAGAAGGCCGACACGCCAGCCTTTGGGTCTCTCGCTCCGCACTCCAGTAAAATTGGGCAAGCTTCGCTTCTCGCTCCGCTCGCATATACTCTGGCCCGGACTTAGCCAAGTGCTTCTTCTGTCTCAAAGAACTGGAGGGCTGGGAGCCAGAAGAGGACCCAGAGTGAGTTGTTGGACAATTTATTGCTAAAGAACCCTAAATTGGTTCTTTGTGTCCTTTATTTCAATGTGTGTAACGTGAATGAAAGAATGCCGCCAGAAACATGTAACTAGTAATGTTGTGCAGTGTTGCCAACTTAGCGACACATTTTCAAAAAATCGACTAGCAACAAATCTAGCGACTTTCTGGTGTTATTGGAGACTTTGCGACTGACGTGAAAGCACATATCGTTTTACTCTTCTTACTCTTCTCAATGAGCCACGGGTGCTGCCTTGGGCCCCATCCCCTGCTGGCTGATCCCGCCCAGGGCGGGATGCAAAATGTTCTTTGTCTAAAATAAATCACTGCACAAAAATAAATCTATGCATTTGACTCGCACGGCCTCAGTCACTTACTCACCTTGTCCACTGTGTGTGCCTCTTTGTGACATACGCTAAACATCTAGCTGGCTAGCTCATGTCTAAACTGTACACTCAAAAATACAGAAAGGAGTAGGAATCAAACCCTGAATTCAAAGGCTGGTTGAAGCCGTGTATTGGAGATGATACATGGGCATACTGCCTATATTGTAAGGCTGATTTCTACGCCAAACTTAGTGATGTAAAAAACACATGGCATCTCAAAAACATACTCAAAAGGCAAAGCCTTAACAGTTCCACCCAAAACAAACTGCCATTTACGGTTTAAAAAATTGACTCTGCAAAAAAGGGGCCACCATGGCATTAGCTATCGCTGAACACTGTTCCATGCTGGCATGTGATCACATTGGAGAAGCATGTAGAGCTGCTTTCTCAGACTCCACTGCTGCTACCCACTTCAAAATGCACAGGACAAAGTGCACAGAAATGATTAATGGTGTTCTAGCACCATACTTTCTGAAAAAGTTGGTCGCAGATGTGGGTGACCAGCGTTTCAGCCTCCTCCTCGATGGGTCCACGGATGTAAGTGTTTCTAAGTACCTGGGGGGTTGTGATAAGGTAATTTAGTGACACCAAGCAGACAATTGTATCAACATTTCTGGGGCTTGTTGAGTTGGAGGGAGGAGATGTCAAATCTATAGCCCGTGCTGTTGTGGCTTTCCTCGAAGTGTTGTCTTAAAAAAGAGAAACTCCTGGGGAGAGGGACTGACAATGCCTCTGTTATGACGGGGATTAACAATGGGGTCCATAAAGTGCTGAAGGAGGAGTATGGCCTCAAATATCTGGTTCTTATTCGCTGTGTGCCACTCTCTGCCGCTTGCTGTAAGTCATGCTTCCAATGACACCCCCCCCGTAGTGAGGAGTACTTGGTACGAGAGACTTATAACTGGTTTTCAGTGTCTCCAAAGCGCAGGGAGGCCTACAAGGCCATATATGAGACCATCAACTGTGGGGGAAACCTTTACAGATAGCCAAGGTGTGTGCCACATGTTGGCTCTCCATTGAACCCACGGTTTCACGCATTTTGGACCAGTGGTAGGAGCTTAGGCTGCACTTCGCAGTCACCAAGTCCAGTGAACACTGCTACATGGCTGAGGTTTTATACTCCTGGTACAGTGATCCTCAAAACATATTGTATCTGACTTTTGTGAAGTCAGTGCTGGGTGAGGTACAGTTGGCCATCAAGGCTTTTGAGGGAGAGCAAGTAGATCCTCTTAAGCTACTTGACAGCTTGGTTAGTCTGATCAAGTCTGTGAGCAGCAGCAGGGTGCTGAATCCACTGGCAAATATTGATGTACTCAAAGGGCCAATAGATGGATACATCAGTCCCAAACCGTACCTTGGTTACCTCTTTGAGTCAAAGGCAGCTGAGCTCCACCTTGCGCCTGAGGATGAAAACAATGTCCGAAAGCGGTGTGTTGCCTTCACCATCTCCCTCACTAATGAGTTGAGGGTGAGACTGCCAGACAACATCGAAGCGGTGTGTTGCCTTCACCATCTCCCTCACTAATGAGTTGAGGGTGAGACTGCCAGACAACATCGAAGCGGTGTGTTGCCTTCACCATCTCCCTCACTAATGAGTTGAGGGTGAGACTGCCGGACAACATCGAAGCGGTGTGTTGCCTTCACCATCTCCCTCACTAATGAGTTGAGGGTGAGACTGCCGGACAACATTGAAGCGGTGTGTAGCCTTCACCATCTCCCTCACTAATGAGTTGAGGGTGAGACTGCCGGACAACATCGAAGCGGTGTGTTGCCTTCACCATCTCCCTCACTAATGAGTTGAGGGTGAGACTGCCAGACAACATTGAAGCGGTGTGTAGCCTTCACCATCTCCCTCACTAATGAGTTGAGAGTGAGACTGCCGGACAACATCGAAGCGGTGTGTTGCCTTCACCATCTCCCTCACTAATGAGTTGAGGGTGAGACTGCCAGACAACATTGAAGCGGTGTGTTGCCTTCACCATCTCCCTCACTAATGAGTTGAGGGTGAGACTGCCAGACAACATTGAAGCGGTGTGTAGCCTTCACCATCTCCCTCACTAATGAGTTGAGAGTGAGACTGCCGGACAACATCGAAGCGGTGTGTTGCCTTCACCATCTCCCTCACTAATGAGTTGAGAGTGAGACTGCCGGACAACATCGACGCATTGCAGTAGATGTCAGTTTTCAATGTGGAGGAAACTCTAAAGCACAATAAGAGCCCTGGAGGAATTTTAAAAAATAGCCAAGCTCCTTGGCTACTCCCCTGCAGAGATAGACAAGATTGTCCAGCAATGGCGTGCCATCCAGCTTAGTAAATGGAATGAGACACAAAACACACTGGGAATCTGGAGTGAGATTTGGAAGTTCAGGGATGCAGCTGATATCAACCCGTTTCAAGAACTTGCCATGGCTGCTGTGTCTGTGTTGTCCTTGCCACTTAGAAATCGCATGTCCTTGCAGACCCTTAACTCCATCCTGTACATTCGATATGGACTGAAGCTGTCTGGTGAGGCTTGCTATGAGCACCAGCTGCCTGATAATGTTTTGCAGCTTTTTGACACATCAGCTGCTTACTCATTTAAATCAGCTCCCTCAGAGGGGGAAAGCGAGATCAGACTAGGAAAATCGTTTTGAATGGTCATCCAAGTCGGAAACTCTGGCATCTTTTGAATGTTCGAAATCATAGTGTAAGAACACTTTTTTAAAGCCTAAAAGGATAAGATGATCCAACTTGGCTAACCACAGCAGTAAGCTGGGTACCTGTTTAGCAAATTCACTAATGTGTAAGTTTATTAATAACCTAGTTAGCTTTCACATGTTCTTGTCAAACTGTCAATAAATTAGCTAGCAAGAAACAAGATATGCCAAAAAAAATCTAAAAACCATTTCAGGGCAAATAAATCAGATTTGACCATTCAGACACAAGTCGCAATGCTAGGAATCAGATTTGTATATGACATCTAACCACCTACCAAGGCGGAAAATGTGACTTGAAATATCTGATTCCATTGGCTTTTTGGCTGTTCAGACTGAAGGAGAAAGAAGAGATTCAAATCGGATAAGCAATTAAAAAAAAACATTTAGTCACTTCAAACTGCCAATGTGAACAAGGCTTTAGATCATGTATTTTCAGGCAGAGATACTTTTGGTCATGTAGTGTATGTTGACACCTGCTTGTTGAACACCTCATTCCAAAATCATAGCCATTAATATGGTTTTGGTCCCCCCATTGCTGCAATAACAGCTTCCACTCTTCTGGGAAGGCTTCCCACTAGATGTTGAAACATGGCTGCGGGGACTTGCTTCCATTCAGCCATGAGCATTAGTGAGGTTGGGCACTGATGTTGGGTGATTAGGCCTGGCTCGCAGTCGGCATTCCAATTCAACCCAAAGTTGTTCTATGGGGTTGCGGTCAGGGCTCTGTGCAGGCCAGTCAAGTTCTTCCACACAGATCTCTACAAACCATTTCTATATGGACCTCACTTTGTGCACTGAGGCATTGTCATGCTGAAACAGGAAAGGGCCTTCCCCAAACTGTTGCCACAAAGTTGCAAGCACATAATTGTCTAGAATGTAATTGTATTCTGTAGCATTGAGAATTTCCTTTACTGGTAAGGAGCCTAGTCTGAACCATGAAGAACAGCCCCAGACCATTATTTCTCTTCCATCAAATTGTACAGTTGGCACTATGCATTGGGTCAGGTAGCGCCAAACCCAGGCATTACAGGGTTAGCAATCTCTGCTCTAAAGAAACTGCGATATGCACATTGAGCTCATAGAAAAAAAATCTACTAAATGTAATGACGTTGTTTAATTAAAAACCGAAAAATAACCAACATTTTGGTTAATCACTCAGCACACAACCAAAAGGCAAATGTTTTCATGACTTTACGATTTTGGCTTTGTGGCAGTGGTAACAATTGGAAACCGTTTTGCCTGTTGTGCTGATGTTGGCAAGCTAATGGGCCAGGGTTCTGGTCTGGAAGCAGGCTTTTGACTGCAGTTACAGTAGTACTTAGGTTCTGCAGTTTAACTGAATCATGACTGAGAAAGACAATTCCCATTGATGGCCACGTAGAGAAGTCACATTTGAAAATTCCTAATAAGTCACTTTAGTCAACTTTGTGGACAAAACGAAGGCACTCCTTCGATATAAAGTTGTTTTTAACATGTCAGTTTGTTCCTTTCACGAGGTTGGAATAATAACACGTTCTACTACTTAAGACATTGTCTCGGAGTGGAGCTGGAGTGGATCGAGCTTGGCTGGCGTGTGGAGCGGCCTGGTATGTTTGGTCTGTTTCTCAAGCGTTCCCGGAAGTCTCGATGTTGCAACTCTGGGTTTAGAATCTCTGAATCTACACTGCTCAAAAAAATAAAGGGAACACTAAAATAACACATCCTAGATCTGAATGAATGAAATATTCTTATTAAATACTTTTTTCTTTACATCGTTGAATGTGCTGACTACAAAATCACACAAATGATCAATGGAAATCAAATTTATGACCCCATGGAGGTCTGGATTTGGAGCCGCACTCAAAATTTAAAGTGGAAAACCACACTACAGGCTGATTCAACTTTGATGTAATGTCCTTAAAAGATGTCAAAATTAGGCTCAATAGTGTGTGTGTGGCATCCACGTGCCTGTATGACCTCCCTACAATGCCTGGGCATGCTCCTGATGAGGTGGCGGATGGTCTCCTGAGGGATCTCCTCCCAGATCTGGACTAAAGCATCCGCCAACTCCTGGACAGTCTGGTGCAATGTGGTGTTGGTGGCGTTGGTGGATGGAACGAGACATGATGTCCCAGATGTGCTCAATTGGATTCAGGTCTGGGGAACGGACGGGCCAGTCCATAGCCTCAATGCCTTCCTCTTGCAGGAACTGCTGACACATTCCAGCCACATGAGGTCTAGCATTGTCTTGCACTAGGAGGAACCCAGGGCCAACCGCACCAGCATATGGTCTCACAAGGGGTCTGAGGATCTCATCTCGGTACCTAATGGCAGTCAGGCTACCTCTGGCAAACACATGGAGGGCTGTGCATCCCCCCCAAAGAAATGCCACCCCACACCATGACTGACCCACCGCCAAACCAGTCATGCTAGAGGATGTTGCAGGCAGCAGAACGTTCTCCACGGCGTCTCCAGACTGTCACGTCTGTCACATGAAAGCAGGTTCACACTGAGCACATCTGTGAAGAGCACAGGGCGCCAGTGGCAAACCTTCTTGCCACAGCTCGCATTGATGTGTCATCCTGGATGAGCTGCACTACCTGAGCCACTTGTGTGGGTTGTCGACTCCGTCTCATGCTACCACTAGAGTGAAAGCACCGCCAGCATTCAAAAGTGACCAAAACATCAGCCAGGAAGCATAGGAACTGAGAAGTGGTCTGTGGTCACCACCTGCAGAACCACTCCTTTATTGGGGGTGTCTTGCTAATTGCCCATAATTTCCACCTGTTGTCTATTCCATTTGCACAACAGCATGTGAAATTTGTCAATCAGTGTTGCTTCCTAAGTGGACAGTTTGATTTCACAGAAGTGTGATTGACTTGGAGTTACATTGTTGTTTAAGTGTTCCCTTTATTTTTTTGAGCAGTGTATAATTTGTCTGCTCTAAATTCTTTTGACCAGCAGGAGACACTATTGAGTACACTGTGTTGATCAGTGTCTAATTTACCTATTTTCGACATTTGGCTCAAAGGCCTCAATGCTTCAGGAAGCTTTGTTTCCCCATCACTAGAGCGTGTAACTGAAAAATACTGGTTAAAACAGTGTAGCTACAATATGTAACGTTTTGGGCGACCTGACCAAATTGACATTGAAACGTGAGTTATAAATATGTAATTCTCATTGAAAGCAAGTCTAAGAAGCGGTAGATCTGTTCTGTGTGTGCTATTTTCATGCGTCCCGTTCTTAAGTTTTGGTTTTACTTTGTTTTGTACTCTAGCTGAAAATCCAATATTTTGGCCAGCCGCACCGTGTCAGAGGAAACATCGTCCACCGTCAGCTTGCAGGCGCCCGGCCCGCCACAAGGAGCCGGTAGAGTGCGATGAAAATCCCAGCCGGCCAACCACTCCCTTAACCCAGACGACCCTGGCCCAATTATGCGGCACCTCGTGGGTCTCCTGGTCACGGCCGGTTGTGACCTAGCCTGGGATCAAACCCGGGTCTGTAGTGATGCATCAAGCACTGCGATGCAGTGCCTTGAAACGCTGCGCCACTAGGGTTTTGCTGGTACAATGATTCTCTACACTTTACATTTGCTTGTTTTGTCACAAACTGAAATTACGTTTTCGCAACAAAGCCTCCTTCACTCACGCCCCAAACTTACCCTTGTAAAACTGACTCCTACCGATCCTCGACTTCAGTGATGTCATCTACAAAATAGCTTACAACACTCAGACTGCATCCAGTTTGCTGAGTAATCACAGTGCCATCCGTTTTGTTACCAAATCACCTTATACCACTGCAACCTGTATGCTCTAGTCGGCTGGCCCTCGCTACATATTCGTCACCAGACCCACTGGCTCCAGGGTCATCTATAAGTCTATGCTAGGTAAAGCTCAGCCTTATCTCAGTTTACTGGTCACGATAACAACACCCACCCGTAGCACACATTCCAGCAGGTACAGTGGGGAGAACAAGTATTTGATACACTGCCGATTTTGCAGGTTTTCCTACTTATAAAGCATGTAGAGTTCTGTAATTTATCATAGGTACACTTCAACTGTGAAAGACGGAATCTAAAACAAAAATTCAGAAAATCACATTTGTATGATTTGTAAGTAATTAATTAGCATTTTATTGCATAACATAAGTATTTGATCACCTACCAACCAGTAAGACCTCACAGACCTGTTAGTTTTTCTTTAAGAAGCCCCCCTTTTCTCCACTCATTACCTGTATTAACTGCACTTGTTTGAACTCGTTACCTGTATAAAAGACACCTGTCCACACACTCAATCAAACAGACTCCAACCTCTCCACAATGGCCAAGACCAGAGAGCTGTGTAAGGACATCAGGGATACAATTGTAGACCTGCACAAGGCTGGGATGGGCTACAGGACAATAGGCAAGCAGCTTGGTGAGAAGGCAACAACTGTTGGCGCAATTATTAGAAAATGGAAGAAGTTCAAGATGACAGTCATTCATTCTCGGTCTGGGGCTCCATGCAAGATCTCACCTCGTCAATGATCATGAGGAAGGTGAGGGATCAGCCCAGAACTACACGGCAGGACCTGGTCAATGACCTGAAGAGAGCTGGGACCACATTCTCAAAGAAAACCATTAGTAACACACTACGCCGTCATGGATTAAAATCCTGCAGCGCACGCAAGGTCCCCCTGCTCAAGCCAGCGCATGTCCAGGCCCGTCTGAATTTTGCCAATGACCATCTGGATGATCCAGAGGAGGACTGGGAGAAGGTCATATGGTCTGATGAGACAAAAATAGAGCTTTTTGTTTTAAACTCCACTCGCCGTGTTTGGAGGAAGAAGGATGAGTACAACCCCAAGAACACCATCCCAACCGTGAAGCATGGAGGTGGAAACATCATTCTTTTTCTGCAAAGGGGACAGGACGACTGCACCGTATTGAGGGGAGGATGGATGTATCGCGAGATCTTGGCCAACAACCTCCTTCCCTCAGTAAGAGCATTGAAGATGGGTCGTGGCTGGGTCTTCCAGCATGACAACGACCTGAAACACACAGCCAAGGCAACTAAAGGAGTGGCTCCGTAAGAAGCATCTCAAGGTCCTGGAGTGGCCTAGCCAGTCTCCAGACCTGAACCCAATAGAAAATCTTTGGAGGGAGCTAAAAGTCCGTATTGCCCAGCGACAGCACCGAAACCTGAAGGATCTGGAGAAGGTCTGTATGGAGGAGTGGGCCAAAATCCCTGCTGCAGTGTGTGCAAACCTGGTCAAGAACTACAGGAAACGTATGATCTCTGTAATTGCAAAAAAAGGTTTCTGTACCAAATATTAAGTTCTGCTTATCTGATGTATCAAATACTTATGTCATGCAATAAAATGCAAATTAATTACTTAAAAATCATACAATGTGATTTTCTGGATTTTTGTTTTAGATTCCGTCTCTCACAGTTGAAGTGTTCCTATGATAAAAATTACAGACCTCTATATGCTTTGTAAGTAGGAAACACTGCCGATTTTGCAGGTTATCAAATACTTGTTCTCCCCACTGTATATCTCACTTATCATCCCCAAAGCCAACACCTCATTTTGCCGCCTTTCCTTAAAGTTCTCTGCTGCCAGTGACTGGAACGAATTGCAAAAATCGCTGAAGTTGGAGACTTTTATTTCCCTCACCAACTTTAAACATCAACTATCTGAGCAGCTAACCGATCGCTGTAGCTGTACATAGTCCATCGGTAAATAGCCCACCCAATCTACCTACCTCATCCCCATACTGTTTTTATTTTATTTACTTTTCTGCTCTTTTGCACACCAGTATCTCTACTTGCACATCATCTGCTCATTTATCACTCCAGTGTTAATCTGCTAAATTGTAATCATTTGCTCATATGGCCTATTTATTGCCTACCTCATGCCTTTTGCACACACTGTATATAGACTTTCTTTATTTATACTGTGTCATTGACTTGTTTATTGTGTTATTGGCTTGTTTATTGTTTACTCCATGTGTAACTCTTGTCTGTCACACTGCTTTGCTTTCTTGGCCAGGTCGCAGTTGCAAATGAGAACTTGTTCTCAACTAGCCTACCTGGTTAAATAAAGGTGAAATCATTTTTATATTTTTTAAACCAGGAGAGCCTAGCGATTTCTGCATATTAGTATATATTTTGAACTGTATTGTAGTTCAGTTTATTGGTCTTACAGGTTCTTAAAAAGTCATACTAAACACTGAAATACTTTTACATTACAATAAAAATAACAAATGTTAGAGCATTGGGCCAGTAACTGAAAAGTCACTGGTTCAAAAATAGGTCTATACTAATGCTGAGAATGTTATTTCTCAACAGCCTGTAACTTGGCTAGAAAAATCATAATGCAGAAGAACATGCATCAGGTGACATTGAGGTCAAACGTCTCGTATGTCAATTTGGAAAGTAATCAGACCCCTTGACTTATTCCACATTTTGTTACGTTACAGCCTTATTGTAAACTGTACTAAATCATTTCCCCCCTCAATGTACACACAATACCCCATAATGACAAAGCAAAAACAGGTTTAGATTTTTTTGCAAATTATTTTAAAAAACTGACATTTACATAAGTATTCAGACCCTTTACTCAGTACTTTGTTGACGCACCTTTGGCAGCAATTACAGCCTTGAGTCTTCTTGGGTATGACACTACAAGTTTGACACACCATTCTTCTCTGCAGATCACCTCTAGCTCTGTCAGGTTGGATGGGGAATGTCGCTGCACATCTATTTCCAGGTCTCTCCAGAGATGTTTGATCGGGTTCAAGTCCGGCCTCTGGCTGGGCCACTCAAGGACATAGACTTGTCCCGAAGCCACTCCTGCATTGTCTTGGCTGTGTGCTTAGGATCGTTGTCCTGTTGAAAGGTGAACCTTCGCCCCCAGTCTGAGGTCCTGAGCGCTCTAGAGCAGGTTTTCATCAAAGATCTCTCTGTACTTTGCTCTGTTAATTTTTCCCTCGATCCTGACCAGTCTCCCAGTCCCTGCTGCTGAAAACATCCCCACAACATGATACTGCCACCACCATGCTTCACCGTAGGGATGATGCCAGGTTTCCTCCAGATATGATGCTTGGCATTTAGGCCAAATAATTAAATCTGGGTTTCCTCAGACCAGAGAATCTTGTTTCTCAGTGTCTGAGAGTCTTTAGGTGCCTTTTGGCAAACTCCAAGTGGGCTGTCATGTGCCTTTTTTACTGAGGAGTGGTTTCCGTCTGACCACTACCATAAAGGCCTGATTGGTGGAGTGCTGCAGAGATGGTTGTCCTTCTGGAAGGTTCCCCCATCTCCACAGAGAGACTCTGAAGCTCTGTCAGAGTGATCATCAGGTTCTTGGTCACCTCTCTGATTGCTCAGTTTGGACGGGTCGCCAGCTCTAGGAAGAGTCTTGGTGGTTCCAAACTTCTTCCACGCTGCAGAATTGTTTGGTACCCTTCCCCAGATCTGTGCCTCGACACAATCCTGTCTCGAAGCTCTACGGACAATTCCTTCGACCTCATGTCTTGGTTTTTGCTCTGACATGCACAGCCAACTGTGGGACCTTTATATAAACAGGTGTGTGTGTGTGCCTTTCCAAATCATGTACATTCAATTTAATTTGCTACAGGTGGACTTCAATCAAGTTGTATAAACATCTCAAGGTTGATCAATGGAAACAGGATGCTCCTGAGCTCAATTTCGAGTCTCATAGCAAAGGGTCTGAATACTTATGTAATTTTGTAAAAATTCATGAAAAAATTGATGTAAAACCTTGTTGTCATTATGGGGTATTGTGTGTTGAATACATTTTAGAATAAAGCTGTAACGTAACCAAATGTGGAAAAAGTCAAGGGGTGTGAATACTTTACAAATGCACTGTAACTACAGGCATATCTGAAGATACGTTTGTCATATATAATCAGTTCTAACAAATGAACACAATATAACCTTCGAATGTGAGGATCTGCTGTTAAACCTGCTGACAAATTGTAGTGAATGTTGGGGTAGAGAAGCTAACCCGGGTCGCTGGAGTGAAAGGCAAATACCCTAAGCATTGCGGATCGCTACAATATGTTGGTGTTGTGCACTAGTTGATGTGCGTAATAGCCATGCGTAAAAGGGAGAGCGAGAGACTTGTACACATAAAATAAAAGGACCCGCCTGCTTGTACTCTGCTGCTTGCTGCTCAGAAAAAAATATTTTATCCCTCAGCGTAGTGGTCAACCCTCATCAGTAATGGTTCACGCCTCAACCTCGTACATTGTTTAATCTCTATTGGGCGGTGAATTTGCTGGATACACCGGGAAAGCGCGCCATCCTGAAGACATGGAAATAAAGATTGCCAGTGGAGATGATTTTGATTAGTTGTGATAATTGACTTAATTTCACTATAATCTATAGTACTTTCGCCTTTTACTGGCATTAATCCTTCTAGTCAACCGCAGAAATAGTGCGTACAAATAGGGCATGTTACCAGTCCCTATACCGGTTGGGGGTTGACTCGATGCACACGTTTTTTTTTTCTCTCTGAGCAAATACTGTACTTTACATCAATCAGGCGAGATGAAGCTGTCCTTTAGTTCTCTGGTGATCACGGCTGGCATCTTCGGTATCCTCAGTTTCGCGTTCCTGGCTACGGCGATCGGGAGCGACTACTGGTACATTATTGAGGTGAACAGAACCAACCGGACCGATACAAACGTTTCGGATTCCCATTCCGGATTGTGGATAACTTATGAAGGTATGCATTTGGATGAAGTAATTTGAAACCAATGTCTTTCTTAGATGGATGCCTTTTATAGTATCAGTTAGGATTATGTGTTGTCATTTTTCCTGTAGCAAGACACTTTTATTGTCACAATGAAAACTGAATAAAATCCGTGGATAATCCATTTGGTCCTCTGAATGTGTTTATCCATCTTTTCAGGTCAGAAGGTGTATTCTTACACATTTAACTCCCCCAACTACTCTGATTCTGAGATGCACATGTTGAGTGAGTTACCTGTCCATTATCACCTTATTAAACAAGACAGAATAAAACATTTACAGCTATTGCTATTTTGAATAGATTCTCTTATTGATGAAGCCGCAATCTGTGTCTCAAGTGTTGGTGATAGAAGTGCTCCTATGGTTGGAATATTGTGTGTCTGTTTGTTTCCCCAGACATGCACAGTGCGATTGTGGTCCTATTGCCTCTAAGCCTGGTCCTGCTGGTGTTCGGAGGCATCTGTGGATTGATCAGTTCCCTGGCCCGGAGCCCCACCCTCCTCACTGGCACCGCCTCCTATCTCATCCTCTGCAGTAAGTGTGTCATCCATCATCGCTCATCCTTAGGGCCCTAACTCCTAGTCTTAATGCTAGTCTGTTTGTGCTACCATGCCAACGCCTTGTTACTCATTGTCATGTTTAGCATGACACAGAGTTGACATGATAGCACAAGGAGATCTGGGACAAGGGCAAGGTTACCTGACACCTGCATGTCCAAATGCACTCCTATGCAACATACTCCCATCCATAAAGTCTTTAGAACAGGGGTGGGCAATTCCTTGAGGGCCTGATTGGTGTCAGTTTTGCCCCAGCTAACACACCTGACTCCAATAATCAGCTAATCATGATCTCCAGTTTAGAATGCAATTTGATTAATCAGTTGGGTTTGCTAGGGATTGAGAACAAGTGATACCAATCAGGCCCTCGAGGACTGGATTTGCCAACCTCTGCTTTAGCGCAATGTTTCCCAACTCCAGTACCAAGTAACCCCAACAGTACACATTTTTGATGAAGCCCTGGACAAGCACACCTGATTCAACTAGTCAACTAATCATCAAGTCCTCAATGAGTTGATTTAGGTGAGTTTGTCTCAGGCTACAACAGAAATATGTGCTGTTGGGTGTGCTCGAGGACTGGAGTTGGGAAAGACTGCTTTAGAGCCAGACCATTCACTTAGAGTTGTGTGCATCTCAATCGTACAAAGGAGGACATTTGGAGGCATCAGGGTAATTTTAGATAATTGAGATTCACCCCTGTAGTTTCACAGTTGAAGTGAGAGGGTGGTGGTGTGGTTAATTGGAGCACAGATACAGAAGGTCTCACACCATCTGGCTCTGCATCACAGAACGACTTGGAAAGGTCTTGTTATTGTCGGCAATGTTATTTACCACAATGTCAGTCTCCACACACACTAAACTAAACTATCTCCATGTGGTTGGAGCTAGACTGATAATAATGGGTTTGATTTGACCACGGAGGAAGGAAGAATATTTTAAGATGGATGTTCTCTCCACTGCCCGCCAGTCCATCTTTTAAAATTGTATTGATTTATTTCACCTTTATTTAACCAGGTAAGCTAGTTGAGAACAAGTTCTCATTTGCAACTGCGACCTGGC
Source organism: Oncorhynchus mykiss (assembly GCF_057628025.1). NCBI lineage: Eukaryota > Metazoa > Chordata > Actinopteri > Salmoniformes > Salmonidae > Oncorhynchus > Oncorhynchus mykiss. Next base: position 8,798,746 of record NC_143041.1, read on the forward strand.
CAAGATAAAGCATAGCAGTTCGACGCATACAACAACACAGAGTTACACATGGAATGAACAAAGCATACAGTCAATAATACAGTAGGAAAAAAAGAAAACAAAGTCTATTCAGCCCTACATCTCTCTCCTGTACTTAGTGGAAATGTTAGTTTGTTTGCCTCCCAGATAGTAGATAGATTACCGGTATTAGTATATCTGTTACTGATCTTTGGGGATGGCCAACACTGCAATATCCCTCTGCTTTCAAACACTTTCACTTCCTAATTTCATTTTTATTGAAGGGGGCTGCTGAGGAGAGCAATGATTTGGTTATATCCACTGAAATAAGTCATTTGAGTAATAGTGAGGGGGGTGTAGAGAATAGAAGAGGGAAGGTACTGGAGAGCAAGATATGGATGGGAATGACTTTAGCCAGCTTTAGAGGAGGAGAAAGAGGTGGAAGTTATGGGCTTTAAAATGGATGGAGATGAAGAGATTAGTGTTTGGGATTTAAACAAGAGAAATTAGGGTATGGAGAGATTGTAAAAATAAAGGTTTGTAGAGCGAGAACTAGGTTGAGAGCGATGGATGATGATAGACTTACACTGTACCCCAATTACAAGGCCATATCACTGGGAAGGAACAGGCCACAGATGGCTTGATGGCACCCCTGCCTAGCCTGTTGATTACCAATCCAGTTATGAGGATTACCTTCTCAACCGTACAGTATATCCTTTATTATCGTTATCGAGAGTCACTTGGCGCTAGAGTTGTAAAGACCTTCTCTATGGAAAGTGCAAGTACACAGTACTGTATGTCCTCTGAGAGGAATATCAATTAATTGGACAGCACACTGGAAAGTGTTTTCCTTTTCATTGTTGGACAACATTACCAGGATTTAGCACCTTATTATTTAGGGGCCCGATTCTGATTAAGGAAATAACTATTGCACACGCCTTTCCGACGCACTTCTCAGTAGTTGGTATTCAGATTTACCTTATGAAGGTCTCCGTTTCAGCACCAACCGGTAGATATAAAAAATACTCTGATTTTGTAGATTAATACGGTATATTTTAGGGTTAGGAAAGTATCTATGAATCATAAACCGGTTTAGAGAGCCTTCACGCACTACATATCTTGATGAATAAAAAAGTGGTTTGATTAATCCTGAAAGTTGTCATACTCAAGTATAATCCATAAAATATTCAAAGGTGGAAAAAAGTGTACAATAGGGTTTGAACAATAGTCCTATGAACAATAGTCCTATGAATTTACCCTAATTCTCACTAATCATGAAACAACGGTCCACTCGTCGTGAACCGTGCGCAAGGTTCCAGGCTTAACCTGCTACGTGTGGTCTGATTTACTCAATGATTTAAAAAGGCTACGTGACCCAAATTATTGCACAACGTTAGCCTAATATGAGCCACAAATGCTAGCGACCATCAGGAACAATTACACGAACGTGACAGAGGAATGAAAGGGAAACGGAATGGAATGATGCAAAATATAGGCTACAAATGGAAGAAAATTAACACTGAAGTGAGTTATAAATGTATGTGGGTATTACTGACGGTGGCTCCCCGATAGTGCTGATATTTAACATTACACACATTGTAAAATCAAACCTGAGAAAAGCCCGGGCATAGGCTATAATTAAGACATTCTAATGAGCATGCATTAACTCGGCAGGTTCGGGGGCAGGTTCCCTACAGAAGCCTATAGTTTGGGTGTCCAAATTTCATCCACGCAAATTATACGGGCACACATTTAAAATTCGTAACAACGGCGCAGCTATTTGTAGCCTCTTTCACTGTGGAAAAGGGGCCGCAATACATGTCATGTTGATTTTCAGTTTGCTTCCGTATAGCTGGTTTCACATTCGTCTCCAAGCAAAAAATAAAGTATATGCTTTTTCCTCTTGGAACGGGCCGGTTCGCTCGACCTTATTCATGGAGTCCTCGCGCGTAAAAGTGGAATAATGAGGCGACTAAACCAAGGTCAGACTAAGGTTTATCTGTAGACACACCTCCGTTACAACTTAATTTCTTAGATCTCCACACCGAACAAATAGCGGGTGAATAGCATCCTGCTATCCTGTTTAGGTTCAAGGTCAGAATACTCATGCTGTTCTCCTGCTTAGATTCAAGGTCAGAATACACAGCGAGAGAAGTGCCTAAAATTGGAATTACGTTAGTTTTACGTGCGCTTAACTCTGGTCAGAAAAGGGCCCTAATAGATTATGAACTTGAGGGTAGAGCGTTGTTTACTGTTTTACTTAATCAAGAGTGACCAATGCAGCAGCTTCAGCCAACACGCCGCTCTTGACCGATGGGCGTCCCCACACAAATTGAATGAGTGGAACGAACATTCTAGATTCTACTAATTCTAACTCTACTGGTGCCCTTTCTCTCCCCGTGACACTGCCAGTTAGGCCTAGAATAACCCTGATAAAGAAAGCCTTGTGATGCAGGAGAACTGAGTTAAGGAACAAGACTCTAAATGCCTTCAGACCTAATCAACAGCACATGGCAATGTGTGAAATGGAATCAAGGCTGGAATTACACTGAACAAAAAATATAAACGCAGCATGCAACAATTTCAACTGACTACAGTTCAAATAAGGAAATCACTCAATTGAAATACCTTCATTAGACACTAATCTATGGATTTCACTTGACTGGGAATACTGATATGCATCTATTGGTCATACACCTTTTTTTTAAGTAGGGGCGTGGATCAGAAAATTGGTCAGTAATCTGGTGTGACCACCATTTGCCTCATGCAGTATGACACCTCCTTCCTATTTGTAGTTATTATGGATCCCCATCAGCTGCTGCCTTGGCAGAAGCTACTCTTTCTGGGCTCCAGCGAAATTAAGGCAGTAATACATTTTAAAAACATTACAATACAGTCATAACAGATTATACAACATTTTAAATGTGTGTCCTCAGGCCTCTACTACCACATATCTATTACATAAAATCCATGTGTACATGTGTGTGTATAGTGCGTATGTTATCGTGTGTTTGTGTGCATCTGTCGATGTTTGTTTGTGTTGCTTCACAGTCCCTGCTGTTCCATAAGGTGTATCTGTTTTGTAAATCTAATTTTACTGCTAGCAATGAGTTACTTGGTGTGGAATAGAATTCCATGTAGTACTGTGCGCCTCCCATAGTCTGTTCTGGACTTGGGGACTGTGAAGAGACCTCTGGTGGCATGTCTTGTGGTGTATGCATGGGTGTCCGAGTTGTGCCAGTAGTTCAGACAGACAGCTCGGTGCACTCAACATGTCAATACCTCTCACAAATACAAGTAGTGATGAAGTCAATCTCTCCTCCACTTTGAGCCAGGCGAGATTGACATGCATATTATTGTTAGCCATGCTGCCCTGTTCTGAGACAATTGCAAGTCCCTCTTTGTGGCACCTGAACACACGACTGAACAGTAGTCCAGGTGCAAGAAAACTAGGGCCTGTAGGACCTGCCTTGTGGATAGTGCTGTTTAGAATGCGCTTTATTATAGACCGACTTCTCCCCATCCTAGCTACTGTTGTATACATTTGTTTCGACCATAGCAGTTTACAATCCAGGGTTACTCCAAGCAGTTTGGTCTTTCCACATTATTCATTACAATATTTAGTTGAGGTTTAGTGAATTATGTCCCAAATACAATGCTTTTAGTTTTAGAAATATTTAGAACTGTAGTTTCACCCATTCTGAAACTGCAGCTCTTTTTCAAGTGTTGCAGTCATTTCAGTCGCTGTGGTAGCTGACGTGTATAGTGTTTCGTCATCAGCACACTTTTTAATTTTTTTTTAAACCTTTTAAAGTCAGTTAAGAACAAATTCTTATTTTCAATGACGGCCTGTTCAGGGGCAGAACGACAGATTTGTACCATGTCAGCTCAGGGATTTGAATTTGCAACCTTTCGGTTACTAGTTCAACTCTCTAACCACTAGGCTACCCTGCTGCTTTGCTGAAAGCATGTTAGTAAAGATTGAAAAAAGTAAGTGGCCTAGGCGGCTGCCTTGGGGAATTCCTGATTTCTACCTGGGTTTTGTTGGAGAGGCTTCCATTAAAGAACATCCTCTATTCTGTTAGACCGGCAACTCTTTATCCACCATACAGCATTGGGTGTAAAGCCATAACGCATAAGTTTTTACAGCAACAGACTTTGATTGATAATGTCAAAAGCCGCACTGAATCTAACAAAACAGCTCCCCCCATTATTTTCTCTCAGCCAGTCGTCAGTAATTTGTGTAAGTGCTGTGCTTGTTGAATGGCCTTCCCTATAAGCGTGCTAAAAGTCTTGTCAATTTGTTTACTGTAAAATGGCATTGTATCTGGTCAAACAACATTTTTTTCCAAAAGTTTATTAAGGCTTGGTAACAGGCTGATTGGTCGGCTATTTGAGACAGTTAAGGGTTTTTTACTATTCTTAGGTAGGGGATTAACTTGTGTTCCCTCCAGGTAGGAGGGCACACACTTTCTAGTAGGCTTAAATGTAAAATATGGCAAATAGGAGTGGCAATTTCATCTGCTATTATCCTCAGTAATATTCCATCCAAGTTGTCAGACAAGTTGTGGCTTGTCATTGTTGATAAACAATATTTTACTTTACGGAATTCAAAATTACAATGCTTGTCTTTCATAATTTGGTTAGATATACTTGGATGTGTAATGTCAGCATTTGTTGCTGGCATGTCATGCCTAAGTTTGCTAATCTTGCCAATGAAAACAAATATTAAAGGAGTTGGCAATATCAGTGGATTTTGATGAATGAGCCATCTGATTCAATGAATGATGATATAGAGGTGATCCGGCTATGGATTGTGGAATGTTGTCCCACTCTTCATTGGCTGTGCGAAGTTGCTGGATATTGGCGAGAACTGGAACACGCTGTCGATCCAGAGCATCCCAAACATGCTCAATGGGTGACATGTCTGGTGAGAATGCAGGCCATGGAAGAACTGGGACATTTTCAGCTTTCGGGAATTGTATAAAGATCCTTGCGACTTGGGGCTGTGCATTATTATGCTGAAACATGAGGTAATGGTGGGGATGAATAGCACGGCAATGGACCTCAGGATCTCTTCACGGTATCTCTGTGCTTTCAAACTGCAATCAATAAAATGCAGTTGTGTTCATTGTCTGTAGCTTATGCCTGCCCATACCATAAACCCACTACCATGGGGCACTCTGTTCACAATGTTGACATCAGAAAACCGCTCGCCTGCACGACGCCATACATGTGGTCTGCGGTTTTGAGGCCGGTTGTGCGTACTGCTAAATTCACTAAAACGAAGTTGGAGGTAGCTTATAGTAGAGAAATGAACATGCCTGCCTCAAACTTCACATCTGTGGCTTTATGTTGTGTGACAAAACTTCACATTTTAGTGGCCTTTTATTGTCCCTGGCACAAGGTGCACCTGTGTAATGATGTTTAATCCGCTTCTTGATGTGCCACCTGTCAGGTGGATGGATTATCTTGGCAAAGGAGAAGTGCTCACTGACAGGTATGTAAACAAATATGCTTTTTGTGCAAATGAAACATTTCTTGGATCTTTTATTTCAGCTCATTAAACATGAGACCAACACTTTACATGTTGCGTTTTATATTTTTGTTCAGGGATTTGGCTTTCTACTGACTCCTTGTGAATTTGGTCTGTGTGCCTTGTCTTCCTCGCTCTGTTGTGGTCACTCTACGTGTGGCGCTATTGTGTTTGTGCCTTCTATCCATCCTTCTTTTGTCTTCTCCCGGTCATTCTTATCTTTGATTTTATCTTCTTCAATTCCTCCATCAAGCATGTTTTCTTGTAAACGTCTCCAATTTACTGGAAAACTTGTCTCTTTGTGTATATGTGAGGGTCTTGTATCATCTGCCAAATGCTCAATTTAACAAATTCCATGAGCTTAATAAAAATGTTAAATACACATCACCATCAGTGAGCTTTATGGCTAAGGGGGCCCTAAAGCCTCACAACACAAAGGTCCTTTCAATCCCCTCAGGAAGAGGGACTCCGGGTCAGACTGACCCAAAGTGCTTCTGCAGCAGTAAGTAGCCTTGGATGAGCATTGGCTTGCCCGAGCCAGAACAGCTCATAGGGTAGGACTCTATCTGTTTTTTTTCTGTAGCTTGAGTCAGATTGATGTACAAGTACACCCCTTAGACATCGGGTGGGGAGAGATTACAGGTGTAAAAGAAAAACTATCAAAGAAATGCATACAAGGACAACCCCAACGCATTCCTCCCGTTAGTAACCATACACCCGCCAACACCCCCCTCCCACTGGTTAAATGGGAGAGCGTGAGATGGTTGCCATTTTGCAGAACTAGTCTTCTCTAGTTTACATTAAGGGATATCTGGATATCTCAGTGTAGACCACCTCTTCCAGGGCAATGGGTATCATTGAACTACAGAAATTCAGCCGTGTCAATATATTCATTTTGATAATAGATATTCTGCAGGTTAAAACAACTAAAATATTATTTCATTTACTGAGGTCGGATTGAATTGATTTGAGCGTTCTGTTAAAGTTTCTGGCAAGTGTTTAATCTAAGGAAGGAACTATATCTACTCCCAATTATTTAAATTGGGAAACAATTGGTATTACTTAAGTAGAGATGGAGTCCACCATCGGCGTCTTGAGAGGCAGGAGGGCTGATTTGGTTAGATACCTTTTATAGCTTGAGATGAAGCATTGCATATCATAGATACATTCAGTGTTTGGGAGCCATAGAGCTACTTTGTCTAGATATGGTAAAATATACACTGCGCAAAAAAAATAAAGGGAACACTTAAACACAATAATGTAACTCCAAGTCAATCACAGTTCTGTGAAATCAAACTGTCCACTTAGGAAGCAACACTGATTGACAATACATTTCACATGCTGTTGTGCAAATGGTATAGACAACAGGTGGAAATTATAGGCAATTAGCAAGACACCCCCAATAAAGGAGTAGTTCTGCAGGTGGTGACCGCAGACCACTTCTCAGTTCCTATGCTTACTGGCTGATGTTTTGGTCACTTTTGAATGCTGGCGGTGCTTTCACTCTAGTGGTAGCATGAGACGGAGTCTACAACCCACACAAGTGGCTCAGGTAGTGCAGCTCATCCAGGATGGCACATCAATGCGAGCTGTGGCAAGAAGGTTTGCTGTGTCTGTCAGCGTAGTGTCCAGAGCATGGAGGCGCTACCGGGAGACAGGCCAGTACATCAGGAGACGTGGAGGAGGCCGTAGGAGGGCAACAACCCAGCAGCAGGACCGCTACCTCCGCCTTTGTGCAAGGAGGAGCAGGAGGAGCACTGCCAGAGTCCTGCAAAATCACCTCCAGCAGGCCACAAATGTGCATGTGTCTGCTCAAATGGTCAGAAACAGTCTCCATGAGGGTGGTATGAGGGCCCGACGTCCACAGGTGGGGGTTGTGCTTACAGCCCAACACCGTGCAGGACATTTGGCATTTGCCAGAGAACACCAAGATTGGCAAATTTGCCACTGGTGCCCTGTGCTCTTCACAGATGAAAGCAGGTTCACACTGAGCACATGTGACAGACGTGACAGTCTGGAGACGCCGTGGAGAACGTTCTGCTGCCTGCAACATCCTCTAGCATGACTGGTTTGGCGGTGGGTCAGTCATGGTGTGGGGTGGCATTTCTTTGGGGGGGATGCACAGCCCTCCATGTGTTTGCCAGAGGTAGCCTGACTGCCATTAGGTACCAAGATGAGATCCTCAGACCCCTTGTGAGACCATATGCTGGTGCCGTTGGCCCTGGGTTCCTCCTAATGCAAGACAATGCTAGACCTCATGTGGCTGGAGTGTGTCAGCAGTTCCTGCAAGAGGAAGGCATTAATTCTATGGACTGGCCCGCCCGTTCCCCAGACCTGAATCCAATTGAGCACATCTGGGACATCATGTCTCGCTCCATCCACCAACGCCACGTTGCACCACAGACTGTCCAGGAGTTGGCGGATGCTTTAGTCCAGGTCTGGGAGGAGATCCCTCAGGAGACCATCCGCCACCTCATCAGGAGCATGCCCAGGCGTTGTAGGGAGGTCATACAGGCACGTGGAGGCCACACACACTACTGAGCCTCATTTTGACTTGTTTTAAGGACATTACATCAAAGTTGGATCAGCCTGTAGTGGTTTTCCACTTTAATTTTGAGTGTGACTCCAAATCCAGACCTCCATGGGTTGATAAATTTGATTTCCATTGATAATTTGTGTGATTTTGTTGTCAGCACATTCAACTATGTAAAGAAAAAAGTATTTAATAATATTTCATTCATTCAGATCTAGGATGTGTTATTTTAGTGTTCCCTTTATTTTTTTGAGCAGTGTATAATCGAGCGTGTAATGATATTAAGTGATCAGTAGATTTTGGGGAAATTTGTGTTATTTCCTTCGATTGATGAATTGCCTGAGCCAGGGGTTCCATGAGTAAGAATAGCAAAGGTGAAATTGGATTTCCTTCTAGTGATTCTGAACGGAGCTGAGTAGATTTAACAGGTCATAACTATGGCTAGATGAGAATGCAGTTAAATAAAGGAATAGCTTGAGTGGAGATGGTACAGCCAGGTAGGGAGAAACATCAGTCAGACAAGCAGGACTGGAGCTCTTTATCAGGCATCTCTGTCTCTGAAGTTCACAACTACTCATCCTCTGTCGGTAGGCTGGAACATCCACCAGCGAAAGTGTAGACTCCACCTGGGTGATGCTTGGAATCTATAAGTGTCTGAGAGACCCACACCTCTAGCCACGTACGAACCACAAGACTACCACACCTCTAGCCTCGTACGAACCACAAGGCTACCACACCTCGGAAGTAATCAGGAGCAGTCTCTTACGAGGCGAGCTTCTGTCATCTGGGGTCCGTGTCAATAGGGAATATCCAGAACTTGTTTATTTCAATTTCCTGTTCATTTCTGCTAACAAACGATGTGTCTGTCGTAGCCAGCAACCATATCCACCAATCATTGAGCAGGCTGATGGGTAGTTGATTATACTCCCTGTGGTACTGTCTCTGGTTTTGTCATTGTAAGTCATTCGGATCACTTTTATTATTTCAGTCCTGTGTGAATAAGCCCTCTGTGTAATTGTCACTGATGTTCTTTCTAATGTTCCTGGCTTGATGGCTCTATGGTTTTCTGGAATTTTATGAGTATCTTTGTATTAGTCGCCAGTCAGTCCAGTGTAGATGGAGTCTGAGGGAAAAGTAAGGCTGTCTGATGGTCCATTTGAGGATTGTAGGTCAACTCAATAATAACTGACTCTCTCACTCACACACCTTCCACTCCTTCCTCCCTCTCAGCTCTTGACACCCTTGGGTGACATAGGGATAAATTAAAATTATGCCCACCTAGCCCCCCTGCCAACAATATGTGGTGATTTGGGCTGCTGGGTGCAGGGAGCTGGATACAAAGACGTTATAGTTTATTGACTTTTCCTATTCCGCCGGAACCAAAGACAGGAGTTTCCTCCATGGCAACATAACAGGACTCTGATGGCTCTTAAACTCCGATATCATCAGATGGTGCATGCTTCAGTCTACTTCTTGTTTCTCTCATTGTAATATGTGGGTTGTAAAGACAAAACCAAATACACCATTCAAGTGTTCCTCTCTTTCGCTGGCTGTCCCTTTGATCCTATTCTTTTATGTGTAAGAAGCTGTCTGTGGCGTCATTGTCCTCCAATGCTACCGCCTTTCAGGTGATCCTTCTCTCCAAGCCAAGTGTACCCTGTTAGCACTTGTACATACTTGTGCTTACATGAAAATAATGTTCAATCTCCCTCTCCAACTGCTTGTGTGCGCATTTGGTATATTAGCAATGACTTACTGTTATTGTCTCCCCAGGTTTGCTGACATGCTTCAAAGTGAGCCCCAGCTACATCAATTACGTGTGTGTGTGTGTGTTTCCTCAGGTGTTCTGACCCTCTCTGGTGTCAGCCTGTACATCAGTTACTCCCAACAGGCGATGGCTGAGACTGAGAGGCTGGTGGGGGCTGAGCGTTTGGCCCAGGTGGTCAGCACCTCTTTCGGCTGGTCCCTCGGCCTGGCCTGGCTCTCCTTCTGCCTGGAGGTCCTCGCTGGCCTGCTGCTGCTGCTAGCTTCCCGCCTAGCCACCCTGCAGCACGGACCACAAGGCCACGGCTGGCCTCTCCATGTTGTAACCTAACCCAAGAGGCAGATGTCACAAGAACTGGATAACCAACTGGCCCTGAACTGTACCTTCAATTTTCAAATGATTTGTATGTGCTCGTATCTGGCACCACAAATTAAGTTCTCTCTGGAAAAATTGTTCTTTAAGTATTTATTTTTTCCATCCAAAATGCCATATGTGGTTTAGTCTATGGGCAAAACAGTTGAGATGTAGTGCCATCTTTTGGTGTGATAAGTCACTACATTTCAATTGACAAATGCCCCCAAATAGCAAATTGTATTATTGTGGTCCTATAGGATGAGAAATTTAAACGTACTAGAACTACAGGCCTCAACCACAAGTCACTCTGAATGGCTGTTAGCGGTCAAGGGGTTTCATTTTGGAACTTGGGCAAGTGAAGGGCTATAGGAAAGAAGTATGTATCATGAGTGGATGTACTCAAAGCAAAAGCCATAGTAGAAATGCTCAGAGCAGACTGAGGGTGCATCTCAAGTGAGTCTTTAGCCAGATGCAGCAGTGGTATCAACGGAGCCTTGTCTGGCAGAAAAACAGTTCATTCAGACTCATTTAATGCCTGTTTAAAAAAAAAAAACATCTGACATGGCTGACTTGCCTAAACAAAGGTGGTTACTACTGACAATTGAGATGTACAAACTATGGCATTAGGGAGTGATGAGTGGATAAGAGGCAATCTGTAATTCTGATTAAGAAATTAGGAGACTAAATGACTTGGCGTTACCTTAGATTGTAAACTGTCATGGTCAAAACATATCGATTCAATGGTTGTAAAGATGGGGAGAGATCTGGCCGTAATAAAGAGATGCTCTGATTGTTTTGACACCACACTCCAAAAATCAAGTTCTGCAGGCTCTAGTTTTGTCTAATCTTGATTATTGTGTGGTCCAGTGCTGCAAGGAAAGACCTAGTGAAGCTGAAGTTGGCCCAGAACAGAGCGACACATATTGCTCTTCACTGTAATCAGAGGCCTGATATAAATACCATGCATGCCAGTCTCTCTTAGCTAAGAGTTGAGGAGAGACTGACTGCATCACTTATTTTTATAAGAAACATTAACGTGTCAAATCCCCAATTGTTTGCATAGTCAACATACACAAAGCTCTGACACACTTACCCCATCAGACAGAGCCCAAATCCATAACAAATTCATGAAAGCGTACAGTATTATTTAGAGCCATTATTGCATGGAACTCTGTTCCATCTCGTATTGCTCAAATAAACAGAATCTGTTTTTTTTTGTTTTTTTTTAAAGGATAAAGCAACACCACACAACGCCTCTCCCCTGTTTGACCGAGATAGTTTGTGTATGCATTGATATGTAGGCTACGTGTACCTTTTTAAGAAATGTATGTACAGTTGAAGTCGGCAGTTTACATACACTTAGGTTGGAGTCATTAAAACTTGTTTTTCAACCACCACAAATTTCTTGTTAACAAACTATACTTTTGGCAAGTCGGTTAGGACATCTACTTTGTGCATGACACAAGTCATTTTTCCAACAACTGTTTACAGACATTATTTCACTCATTCACTGTATTACAGTTCCAGTGGGTCAGAAGTTAACATACGCTAAGTTGACTGCCTTTAAACAGCTTTGAAAATTCCAGAAGATTATGTCATGGCTTTAGAAGCTTCTGATTGACTCAAATGATGTCAATTAGCCTATTGGAGGTGTACCTGTGGATGTATTTCAAGACCTACCTTCAAACTCCGTGCCTCTTTGCTTGACATCATGGGAAAATCAAAAGAAATCAGCCAATCAGCCAAGAAAAATTGTAGACCACAAATCTGGTTCATCCTTGGGAGTAATTTCAAAACCATCCCAACCGTGAAGAACGGTGGTGGCAGCATCATGTTGTGGGTGTGCTTTGTTGCAGGAGGGACTGGTGCACTTCACAAAATAGATGGCATCATTAGGCAGCAAAATTATGTGCATATATTGAAGCAACATCTCCAGACATCAGTCAGGAAGTTAAATCTTGGTCGCAAATGGGTCTTTCAAATGGACAATGACCCTAAGCATACTTCCAAAGTTGTGGCAAAATGGCTTAAGGACAACAAAGTCAAGGTATTGGTGTGACCTCAATCCTATAGAAAATTTGTGGGCAGAACTAAAAAAGCATGTGCGAGCAAGGAGGCCTACAAACCTGACTCAGTTACACCAACTCTGTCAGGAGGAATGGGCCAAAATTCACCCAACTTATTCTGGGAAGCTTGTGGAAGGCTACGTTTAACCCAAGTTCAACAATTTAAAGGCAATGCAACCAAATACTAATTGAGTGTATGTAAACCTCTGACCCACTGGAAAGAAATTAAAGCTGAAATAAATAATTATCTCTACTATTCTGACATTTCACATTCTTAAAATAAAGTGGTGATCCTAACTGGCCTAAGACATGGAATTTTTACTAGGATTACATGTCAGTAATTGTGAATAACGGAGTTGAAATGTATTTGGATAAGGTGTATGTAAACTTCCGACTTCAACTGTAGTTCTGTCCTTGAGCTGTTCTTGTCTATTAATGTTCTGTATTATGTCATGTTTCATGTTTTGTGTGGACCCCAGGAAGGGTAGCAGCTGCTTTTGCAACAGCTAATGGGGATCCTAATAAAATACCAAATGAGCATGCTAAAACGGACGTAGTCAATATAACAATTTGTTCGGCACTTTTGAAATGTGCAGTGACAGAATTCAGAACCCGTTCTTACAGTATTCTATCTGTACACCAAGTCAGGACTGTAGGATAAATAAAGGTAATAAAGGAGGCATATAAGCAGACAATGAAAACTCTTACAATATTCAATGATGGAATTTCTCTAAAACAGGCTATAGGCTACATGTGCACCACCAAGTCACAACAGTAATCTAAGTTATGAGGGGGAAAGGGACCAAATTATTAGGGTGAGGCACATGGCCTACTAACAGTTTACTACACAACATACACTTAGTATTACTTTCTTAGCTACAGTATACATATCTTCCTGGCATCTTACATAATTTATGCAGCAGCATACAAGACATATTTGGACTCACTTTGTTGTGCTGTGCTTACATGAACAGGAAGGTGGTGTTGGTGGTCTTTCTTGTGGGCAAAATTTGTCATCAAAACCTGTCATTCTTTGGATTTATGGGGTTTTCAAGACAACTGGGAACTCAGAGGAAAAAAACAAGGTTGAATCATGACATCAGTGATCTTCAGGTTGGAGCTCTAGAAAGAGGCCTGAGTTCCTGACTTAGAATTCCGAGTTGGATGACCGTTCAAAACGCATCTTCCCAGTTGTTTTCAATGTGGCAAAGTCATGCTGGATTAACAGCATGGCCAATGTGTTCAACCTTTTCTGGCCCATGGTGTTGCATGTGAATGTTTATCCTTTTAAGCTTGTAAAAGAGACCCTTAAACCCAGACATGGACCACACACCCTCTCCACTGAATAGCAGGCTAGTGATTGCTTTGCAACACTTGCAGTTAGCCACTGATTCCTTCCAAACCACTCAATGTTGAATTTGCGATTTCCAACTTGTTGTGTAATGTTTATGTCCAATATCCGATGAGCACCGATCATTTTTATCTATCATTTGAAAAGGATTTGCCAGTAGATGTTCGATGTGATTCATGCTTGTTCGTCGCTTGCTAGCTAAGATTTTGAAAGTATGATGTTGACATGATCAGTCCAATCAAAGCTACGGTAGATATAACGTTATTTTACGTAATTTTATCTGTGGCCAATGACCTTGAGCCTTCTTGGATGGGCACGTATAATGTAACTCCATGGCAGCACCCAATGGGCTTAAATGTTCGAGCTCCCCTATTCAGATTTTGCGGCGACGTAGTGTTCCCATGAGTGACAGAACACTGAGCCAATCACGGCGCAACTAGCAAACATTACAAACCCCTACTCTCTTTATTTTTCACTGGCTGCCCCACCACCACAGAAGGCACTGAGCTAGACTGAAACACCAGCATTTTGGAGCTGCCTTACTCAAGAAAACAAAAAAGAGACCATGTATGTGGCGTTATTAACTCAATGATTTTTTTTTTACATTGCAAACTGATATGTGACACATATTAATGCCAAAATAACATGCAAAGCAGGCAACAGCAAACATGTTTGCTAAACAAGTGGGGCTCAAATCAGAAGGGGCCCTGCCCTACATTTCTGATTGAGCAGACCTATGCCGTGCTTACTGTGAATGTGATCTCAGTGGACGCTGAAATAAATAAGCTTTTAAAAGGTGCATAGCTGGCAAAACGCAAATGGAATTAATCCCAGCCAAGGACACAGCAGCTTACATAAAGTACACAACAAAAATAATCATCCAAGATTTAAGTGTTCCGCAGGGCTGATAATAGCAGTGGTTGTGGTGCGCTGTGCGTGGAGGGAAGGTCAGAGCAGAAAGGCTTTTGAATGACTGCTGCTTGACCTTTATCAACAGTGGGCCAGTGGGAGAGAGAGGTAACCTTCTCAGCAGCCCAACCTTGTCCCTGCTTGCCAGTAGCTGGCTCTGAGCTGTGCTTTGCTGCTCTATAACCAACCTGGTCTCAGAGCATTTCGTATTATTCTTTACGTAAATCCGAGACACTCATTTTAGTATGATGTGTCAAGAACCAATTTGACTGAGCTTGAAGAATTTTCAAAAGAATAATGGGAAAAAGTTGCACGATCCAGGTATGGCAAGCTCTTAGAGACTTACCCAGAAAAACTCACAGCTGCCAAAGGTGCTTCTAGAAAGTATTGACTCAGGTGTGTGAATACTTCTGTAAAATATATATTTCTGTATGACATTTTCTATGAATTTGCAAAAAAATCTAAAAACATGTTTTCACTTCATCATTATGGGCTATTGTGTGTATCCATTTTGAATTCAGGCTGTATGTACTGTATCAACAAAATGTGGAATAAATCAAGAGGTATGAAGGCACTATATACATCTACACTCTAACTAAACATTTAAAAACATATTTGTAGTGTGTTTTAAATGAAAATACATTGGTTTTCTCAGAAAATCCCAATTTTTGTCACCCTGATCTGTTTCACCTGTCTTGTGCTTGTATCCAGCCCCTCCAGGTGTTGCCCATATTCCCCATTATCCCCTGTGCATTCATACCTGTGTTTTCTGTTTGTCTGTTGCCAGTACGTCTTGTCTCGTCAAGCCTACCAGCGTGTTTTCCCCATACTCCTGTTTTTCTCTCTCTACCCCGTTTTTCTTGTTTTTCCAGTTTTGACCCCTCTACCTGCCCTGACCCTGAGCCTGCCTGCCGTTCTGTACCTTACTGTCTCTGCCCTGGATTACCGACCTCTGCCTGCCCTTGACCTGTCGTCTGCCTGTCCTGTTTTGTTAATAAACATCTGTGATTCGAACTGTGCATTTGGGTCTTATTCTGAGTTGTGATAATTTTGGCATGTCCCATGTCATTTTTGTCCGACTTAAAGATTTGAACCCACTTAACATCCCCAACTTTCCCCAAGTGTTCACAACCAATGTAAAGCCCTAATAACATTTGTTGCTTTGACAAAGTGATTTCTGAATATGTATTATTTATTTCATTTGATTAGTGATTCATGTCCTTCAGGTTTAAGGTCAACCCTGTTACGTCAACTGAACTCTCGTTTAAATATGGTGAAATGATTCCTTTTTAAATTATTTTTTTCAAAAGGAGTTGGAGAAACATGTTTCTTATGACGTTAAAACGTGCTTTTTATGACAAAATGTTAAAATTAGGTGAAATAAAAAGTTACACTACCCAAAAAGGCACTCTATTCGTGGAACAAAACTTCTGTGTTCACTGATCTGTGAAGGGACTGGATAGGTGTCCATTCCTCCCATATCTATGACCACAGACAGGCTAGTGCCTACTACCTGTCCTATGGGACCAGGGCTAGGGGCTGTAGAGACCTGTCATCCAAAGGTAAATCAGAGAGTTCCACAAACACAGAGAAAGTGTGTTTCTCACAGTTCCTATTTTTCCCTTCCAGGCATCCATTTTCAAACGTCATGCTGTCACGCTGCTTGCTTAGCCAGTACCACTTCCTCACGATTTGGCCCATACCTGGCGTGAACTCAGGACCTCTGCCTTACAAAACACACGTAGCCGCCCTCCTTAAGCGTCTTAGCCGATGGCGCCACCTCAAAAGCTAGCTAATGAGGCGACGCAAGCGGGACACTTAAGTGTCCAATATGTCACCCAGGCAAGCAGACCTTTCCTGCAAACAGTAGTCCCACTATAGTGAAAAATATAGATAGGACAAAGAGTACATATGAGGACCCCACCACTGTGTTGTTGGGTAGTTTATAAGGCTGTCCCCCAACCTCATCGATGTAAAATCCTATAGGAAATATAAGAGCCGCCATACAAAACAGGATCACTGTGGAGGAGAGAGAAAACATTTTAGGAAACACAGTCGTCTTAAAAACACTATTCACAATGCACACAATTTAGGGAGCAATATCTCTTACAACATTGAAAAAATAGGCAGCAACAGTGTACACAATGTCAGGCTAAATTCTATATTGCGTTTTCATCGGCATTGTAGCCTGATCTAAGTGACATACTGTATGTCATGTTATCATGTAGTGTGAATAGTCTGAATACCTAAAACCACACAGTTGTGTCTAGTCATTAAGATCAATAACTCCCAGAATAAACTAATTCAGACATTACTCACCCCTCTGATATCAAAATAGACCATAATATCAAAATAGACCATAGATATTTAACAATATATATCTTTACACCTGAGCGCTCAACAAAATCAATTTACATTGTCATATTACATTGTCAATACTTTATTATTATACCTCAAGGTCACTTTTGCCCAATAAAGATTCAGCTAAAATAACCTATCAGAGTATAATAATAACAAAGAATGTTATTCCGTCATATCCCTTGGACCACTAAAATCCCTCCTACTGATTTTAGGTCTGCTAATAGCAGCCCCATGGTCTCTTTCCCTCTTAAAATAGCAACAGACCCATTTACTGTAGCCTACGTGTTCAAGGAGCCACTCAGCACAGACACAGTTACTGTACCACACAAAAGCTTTTCCTAAAATGAAACCCAAGTGACATTAATCTCAAATCCATTCGCTAACATCCATTAGTGATATAACAAGAATCTTAAGGTGCTTTGAAGCTGTAGGCCAACTAATGGCTATGCCTCAAATGACCCTGGCCTATTCCCTAGTCTGTACTACTTTAACCAGAGCCCACATAGGGGATAATGGGGGGTTATGTCTGGCCCCACTCATGAATGAAAGGGTTGTTGGCTAGTTTCTGTATTTATCCTATTGTGGTTTTTGTCTCTTTGCCGTCACTGTAAACAAGAACTGGTTCTCCATTGACCAGCCTGGTTGAATAACCGTTACATAAGTCAAAATGAAACATACTCCCAGTGAAGGCAATCCAGCGGGCGTAACGAGTGGCTTCACGGTACCAGTGTGATAACACTAGCAGGCCGCAGGTCACCGTGAGGGAGATGATGCCCAGGATGATGAAGAAGAGGGTGGTGACCCACTCTGGGGGCAGCCGCGGGGGGATACAGGTCCGGTCACGACCGTGGATGGTCTGGCACTGCCGCACCAGGCCTACCGTCAGGGAACCTAGGGAGAGAGAGGGAGAGAGAGACAGAGATCAGTCAGGGTTAGATCACACACAACCAGCAGTCCCGCTGTCAGAGCACCTACAGAGAGAGTTCTTAATCACATAGACACACAGAGGGAGAGTATCTTTCATCACACACAGAGCAAACTCTCGCCGGTCAACTGTGCTGTCCCACCACAAGATGTACACATTGTTTTATTAGAAGAAGCATAACCCAGAGAAGCAGATTGCATCAGTTGTGAAATATCCCTCAACTTGTGATGGTGTCACCATTAGATAAGCTAAGATCTGTATGAGGCATGACGGCATTACATCACGACTGGACTAATGACCTCCCTGGTGACACCGGTTTCCACTTCCGGTCCCGTGTGACCACACAAAGTAGAGCTCAAGGAGGGTTGGTATAATAACAAGGCTGAAGAGTGGGACTCCTAGGCCCTGAACCAATGCCAGGGGTCCCTGAGGAATCAATCAATGGCGTAAGACTCAGATGGCTTAGGACCAGAGCCCCTGACACCACAGAGAGAGATAAGATAAAGGAGAGAGAGAGAAGAGAGAGGGAAGAGAGGCCTTACATCAGAAAGTAACTTACTGCCTAAGAGCCTCTGCTCTCCTGCCCCAAAGCCTGGTGGGTCCAATTATGTCAGTTAGTTAGGCCTGTGAAGACATAACGCTTTCGACAACAACAAGATTGTATACGAACTCCACCCTTCCTGTCTGTCCCTGACCCAACTCAGAATACAGTGGCAAGAAAAAGTATGTGAACCCTTTGGAATTACCTGGATTTCTGAATAAATTGGTCATAAGATTTGATTTGATCTTCATCTTAGTCACAACAATAGACAATGTGCTTAAACTAATAACACACCTATTATTGTATTTTTCTTGTCTATATTGAATACATGATTTAAACATTCACAGTGTAGGTTGGAAAAGTATGTGAACCCCTAGGCTAATGACTTCTCCAAAAGCTAATTGGAATCAGGAGTCAGCTAACCTGGAGTCCAATCAATGAGATGAGATTAGAGATGTTGGTTAGAGCTGCCCTGCCCTATAAAAAACACTCACAAAATTTGAGTTTGCTATTCACAAGAAGCATTGCCTGATCTAAACCATGCCTCGAACAAAAGAGATATCAGAAGACCTAAGATTAAGAATTGTTGGCCTGCATAAAGCTGGAAAGGGTTACAAAAGTATCTCTAAAAGCCTGGATGTTCATCCATCCACTGTTGCTACTCTCCCTAGGAGTAGCCGTCCTGCAAAGAAGATTGCAAGAGCATAGCGCATAATGCTCAATGAGGTTAAGAAGAATCCTAGAGTGTCAGCTAAAGACTTACAGAAATCTATGGAACATGCTAGCATCTCTGTTGACGAGACTACGATACCTAAAACACTAAACCAGAATGGTGTTCATGGGAGGACACCACAGAAGAAGCCACTGCTGTCCAGAAAAAACATTGCTGCACGTCTGAAGTTCGCAAAAGAGCACCTGGATGTTCCACAGCGCTTCTGGCAAAATATTCTGTGGACATTCTGTGGAGTTGTTTGGAAGGAGCACACAACACTATTGGTGGGGAAAAAAGGCACAGCACACCAACATCAAAACCTCATCCCAACTGTAAAGTATGGTGGAGGGAGCATCATGTTTTGGGGCTGTTTTGCTGCCTCAGGGCCTGGACAACTTGCTATCATCGATGGAAAAATGAATTAAATTTATCAAGACATTTTGCAGGAGAATGTAAGGTTATCTGTCCGCCAATTGAAGCTCAACAGAAGTTAGGTGATGCAACAGGACAACGACGCAAAACACAGTAAGTTAAAGTCAAATCAATAACAGAATGGCTTCAACAGAAGAAAATACGCCTCCAGGAGTGGCCCAGTCAGAGTCCTGACCTCAACCCCATTTAAAATGCCGTGGCATGACCTTGTGAGCGGTTCACACCGGACATCCTAAGAATATTGCCGAACTGAAACAGTTTTGTAAAGATGAACGGTCCAAAATTCCTCCTGACTGTTGTACAGGTCTGATCCGCAACTACAGAAAATGTTTGGTTGAGTTTATTGCTGCCAAAGGAGGGTCAACCAGTTATTAAATCCAAGGGTTCACATACTTTTCCACCCTACACTGTGAATGTTTACACGGTGTGTTCTATAAAGACATGAAAATGTATGATTGATTGTGTGTTATTAGTTTAAACAAACTGTGTTTATCTATTGTTGTGACTTAAAGAAGATCAGATCAAATTTTATGACCAATTTATGTAGAAATCCAGGTAATTACAAATGGTTCACATACTTTGACTTGCCACTGTATGTCAACTCAGCAACACTCAACCCCCTCGTCAGCTATTAAGGACAATTCACCCGTATAGATTTTTAAGAGAGAAATATAAAATTAAATCATTGTTTCTCATGAGGCGAGCAGTTTGCCAGCACCTTGTCATTTCCAGTGGCTCGGGACGAAGCGGAGAGAGGAACAGAGGCTTTGGCAGAGCGGAGAGAAGAACAGAGGATGGAGAAAGAGCGGCTAGAGGAGAGAGGAACTAACAGTGGCCTTGGCACAACCATTTTTTATCTATTGGATTAGAGAGATGGATGGATATGAATTTAGTAATTGGACAGATCGGTCCAGTCCTGCTGAGACTTACAAATACCCCATTATGGCTCTGAAACAAGAACATACTGTACATCACTAAAGAGGGGAGGGGAGGGGAGGGAGAGAATGAGTATGGACTTATATGATGAGCATCCCTCAAAGGTTTAAGGACATAGTATACTGCCCTTGATGTGAGTATGCTGCCAAAGATTGGAACTGTGTCCTTAGATGCCAGCACTGAGGCTTAGTAATAGCAATTTAGTGATTTGCCATTCGGTGCTCAGTATGTAAAGCACAGGACGCTCCTGAGGGGAGGACGGCTCATAATAATGGCTTGGATGGAATGTTATCAAACACATAGAAACCATCTGTTTGATGTATTCTATATTCCATTTATTCAGTTCCAGCTATTACTATAAGAAAATCCTCCCCAATTAAGGTGCCACCAGCCGCCTGTGATGTCAAGACACAGTGTAAATGTATGTAATGTTGACCACAGCTGTTATGCCATGGCTATTGACATAGCATCCTAATTAAAATAAAACAAATGTAAAAATTAATCAAAAAAAATTCATCATTACTAAACTAAACTAATGTGTCATGTTTCCTCACTCATTATAGTGGTCCAGTTTGCTTCCCAATGACCAGAATCACAAATGAATGGAAGATTAATAATATAAGAACAGCCCTGATACAGATCATGTTATAGTACCGGACAGAGATCTGAGTGGAAAACTTCCCATCAATGGTGTTTTTTTACTTTAGCTGATTTGTTTTGAAGATAAACCCTTTCATTAGTTTAGATACAGTTGAAGTTGGAAGTTTACATACGCTTAGGTTGGAGTCATTCAAACTCATTTTTAAACCACTCCACAAATTTCTTGTTAACAAACTATAGTTTTGGCAAGTCGGTTAATTTTTCCAACAATTGTTTCAACAATTGTAATTTTTCCAACAATTGTTTACAGACAGATTATTTAACTTATAATTCACTGTACCACATTTCTAGTGGGTCAGAAGTTTACTGTGCCTTTAAACAGCTTGGAAAATTCCAGAAAATTATGTCATGGCTTTAGAAGCTTCTGATAGACTAATTGACATCATTTGAATCAATTGGAGGTGTAACTGTGGATGTATTTCAAGGCCTACCTTCAAACGCAGTGCCTCTCTGCTTGACATCATGGGAAAATCAAAAGAAATCAGCCAAGACCTCAGAAAATAAATTGTAGACCTCCACAAGTCTGGTTCATCCTTGGGAGCAATTTCCAAACGGCTGAAGGTACCACGTTCATCTGTACAAACAATAGTACGCAAGTATAAACACAATGGGACCATGCAGCCGTCATACCGCTCAAGAAGGAGACGCGTTCTGTCTTTTAGAGATGAACGTACTTTGGTGTGAAAAGTGCAAATCAATCCCAGAACAACAGCAAAGGACCTTGTGAAGATGCTGGAGGAAACAGGTACAAAAGTATCTATATCCACAGTAAAACGAGTCCTATATCGTAACCTAACATAACATAACATAACCTAAAAGGCCGCTCAGCAAGGATATGAAGCGGCCACTGCTCCAAAACCACCATAAAAAAGACAGACTATGGTTTGCAACTGCACGTGGGGACAAAGATCGTACTTTTTATATAAATGTCCTCTGATAAAAAATAGAATAAAAATAGAACTGTTTGGCCATAATGACCATCGATATGGGAGGCTTGCAAGCTGAAGAACACCATCCAAATCGTGAAGTATGGGGGTGGCAGCATCATGTTGTGGGGGTGCTTTGCTGCAGGAGGGACTGGTGCACTTCACAAAACAGATGGCTTCATGAGCAAGGAAAATGATGTGGATATATTGGAGCAACATCTCAAGACATCAGTTAGGAAGTTAATGCTTAGTCGCAAATGGGTCTTCCAAATGGACAATGACCCAAGCATACTTCCAAAGTTGTGGAAAAATGGCTAAAGGACAACAAATTCCAGATATTGGAGCGGCCATCACAAAGCCCTGACCTCAATCCTATAGAAAATGTGTGGGCAGAACTGAAAAAGCGTGTGCGAGCAAGGAAGCATACAAACCTGACTCAGTTACACCAGCTCTGTCAAGAGGAATGGGCCAAAATTATTGTGGGAAGCTTGTGGAAGGCTACCCAAAACGTTTGACCCAAGTTAAACAATTTAAAGGCAATGCTACCAAATACTAATTGAGTGCATGTAAACTTCTGACCCACTGGGAATGTGATGAAAGAAATAAAAGCTGAAATAAATCATTATCTCTACTATTATTCTAACTATATCCTGTCATGACACAATATTTCCCTCTCTTTAGCAAGCTTACACACCCATTCCATAGCTTGTCAATGATCTAAATACTACTTTTTGTTCCTAGGCACTCTTGGAGGCCATTTCTAATTCTTGGGACTGTTTTAGATGCGTACCACATCAGGCTTGTCTGATTGCCAGGGCTTTGAGACACAGGGAGGTGTGTGTGATTGTGGGCCAATGTCTGTAGTTAGTAAACACTTCCCCATGCAGCCCCAGTCAGTCCCCTGCTGCTACAGACTTCACTACAGAATACCTGCGTAACAACCAGGAGGCACGTTAGTATAACTCACACACCTCTATAAACTTGTTCAAAGCTTCACCTCCTGGATAACTACTTAGAGAGAGGTTTGCTGTCAACAAATAAACCATAATGCTGACTTTCCAGGATAAAGTTCAGGGGATGAAAGAGAGACTTTTGGATTTATAATAACATTTTCCAATCTGATGATGTCATTGTCAACATCTTCTTATCTGTGAGCAATGAGCATCAACATCTGGGTGCTGCCAAAATGCTAGACTGGCAAATTAACTTAATTGGCAGGAACAACTAGATCTATGCATTTATCCATTTCACATGAACAAAACAATATGTTTGGACCTCAGATATACAAACAGGGCCTTCCAGTCAAGGCAATTTCCTTGATAATTGAGTTGTGAGTGCTTCATCTGAAAGAATTCTACCTCCCAGCGGACCTCATCAGGAAAGACTCCACCCTTCTCCATTTACAAACAATGCTTCTCTCCACCTGGTAATTACTAGCAGGCAAATTAGGCTGGAACAAAAGGCTTAACCCTGCTTGATTTCATACCTTCTCTGTTGTGTGGGATGAAAGGAGGAAGTCTCACAAGGGAAGTCAAGCATGTTTCTGTTCCTTCTGTGCATTGTATGTTCTACCTGAATGCTAATGGACTGCTATAAATTGTACATTTTCAGGTTTGCATAAATTCTCAATGTGCTGGGCACATAAGACAGTTATAACATTGTTATAACCATGTTTTAAAACCTCATCATCATTATGTGATGTTGGTGGTCTTGTGGGAGGGAAGTGGGATATTATCTCTAGTTTGGTCCTTCCTATGTTTTAATTCTTTGTCCCGGTGTACATGATGTATAAAAACATAAAAAAGTATGATCACAAATTATACCGTTAAAATCTAAACACAGGACTCAATAAGTTACATCTTCCTACCTCACACCAACCAGGGGAAAATGTCACCCCATCGTTTATGCAGTAGGCCACAGCACAGAACTACAATCTGCTGACTACAGCTGTAGCTAAAGGTCACCAGCTCATTCCAAGTAGCCTGTTTTGTAGTTGTAGCAACAACAGCAAAAAAAGCAGTAGCCTACCTTTGCTGCTGCACTTCACTTTAACATGCCCTCAGACTGGTGACTGTAGATGAAATGCCAATGCCTCAGTGTGTCTGTGTCAGATGCATATAACAGACAGAGAGTGAGTGGAGAGCTGAACAGACCTCCAAGGGCATAGCTGGATAAGTGGCACTCACTTCACATCGCTCAGTCTGACACACTATTTGTCAACGGAGGTGAGTAGCTGGTACAGGAAGGCGTATATGCCTTGAAGGGACATGGGGTATAGGAGCATGGTGGGGCGGAAAAGTAGAGGGCAGATCATTTATCAGCAGCTGTATTTTGGAGAGTGATGATGTGGATGTAGGGAGAAAGAGAGCAGGAAGGCTATAAGTGTAACACAACATTTAGAAGGTCTTAGATGAGGCCTCGGTACATTCGGAAGCTCCCTTGACCTGTCAAGAGAAAGGACACCAGAATGCCAAAGTGTTATATTTGGAAAAAGTGTGATTCAAAAAGTTTGGCCAATGTGAAGTGAATTTCTAGAGGAATAGGGTGTCAATGCACATTATTGACAGTCAGCTGTAGCAGCCTAGATGCCAATGGTAGACAGATGGTGTGTGCATGGCTGTCAAGTAAATAGTCAATTGAGTTAAATTAGCTCACCTAACTTACCAGCTGCATCTCCTGTGTTGATCCAGTCCGGATTGGCAATACTGGCGATAGCAAAGATATCAGCTGCTAGAAAGAGACATCCTGATATGACGGAGAGTTTATCCATTTCTCAGACGTGGATGCTCTCTTCTCCTTTATATTGAGTCAAAGAGGAAAGTCTCCTCTATCTCGCCCCCTCCAAGGGCAGATAGGACAAAAGAGATTCAGGCATGGATTTCAAGGTCCCATATCAATGTTTTGGTCATGCCCAGTGGATGTATTGTCATTGTCCTCTTGGTAGAAGGGCAAGCCTCTCATCTTCACGCAGCAGTCCTGGTGTAGGATTTATGCAAAGCCGTTTCCTTTCATTGCCTTATAACGATCGACCATGGCCCTGGCTATGAACGCCCACTGTTTCACCCATTACCATAGCTCAGTATCGCAACAGGGTAGCTTATGGTGTCAGGAAAATATATTTGAAAGATGAGTTAAAGGAAAACTCAAAAGTTCTGCGACCATTTTCGCCGAAATTATGTTATTTAAGAGATGCTTGCAAGAGTGCATATTATACCGCTTCTTTCCTGTGTCCGTTTATCTTCTCCATCTGAGATGTCTTCATTGCAAACAAATGGAAATTCCATAAAATACATATATTGTATGCAATGGTCAGATTTCATAATCTGCCAATACTCCCTTCAATAGAAATACCGTTATTTGTCCCTCCTGCAATGCCCGTCAGATGTATCCATTCGAGGTTACAATGTAGCCTGCAATGCCCGTCAGATGTATCCATTCGAGGTTATAATGTAGCCTAGCAATGTAGTGAAGGGGGAATCAGCTCAATGGAATCAGCGGTAACAAAACTCGCTGTTCTCTGGCAATGTGAAACAAGCGACATTAAGGTCACGTGATCATTCGGCAAAATGTCTAAATAAAAGTCCCCCTGAAAAAATGTAACACGACTGTTACAAGATGTTTTTCTGATTTATAGTTTAAAGTGACTTAAACATGTATTTATTCATTTAAAAAAACTAACAATATATTAACGAAATAAATTAACAAATATCTATTTTCTGTCAATATTTTTTACTATAATGACACAACAATAACATCACTGTTGCTGGAAGTTTTAATCGTTTTAAACTATTTATTTTTTATTTCACCTTTATTTAACCAGGTAGACAAGTTCTCATTTACAACTGCGACCTGGCCAAGATAAAGCAAAGCAGTGCGACACAAACAACAACACATAGTTACACATGGAATAAACAAGCGTACAGTCAATAACAAAATAGGAAAAAAATCGATATACAGTGTGTGCAAATGAGGTAAGATTAGGGAGGTAAGGTAATAAATAGACCATAGTGGCGAAGTAATTACAATTTAGAAACTAAACACTGGAGTGATAGATCTGCAGAAGATGAATGTGCAAGTAGGGATACTGGGGTACAAAGGAGCAAAAAAACTATATGGGGATGAGGTAGTTGGATGGGCTATTTACAGATGGGCTATTTACAGATGGGCTATGTACAGGTGCAATGATCTGTGAGCTGCTCTGACAGCTGATGCTTAAAGTTAGAGAGGGAGACATGAGTTTCGAGCTTCAGTGACTTTTGCAATTCGTTCCAGTCATTGGCAGCAGAGAACTAGAAGGAAGGTGGCCAAAGAGGAATAAGCTATGGGGGTGACCAGTGAAATATACCTGCTGGAGCACGTGCTACAGGTGGATAGATGACGGGTAGATGACCTGGAGCCAGTGGGTTTGGCGACAAATATGAAGCGAGGACCAGCCAACGAGAGCCTACAGGTTGCAAGTGGTGGGTAGCATATGGGGCTTTGGTGACAAAACGGATGGCACTGTGATAGACTGCATCCAATTTGCTGAGTAGAGTGTTGGAGGCTATTTTGAAAATGACATCGCCGAAGTCAAGGATTGGTGGGTTGTCAGTTTTACGAGGGTATGTTTGGCAGCATGAGTCAAGGATGCTTTGTTGCGAAATAGGAAGCCAGTTCTAGATTTAATTTTGAATTGGAGATGCTAAATGTGAGTCTGGAAGGAGAGTTTACAGTCTAACCAGACACCTAGGTATTTGTAATTGTCCATACTCTAAGTCAGAACCGTCCAGAGTAGTGATGCTGGATGGTTGGGCAGGTGCAGGCAGCGATCGGTTGAAGAGGATGCATTTAGTTTACTTTGCATTTAAGAGCAGTTGGAGGCCACGGAAGGAGAGTTGTATGGCATTGAAGCTCGTCTGAAGGTTAGTTAACACAGTGTCCAAAGAAGGGCCAGAAGTATACAGAATGGTGTCGTCTGCGTAGAGGTGGATCAGAGAATCACCAGCAGCAGGAGCAACATCATTGATGTAGACAGAGAAAATAGTAGGCCTGAGAATTGAACTCTGTGGCACCCCCATAGAGACTGCCAGAGGTCCGGACAACAGGCCCTCCGATTTGACACACTGAACTCTGTCTGAGAAGTAGTCAGTGAACCAGGCGAGGCAGTCATTTGAGAAACCAAGGCTGTTGAGTCTGCCGATAAGAATGTGGTGATTGACAGAGTCGAAAGCCTTGGCCAGGTGAATGAATATGGCTGCACAGTATTGTCTTTTATCGATGGTGGTTATGATATCGTTTAGGACCTTGAGCGTGTCTGAGGTGCACCCATAACTCTGAAAGCTCTGAAACCAGATTGCATAGCGGAGAAGGTACGGTGGGATTCGAAATGGTTGGTGATTTGTTTGTTAACTTGGCTTTCGAAGACCTTAGAAAGGCAGGGTAGAATAGATATAGGTCTGTAACAGTTTGGGTCTAGAGTGTCTCCCCTTTTGAAGAGGGTGATGACTGCGGCAGCTTTCCAATCTTTGGGGATCTCAGACGATACGAAGGAGAGGTTGAACAGGCTAGTAATAGGGGGTGCAACAATTGCGGCAGATAACTACTGTCAACTCTTAACAGAACACGATTTAAACATGTTTTGAAGATAACATTTTCACATTGGCCCATTCCAACTGTCTCAGTCCCCAATATGTATGCTGCAATAACCTATGTGCCTAGGGGCTAGGAACTGGATGTCTTACCTGGTGTACTGTGTGATCTTAGGCATGCTTCCTCTCTCGCTCTCTCTCTCTCTCTCTCTCTCTCTCTCTCTCTCTCTCTCTCTCTCTCTCTTTCCCCACCAACTGTCTTCATTCGTGTTGCTAGCATATTGTTAATTCTATATAAGTTGTCAACTGTTAATTAACTTCAGTTAGTGCTAAACACGGCTGCTAGAATCTTGACTAGAACAAAAAAAAATCAATCATATTACTCCAGTGGTAGCCTCTCTACTCTGGATTCCTGTTAAGGCTGGTGCTGATTTCAAGGTTTTACTGCTAGCCTATAAAGCATTACATGGGCTTGCTCCTACCTATCTTTCCGATTTGATCCTGCCATACATACCTACACGTACGCTACGTTCACAAGACGCAAGTTCATAGAATTTCTAAGCAAACAGCTGGAGGCAGGGCTTTCTCCTATAGAGCTGCCTATCCATGTGAGAGACGCAAACTCGGTCTTGACCATTAAGTCTTTGTTGTTGTGTAGTCTGGCTCAGGAGTGTGAAGGTGACCAGAAAGGCACTGGAGCAACGAACCGCCCTTGCTGTCTCTGCCTGGCCGGTTCCCCTCTCTCCACTGGGATTCTCTGCCTCAAACCCTTTTACAGGGGCTAAGTAACTGGCTTACTGGTGCTCTTCCATGCCGTCCCTAGGAGGGGTGTGTCCCTTGAGTGGTTTGAATCACTGATGTGATCTTCCTGTCTGGGTTGGGGCCCCCCCTTGGGTTGTGCCGTGGCAGAGATCTTTGTGGGCTATACTCGGCCTTGTCTCAGGAGGGTAAATTGGTGGTTGAAGATATCCCACTAGTGGTGTGGGGGCTGTGCTTCAAGAAGGTGCGGTTATATAATGCCTGTTTGGCCCTGTCCGGGGGTGTCGTCAGGCAGGGCCACAGTGTCTCCCGACCCCTCCTGTCTCAGCTTCCAGTATTTATGCAGCAATAGTTTGTGTCGGGGGGCTAGGGTCAGTCTGTTATATCTGGAGTATTTCTCCTGTTGTATCCAGTGTCCTGTGTGAATTTAAGTATGCTCTCTCTCTCTCTCAGCCCTAGGACCATGCTTCAGGACTACCTGGCATGATGACTCCTTGCAGTCCCCAGTCCACCTGGTTGTGCTGCTGCTCCAGTTTCAACTGTTCTGCCTGCGGCTATGGAACACTGACCTGTTCACCGGATGTGCTACCTTGTCTCAGACCTGCTATTTTCAACTCTCTAGAGACAGCAGGAGCGGTAAAGATACTCTTAATTATTGGCTATGAAAAGCCAAA
Organism: Oncorhynchus mykiss; assembly: GCF_057628025.1. Taxonomy (NCBI): domain Eukaryota; kingdom Metazoa; phylum Chordata; class Actinopteri; order Salmoniformes; family Salmonidae; genus Oncorhynchus; species Oncorhynchus mykiss. The sequence continues at coordinate 8,827,750 of NC_143041.1, forward strand.
TGACATTTACTCCTGAGGTGCTGACCTGTTGCACCATCTACAACCATTGTGATTATTATTATTTGACCCTGCTGGTCATCTGTGAACATTTGAACATCTTGGCCATGTTCTGTTATAATCTCCACCCGGCACAGCCAGAAGAGGACAGGCCACCCCCCATAGCCTGGTTCCTCTCTAGGTTTCTTCCTAGGTTTAGACCTTTCTAGGGAGTTTTTCCTAGTCACCGTGCTTCTACACCTGCATTGCTTGCTGTTTGGGGTTTTAGGCTGGGTTTCTGTACAGCACGTTGAGATATCAGCTGATGTAAGAAGGGCTATATAAATACATTTGATTTGATTTGATTTGAAGTACTCCAGATATAATAGACTAGCCCCCCGACACATAAACTACTGCAGCATAAATACTGGAGGCTGAGACAGGAGGGGTCAGGAGACACTGTGGCCCCATCTGATGATACCCCCGGACAGGGCCAAACAGGAAGGATATAACCCCACCCACTTTGCCAAAGCACAGCCCCCACACCACTAGAGGAATATCTTCAACCACCAACTTACCATCCTGAGACAAGGCCGAGTATAGCCCACAAAGATCTCCGCCACGGCACAACCAAAGGAGGGGGGCCAACCCAGACAGGAAGATCACGTCAGTGACTCAACCCACTCAAGTGACGCACCCCTCCTAGGAGACGGCATGAAAGAGTACCAGTAAGCTAGTGACTCAGCCCCGGTAATAGGGTTAGAATCCCAGTGGAGAGAGGGGAACCGGCCAGGCAGAGACAGCAAGGGTGGTTCGTTGCTCCAGAGCCTTTCCGTTCACCTTCACACTCCTGGGCCAGACTACACTCAATCATATGACCCACTGAAGAGATGAGTCTTCAGTAAAGACTTAAAGGTTGAGACCGAGTCTGCGTTTCTCACATGGGTAGGCAGACCATTCCATAAAAATGGAGCTCTATAGGAGAAAGCCCTGCCTCCAGCTGTTTGCTTAGAAATTCTAGGGACAATTAGGAGGCCTGCCTCTTGTGACCGTAGCGTATGTGTAGGTATGTACGGCAGGACCAAATCAGAAAGATAGGTAGGAGCAAGCCCATGTAATGCTTTGCAGGTTAGCAGTAAAACCTTGAAATCAGCCCTTGCCTTAACAGGAAGCCAGTGTAATGAGGCTAGCACTGGAATAATATGATCAATGTTTTGGGTTCTAGTCAGGATTCTAGCAGCCGTATTTAGCACTAACTAACTTTATTTAGTGCTTTATCCGGGTAGCCGGAAAGTAAAACATTGCAGTAGTCTAACCTAGAAGTAACAAAAGCATGGATACATTTTTCTGCATCATTTTTGGACAGAAAGTTTCTGATTTTTGCAATGTTACGTAGATGGGAAAAAGCTGTCCTTGAAACAGTCTTGATATGTATTGCTGTCTCTCTGTGTAGTTGGGTATATAATAGTTAGTATATCGGTTCAGTAATAGTGAAGTCAGTTCTGGTCCCAGAGGGGTTCTCAATGCTGTTTACACATAGCCATGATAACCAAGTTACCATTAATAAATCAATTCTGTATACATTCATTCTTAATTAAATTAATGGAAAGAAATAATTATTCTTTGAATAAAACCTGAGTTAAAAAATAAGATTTGCTTGTCATGATTTTACTTTAACTTTACATTATACCAACCCTGTACTATACAGTAGCAGATCACTCGTTAATACAGTGCATTTGGAAAGTATTCAGACCCCCTTGACCTTTTCCACATTTTGCTACGTTACAACCTTATTCTAAAATTGATTAAATCGTTTTTTTCACCTCATTAATCTACACACAGTACACCATAATGACAAAGCAAAAACTGGTCTTTAGAAATGTCACATTTACATTAGTATTTAGACCCTTTACTTAATACTTTGTTGAAGCATCTTTGGCAGCGATTACAGCCTCGAGTCTACTTGGGTATGACACTACAAGCTTGGCACCCCTGTATTTGGGGAGTTTCTCCCATTCTTTTCTGCAGATCCTCTCAAGCTCTGTTAGTTTGGATGGGGAGTGTCGCTGCATGCCGATTTTCAGGTCTCTCCAGAGATGGCTGGGCCACTCAAAGACATTCAGAGACTTGTCCCGAAGACACTCCTGTGTTGTCTTGGCTGTGTGATTAAGGTCGTTGTCCTGTTGGAAGGTAAACTTTCGCCCCAGTCTGAGGTTCTGAGCGCTCTGGAGCAGGTTTTCATCAAGGATCTCTCTGTACTTTGATCTGTTCATCTTTCCCTCGATCCTGACTGGTCTCCCAGTCCCTGCCGCTGAAAAACATCCCCACAGCATGATGCTGCCACCACCGTGCTTTACCGTAGGGATTGTGCCAGGTTTCCTCCAGACGTGACAATTGGCATTTAGGCCAAAGAGTTCAATCTTGGTTTCATCAGACCAGAGAATATTGTTTCTCGTGGTCTGAGAATCCTTTAGGTGCCTTTTGGCAAACTCCAAGCGGGCTGTCATGTGCCTTTTACTGAGGAGTGGCTTCCGTCTGGCCACTACCATAAAGGCCTGATTGGTGGAGTACTGCAGAGATGGTTGTCCTTCTGGAAGGTTTTCCCATCTCCACATTAGAACTCGAGCTGTTAGAGTGACCATCAGGTTCTTGGTCACCTCCCTGACCAAGGCCCTTCTCCCCTGATTGCTCAGTTTGGCCAGGCGGCCAGTTCTCGGAAGAGGTTTCGTGGTTCCAAACTTCTTCCATTTAAGAATTATGGAGACCACTGTGTTCTTGGGGAACTTCAATGCTGCAGAATGTGTTTGGTACCCTTCCTCATATCTGTGCCTGGACACAATCCTGTCTCAGAGCTCTACAGACTTCATGGCTTGGTTTTTGCTCTGACATGCACTGTCAACTGTGAGACCTTATATAGACAGGTGTGTGCCTTTCCAAATCATATCCAATCATTTGAATTTACCACAGGTGGACTCCAATCAAGTTGTAGAAACATTTCAAGGATGATCAACGGACACAAGACGCACCTGATCTCAATTTCGAGTCTCATAACAAAGGGTCTGAATACTTATGTAAATAAGGTATTTTTGTTTTTCATTTTTAATACATTTGCTAAAAAAAAAATGTGCTTGGTCATTATAGGTTATTGGGCGTAGAATTATGAGGGAAAAAATGATTTAATCAATTTTAGAATAAGGCTGTAACATAACAAAATGTGGAAAAGGGGAAGGGGTCTGAATACTTTCTGAATGCACTGTACAGACTACACCCTTCCCTTATTTCAACCAACATTTCTGTCCATAACTTTTGAATCAAGTAATAACAGATAGATGTGCTGCCTGTCCAATTGATGTAAACTTTCCAAATATATATATATTTTTTAAATAAAGACCTTCACAGTATGTCTGTTGTTATAACAACGTAATAACAGTATAATGTTATTCGTGTCTATAACAGTCAACAACAGCGATAATAACAGTTTATAGCAGTGTAACATAACTGCTTATAACAATGTGCAGCACATCTACCAATGCAAGGATGCATTTCAAGATCATACACTTTTTTGTTTCTGAATCTTCAGACCCCAGACTTGGATCAGCATGGGGACATTGCCATCTACTGGAATGAAAATTAAACTATTATTCCAGATATGATTTAATATATAGAATATTGAACTATCAATCATTAATTCATTTTCTACTCATCAATATTTAACATGGTTGTATAATTAACATGTTGATGTCCGCTTATTAACATAACGCTGATTACGTTTTTGAACATGTACTGATTGCATTTTTTAATTTAATTTACCCAACTTGGCAGAGTACCTATATAACCACTAGAACGCAAAAATATGCCTCAATACCTCCTAAAATAGCATGAACATGAGAGGGTAGGATCAGAGAAACAGAACGAATCTTGAAACATGCAAAATACAAAACTTTTTGTGATATTGTGTTCAAGTAAACGAATGACTTTTATTTTTGCGCGATTTGGACCTGTTCGTAACGCTAAATGCTGCTGATTTCACGGAGCTTTGTTCTCAAATGTTTAGCAAACCTCAGCTCTCGCGAGATTCAGTTCAACTCCGTCACACAAAGGTCAGAGGTTGCATCCATCACCCAATGGTTGCGTGCAACGTCATCGACTGTGAAATAAACTGACAGATTCAATGAGCACATTCCTATGCATATGCCGCGTTCAAAACAACTGGGAACTCGGGAAATCTCGGACTTCCAACCTCAGTTAATTTAAGACAACTGGGAATTAAGGAAAAAATGAGTTCCGACTGGAAAAAAATGTAATTCAACTCGGAATACCTAATAGGAAACTCTGGCATTGTTCTAGAGCTCAGACTTTCAAACTTTTCAAAGATCACTGACTTCATTATTTGACTCCCCAAAGAATCGTAGTTCCCAGCTGTCTTGAAAGAACCATTAGAATTTACAACTCCTGGATAGGTATTTTAAGTATCAGCTAACCACATCCTGTGTTACGTCTGTAGAACGCGCCCAATGGCAGTGTCTAGAGCATCAAAATCGTGATGTATCATGGGTCAATTGTGGCTGACTGATCTACAAATCATAATGAGTCTTTATTTATGATGCAAGGTGATTTGTAGATCACTCAAGGTCATTTGTAGGTCATTCAAGGTGATTTGTAGATCACTCAGTCTGGCAGTTGCCTGCACTGTGGGCTGCAATGTCGAACAAGACTGTTGAATGTATGAATGGGCAAAGCCATCGATCACCGTGACACCATTCATTCCTACATTACGTGACCAAAGTATGTGGATACCTGCTCGTCGAACATCTCATTCCAAAAATCATGGGAATTAAAACCTCTTTTTTACATTTTATGTATTTATTTCATTTTATTTCACCTTTATTTAACCAGGTAGGCCAGTTGAGACCAAGTTCTCATTTACAACTGTGACCTGGCCAAGATAAAACAAAGCAGTGCGACAAAAACAACACAGAGTTACACATAAACAAACGTACAGTCAATAACACAATGGAAAAATCTATATACAGTGTGTGCAAATGTAGAAGAGTAGGGAGGTAAGGCAATAAATAGGCCATAGAGGTGAAATAATTACAACATAGCATTAACACTGGAGTGATGATGTGCAAGTAGAGATTCTGGGGTGCAAAAGAGCAAGAGGATAAATAACAATATGGGGATGAGGTAGTTGGGTGTGCTATTTACAGATTGGCTGTGTACAGGTACAGTGATCGATAAGCTCCTCTGACAGCTGATGCTTAAAGTTAGAACAAACAAACAAAACTATGCTACCTTTTATCTCTGGGACCCTCAGGATGACAAATCAGAGCAAGATTTCTGAATGTAAGAACATTATTTTCCTTCAGAGGTGAATCTATCAAACCAGTTGCCGTGATAAAAGTGTTTTGTTGTTGTGCACTCTCCTCAAACAATAACATGGTCTTTTTTCACTGTAATAGCTACTGTAAATTGGAAAGTGCAGTTAGATTAACAAGAATGTAAGCTTTCTGCCCATAAATCAAATCAAGTCAAATTTCAAAACAATATTGAAGCATATAAGACATGGCTATGTCCTGGAAAGTTGGCTGAAACTTGCAACGTCATTCTAGTCACTGTCATGACATTGGCCTGGGGGTAGGTTTATGACAGTCAGAAATACCTCTTTCCCCTTTTTCCTCTCTCTACTCTACTGATGTGAAATTTGAAAACCCCTTGGTTAACATAGAGATTCTGGGAACATCAGAAGGTGGAGGGAAATTAACTATATTCGGGTAATCCGACCAAATGAATATGATGTCAGTTCGGTTGTTATCTGGGACATTCTCATCAATGATAGGATGACATAAACTCTACCGTGGAAAGTCTGCACATTGTAGTTATCGGAGTCACATGGAATTGTTGTTCAATTGAAATGCTTGAATATAACATTATTGCTGAAGAGATTAAATGTAATTTTAGCTTCCAAATGAGAGATTTGGGTTTTCATAAGGTTAGGGCTCTGCTCAATCAGTGGCCCGCCCCTGTGAAGAGACATGGGTTATAAAACTTTTCAGAAACACCCTTCTCGCTCCACTATAAGCCTTGACAAAAATGTAACCTCCTGTTCCAAGTACGTGAGGTCTGCAGCCTCTGCGTTAAAAGGACTAACATGTCACCTACAGAACTAAGCCAACCTCAACGTGAGCTTTGGTTGCGAATGGTATGAACTTTGAACTCTTATTCACTACAGAAGTGAAACCTCATAGCCGTTGAGTTAGCAACAGCAAAGAGTATCCCGTCTACTACACAACAACGTTACTACAACTTATCCAATTGACCACCAGAGACATTCTTCAAAGGACTCGGTTTGGCAACACGGCCTTCCATCTACCACCAACTTACCGAAGCACAGCTCAGAGTAAATATTTATTGCATTTTCCCTTTCCAAATGGGCGGTAATTTAGAATGCATAAGATGCTGTATTTACGATAGCACAGCTTCTCCCTTTGTCCCGCAGTCTTTCCGCTCTTTCACTCAAACCCAGCCCCTTTTATTTTGTGTAACCAACTGTCATATCTGTTCCGCCCGCTAGGGACGTTTTCCTTTATGACATAATTTGTAATCAAGGTATGATTAATTCTTTGTATATGTAATTCTGTGTGATTAGTTAGGTATTTAGTAAATAACTAATTAAACACAATTTTGTATTGCTGATTCAACTTGTTAGCCAGGGTTCGTGAAGATAACCAAGAATTTACAACTTTCAGATAAGACTGAATTAAGGTGACGATTAATATTGACTGCTATTGATGTAAAATATTACTAGGTCTTTAAGAGTTTATTCGGAAGATAACAGCTCTATAAATATTCTTTCATGGTGCCCCGACTCTCTAGTTAATTACATTTACATGATTAGCTCAATCAGGTAATATTAATTACGGAGAAAGGATTTTATAGAATAGCATGTCATATCACTTAATCCGGCATAGCCAAAGACACGGCATCACATTAACACACGTTAGCAACAACTATCCTGGTTTAGGGACACCAATCCCGTAGTATGGAATTGGTCCACCCGTTGCTGCGAAAACAGCCTCCACTCTTCTGGGAAGGCTTTTCACTAGATGCTGGAACATTCCTGCGGGGACTTGCTTTCATTCACCTGACAAGAGCATTAGTGAGGTCTGGCGCTGATGTTGGGTGATTAGGCCTGGCTCACAGTCGGCGTTCCAATTCATCCCAAAGGTGTTTGATGGGGTTGAGGTCAGTGCTCTGTGCAGGTCAGTCAAGTTCTTCCACACAGATCTCAACAAACCATTTCTGTATGGACCTTGCTTTGTGCATGGGGCATTGTCATGCTGAAACAGGAAAGGACCTTTCTCAAACTGTTGCCACAAAGTTGGAAACACAGAATTGTCTAGAATATCATTGTATGCTGTAACGTTAAGATTTCCCTTAACTGGAACTAAGGGTCCTAGCCCAAACCATGAAAAACAGCCCCAGATCATTATTCCTCCTCCGCCAAACTTTACAGTTTGCACTATGCATTGGGGCCTTTCAGAACAGGTGTATATATATATATATATATATATGTGTATATATATATATATATACTGAGATCATGTGACAGATCATGTGACACTTAGATTGCACACAGGTGGACTTTATTATAACTAATTATGTGACTTCTGAAGGTAATTGGTTGCACCAGATCTTATTTAGGGGCTTCCATAGTAAAGGGGGTGAATACATATGCACGCACCACTTTTCCGTTTATTATTTTTTTATTTCATGAAACAAGTTATTTTTTTCATTTCACTTCACCAATTTGGACTATTTTGTGAATGTCCATTACATGAAATCCAAATAAAAATCAATTTAACTTACAGGTTGTAATGCAACAAAATAGTAAAAACACCAAGGGGGATGAATACTTTTGTAGGCACTGTATGTGAATTTGGTCGGGTCGCCCAAAAAGTTACATATTGCAGCTTCAAGTCCTTATTGATTTGGACACCGAGGAACTTGAAGCTCTGGACCCGCTCTACTGCAACCTTGTCGATGTGGATGGGGGCCTGCTCCCCCCTCATTTCCCGTAGTCCACGACCAACTCCTTGGTCTTACTGACATTGAGGGAGAGGCTGTTGTCCTGGCACCACACTTCCAGGTCACTGGCCTCCTCCCTGTAGGCTGTCTTCGTCACCGGGGATCAGGCCTACCAGGTTGTCGTCAGCAAACTTGATGATGGTGTTGGAATCGTGCGTGGCCATGCAGTCATGGGTGAACAGGGAGTACAGGCGGGGACTAAGCACACACCCCTGTGGGGCCCCTGTGTTGAGGGTCAGCGTGGCGGAGGTGATGTTGCCTACGCTCACCACCTGGGATGATGAAGTTGATGTGTGCCATAACCAGCACTTCATGATTACAGATGTGAGTGCAACAGGGCGGTAGTCATTGTGACAGGTAGCATTAGAGTTCTTGGGAACAGGAATGATGTTGGTCAGCTTGAGATGTAGGGATTACAGACGGGGACAAGAAGAGCTTGAAAATGACAGTGAATATACCTGCCAGCTGTTCTGCGCATGCTCAAAGAACACGCTCTGGAATTCCGTCCGGCTCAGCTGCTTTGCAAGTGTTGACCTGATTAACTCACGTTGGCCACCCAGCGAGACCACCCAGTCCCCTGGATCGGTTGGGAACCTCATGCATGGCTTGGTGTTGTTTTTGTCGAAGCGTTCATAAAATGCATTGAGTTTGTCTGGTAAAGAAGCATCGTTATGCATATTACGGCTGGGTCATCCTTTGTAATCTATAATTTACTGCAGCCCCTGCCACATGCGACGGGTGTCTGAGCCTGTGTAATAGGATTCCACCTTGTTCCTATATATTTAACTCTTGCTTGTTTGATGGCTCTGCGGAGGTCGTAGCAGAACTTCTTGCACTTGTTCGTGTCCTCAGCCATAGCCTCGGGGTTGGCTGCGGTAGCCCTGTGTGCGGTAGCCCTGTCCTTTAGCTTAGCACCAACCTTAGTGTTAATCCAGGGCTTTTGATTGGGGAAGCAGCAAGCCTTCACTGTGGGGACAACGTCAGCGATGCATTTCCTATCGAAAGCCAGTGACAGAGGTGGTTAGCTCATCGATGCTATCGGTGGAGTCCCGGAACAAAGTCCATTCAGCACTAGCTAAGCAGTCCTATAGCATAGTCTCCAATTCCTTATACTTACCCTTGTCATAAAGAGTTTCATTTTAAAGATAACATATCCACTTAGATACTCACTTGGTGAAAGCTGCAGGACTGAAAGCCATTGAATACAACAACCATGTGTCTGTTGCTAACAAATAAGAGTCAAGGGTGGTAACTACAATACACTGCCCGAATGTTAAGCAAATCCAGAATCCAATTGCAGCTGGTTGCCTAACAAGTAAATGCAATTATTTTGGCCTTCTACCCATTTGTTCCCAAAAAATTCCTAGACATGCCACTATGCAAATCTAATGCCATTAGAAACCCTTACATGCAATACATGCTGATTTTTATTCATTATTTGAGTGAAAAGAATTTGAAAAAGTAGGCTGTTTTATTTTCAGCCACAATTGTGACCGATGAGAATAAGCGCTCTGCCTATAATTACCAATAATTCATGCCTATTCCCCAGCCACAACATGTACAGTTGAAGTCAGAAGTTTACATACACCTTAGCCAAATACATTTAAACTCAGTTTTTCACAATTCCTGACATTTAATCCTAGTAAAAAAATGTTTTAGGTCAGTTAGGATCACCACTTTCTTTTAAGAATGTGAAATAACAGAATAATAGTAAAGAGAATTATTTATTTCAGCTTTTATTTCTTTCATCACATTCCCAGTGGGTTAGAAGTTTACATACACTCAATTAGTATTTGGTAGCATTGCCTTTAAATTGTTTAGCTTGGGTCAAACATTTCAGGTAGCCTTCCACAAGCTTCCCAGAATAAGTTGGGTGAATTTTGGCCCATTCCTCCTGACAGAGTTGGTGTAACGGAGTCAGGTTTGTATGCCTCCTTGCTCGCACACACTTTTTCAGTTCTGCCTACAAATTTTCTATAGGATTGAGGTCAGGGTTTGTGATGGCCACTCCAATACCTTGACTTGCTTGTCCTTAAGCCATTTTGCCACAACTTTGGAAGTATGCTTGGAGTCATTGTCCAGTCCCTCCTGCAGCAAAGCACCCCCAAAACATGATGCTGCCACCCCCGTGCTTCACGGTTGGGATGGTGTTCTTCGGCTTGCAAGCCTCCCCCTTTTTCCTCCAAACATAATGATGGTCGTTATGGCCAAATAGTTATATTTTTGTTTCATCGGACCAGAGGACATTTCTCCAAAAAGTACGATGGGCCCATGGTGTTTATACTTGCGTACTATTGTTTGTACAGATGAACGTGGTACCTTCAGGCATTTGGAAATTGCTCCCAAGGATGAACCAGACTTGTGGAGGTCTACAATTTATTTTCTGAGGTCTTGGCTGATTTCTTTTGATTTTCCCATGATGTCAAGCAAAGAGGCACTGAGTTTGAAGGTAGGCCTTGAAATACATCCACAGGTACACCTCCAATTGACTCAAATGATGTCAATTAGCCTATCAGAAGCTTCGAAAGCAATGACATCATTTTCTGGAATTTTCCAAGCTGTTTAAAGGGACAGTCAATTTAGTGTATGCAAACTTGTGACCCACTGGAATTGTGATACAGTGAATTATAAGTGAAATAATCTGTCTGTAAACAATTGTTGGAAAAATGACTTGTGTCATGCACAAAGTAGATGTCTTAACCGACTTGACAACACTATAGTTTGTAACAAGAAATTTGTGGTTGAAAAACAAGTTTTAATGACTCCAACCTAAGTGTATGTAAACTTCCGACTTCAACTGTACCTCAGCCCAATGACTCACACATCCCTATTACCCCAATGCCCTATCCAACACCCACATGCCAATACCCCAATATTGATCCAATCAAGTCCCAATACACCTATATCCTTGCCCCATTTGTTACCAATAGACTCCAGTTCCTTTGCCAAAACACCTCAGCCCTGTTACGTGCTGATCTTAGCCCTGATACCCAGTTTGTCAAGGTATTCCCCCAAGTCACCAACATTTACCTATATCCAGCTATCCCCCTGCACACATAGTTACTATAAACAGCATTACATAGCTTTCTACCTTACAAAATATAGTTTTAAGCACTACCAAGGGACTCATGACTCAAGTATAGAGGACTCAGAATTAGACTTGAATGCTAGGCACTCGGGACTCAACTTGAAGTTTAGTGACTTGACTATGTCACTGCCAGAAAGGATTTGAAGGGGCTATAGACGTCCATTTAGACCCATTACCTGAATGAGCCTGGTAAATCTCTACATCCCATAACTCATATAAACCAGGTTTATTCATGGGCATAAAGCTTGATACTCATATAAAGCAGGTCTACCCCAGTGTCCAAGCCTCCTCATTCATACAAACCATGCATGTCTACACCTGCACTTCAGCCCTAATATACCCATACGAACAAGGTTAACACCTAGGAGCTGTGGCTATAAGTGAGGACTTGGTGGACTGTATATTCTTTAGGTTAGGTTTTACTTCATGTGTTTGTTCCAGTGTGCTGGTAAGGGTACAAATGACAGACAGGTAGGATTCCAGTTGAGGTGGTTTAATAACGCTGAAGATGGATAAGCATGGAACAGCACTGCACAGTATATGTAGTATGGATGGGCTAAGGCAATTAGTGGCCTGGCAACTTGTTTCAAACAAAGTGTGTGTGTGGTTTATCAACAAGGATGCACACTGGCCTTGGCTAACACAATGAAAGCTAACTGGTGAGAAAACACAAGGATGGCCAGAACTTTCTCTCACTTAACATCTCTCAAGCTGATCTTTTCTGAGCTGGAGATTGCCCAGCATGCTCTGCTCCACTTCACTGGTGGGCGGAACTACAGCTCTGATATGATGAACTAACATTACTGATAAGATTAACTACAAATACTTCACAGCCTTTTGTACAGTGGCCATGTCCAATATTCTGATAAAAACACATCTGCGCTTGTAACTATTTAGCAAAACTCACATAAACCAAGTCTACCCTTGTTCAAGAGACACTGAACAAAGCTATTGACATCAACTATATATGTTATTATATTACAGGTTATTGCGTTTAGGGGTCTATACATCACCAATTCCCCTTGAAATAACTAAATTAAATGTTTTACAGTCAAAAATGTAATATATATATTTTACAAATTAATCTCTGATTTAAGCATAGGTTAAGGCTAATGTATCAAGTATCCATAACCGAACAATCTTAATCTACTGAAAAAAAATGATCTACTATGATTAAATTTAAATAATAGATTAGAGTCACTATTGTCCCATTGGTCACAATTGGGACCAGAAATATATTTTCATATACCACAAGCATCATGAATTCAATGTATTGAATATGAAAGCACATATGTAAACTAGAGCCTTTAAACATTATGTTAACAAGGAAAATATTGTTAAACGTCAACAATGTATTGATTTTAAAGCTGTTGAATGGAGACTTCTGGTGCCAAATCTGTCTGTAAAAGACCATTTTGAAGAAAGCATATGAATCTTCTCTAAATGACACGTTGATAATGCATACAGTACATACGTTTTGTGCTGTGGCCAATGGGATTAAATGGGTTAATGACAACAAAAATGGAGGTAAAGTGCACAGATATGCAAAGGGCTGGCACTGGCAGGAAATTAGCATGTTATTTCATTAACGAAAATGTTTTATAAGTACTTCATTAAGGTCGGACATGTGGGGACCATACGTACGAACTCTTGCTTAAACCTCAAGTGTAAACCTTTTGGAACAAAAATGCTAGGTGTTTTTCTCATTAGAAAACGTCACAATAAACCCACCGGGCTACGAGTCACTAATTTCTGGGAACAATTAACGAATCAACCGATGAACGATGTAGACGTAGTTGTTCAACATGATAGGATGGAATCGAACACTTTTTCATGAAAGCAATAATTTCACACTATGGGCAATGTATTAAAACTTTTACTTTATTATCACCTGGTCTATTTAGAGGGAATTATTGTCTTATTCCGCCTTAAAAGGAAAAACCCAACCAAAACCACCCATTCCTATCATTTTCAGTGTTACATTGCACTAATATGTGAGAACAACATGTTTTTGTTTACAAGTGTTTTATTTTGTCGTCATAATGTTGGTAACATATGAAAATCGTAGTGGAAATCTGTTGCAGCTCAAATCGACTACAAAACCGACAATGCAGTGCTCTCTATGGGCTGGCTGGCTAGCTAAGTAGCTACCCACAATAATCCTAAATCAATATCAGCATCTGATGTAGCTGTAGTTAGCTGTAAAATCTCCTAAACAAACTGCCCTATCAATTTAGTCACAATGTTCAACATGCCGTCTGACATTCACAACAGCACCATGCATGTAACATGAACTGAAGAGGCAAACAAATAGGATAAATGTGTTAGAGACCCTTCAAAAATATTGCAAAAATACAGTGCCTTGCGAAGGTATTCGGCCCCCTTGAACTTTGCGACCTTTTGCCACATTTCAGGCTTCAAACATAAAGATATAAAACTGTATTTTTTTGTGAAGAATCAACAACAAGTGGGACACAATCATGAAGTGGAACAACATTTATTGGATATTTCAAACTTTTTTAACAAATCAAAAACTGAAAAATTGGGCGTGCAAAATTATTCAGCCCCTTTACTTTCAGTGCAGCAAACTCTCTCCAGAAGTTCAGTGAGGATCTCTGAATGATCCAATGTTGACCTAAATGACTAATGATGATAAATACAATCCACCTGTGTGTAATCAAGTCTCCGTATAAATGCACCTGCACTGTGATAGTCTCAGAGGTCCGTTAAAAGCGCAGAGAGCATCATGAAGAACAAGGAACACACCAGGCAGGTCCGAGATACTGTTGTGAAGAAGTTTAAAGCCGGATTTGGATACAAAAAATATTTCCCAAGCTTTAAACATCCCAAGGAGCAATGTGCAAGCGATAATATTGAAATGGAAGGAGTATCAGACCACTGCAAATCTACCAAGACCTGGCCGTCCCTCTAAACTTTCAGCTCATACAAGGAGAAGACTGATCAGAGATGCAGCCAAGAGGCCCATGATCACTCTGGATGAACTGCAGAGATCTACAGCTGAGGTGGGAGACTCTGTCCATAGGACAACAATCAGTCGTATATTGCACAAATCTGGCCTTTATGGAAGAGTGGCAAGAAGAAAGCCATTTCTTAAAGATATCCATAAAAAGTGTCGTTTAAAGTTTGCCACAAGCCACCTGGGAGACACCCCAAACATGTGGAAGAAGGTGCTCTGGTCAGATGAAACCAAAATTGAACTTTTTGGCAACAATGCAAAACGTTATGTTTGGAGTAAAAGCAACACACCATCCCCACTGTCAAACATGGTGGTGGCAGCATCATGGTTTGGGCCTGCTTTTCTTCAGCAGGGACAGGGAAGATGGTTAAAATTGATGGGAAGATGGATGGAGCCAAATACAGGACCATTCTGGAAGAAAACCTGATGGAGTCTGCAAAAGACCTGAGACTGGGACGGAGATTTGTCTTCCAACAAGACAATGATCCAAAACATAAAGCAAAATCTACAATGGAATGGTTCAAAAATAAACATATCCAGGTGTTAGAATGGCCAAGTCAAAGTCCAGACCTGAATCCAATCGAGAATCTGTGGAAAGAACTGAAAACTGCTGTTCACAAATGCTCTCCATCCAACCTCACTGAGCTCGAGCTGTTTTGCAAGGAGGAATGAGAAAAAATGTCAGTCTCTCGATGTGTAAAACTGATAGAGACATACCCCAAGCGACTTACAGCTGTAATCGCAGCAAAAGGTGGCGCTACAAAGTATTAATTTAAGGGGGCTGAATAATTTTGCACGCCCAATTTTTCAGTTTTTGATTTGTTAAAAAAGTTTGAAATATCCAATAAATGTCGTTCCACTTCATGATTGTGTCCCACTTGTCGTTGATTCTTCACAAAAAAATACAGTTTTATATCTTTATGTTTGAAGCCTGAAATGTGGCAAAAGGTCGCAAAGTTCAAGGGGGCCGAATACTTTCGCAAGGCACTCTATGATAAAATGGCTCATTCGAGAAGACAACCTCCCGCGTCATGACATTTGACATGTACTATATGATAGACGTTTTCGCGATCTAAAAGTCGTTAACCTCAATTTTTTTCTTGTAACGATTTCGATGTATAACTGTTTTTTCAACCTCTAACAGAAGGAAGATTAATCAACGGGTCCGAATACCATGTCATTATCAGATCCCTCTTCCTCCTCCTTTTTCTCTTCCGCAGCAGGACCAGAGCCAGCTGCAAAAGGATCCACCACAGCATCACCTACTGGCACGGAGGCCAATTTAGAGAGACCAGAGTTCAGGACTTCATTGAAGTCTTTTCCATTCAATTAATTGCCAACATTGCCTCTTCGGCCTCGATTCTTTTTACACTCCCCAAAATTGTATTGATGTCCTTGGAGGAAGGGCTGGTGTTACCGCCAGGACGTAGGCGGACACAACGCATTTAAAAAAAGTCTAAACAGACACGAAACGTCGGTCACGCTGATTTTTCCGTAAGGTATCCAGTCTAGTGACAGGCTTTATCGCAATGCTACGTTATCCCGGCCGAATTGCTGTATAATGGCAATAGCGCAGCTACAGATGAAAACATGAAATGACCCAGGGAATCGATAGAACAGCACTCAGATGTACAAAAACAATATAACATCCAAAATGGGTGAATCTTTACATGAAGGTAGATATACTTTATTAATTAATTTATATAATCTATACAGTTCAAGAAGTGAACAAATGTGGATCTTATTTCCTCATGCACAAACAATCAAGATCAACTTAAAAACAGCAACAACTATAAATATTGAGGGTTGGTGGGACAACATTATTATTCCTCAGAAGAACAATGATGAAATGGGGATAATGACTGTTTCAGTCGGTTTGTTTTGAATGGACAGATGGGCTTTTGTTGTGCATTTTAAAATCACAGGTGAAAAAAAGTTGGAAGGGTTTAGATCTCGTCTACGAAGGGCGTCTTGACGAGGTTTCCACTTGAAGCCATGGACTTCTTGCCCGACACAAACTTATTTGCAGCCTGAGAGAAGAAAGAAAACACATCTAAGCACAAAATAAACAAACAAACAAACTAGGAAACACTCAGAATATACTGTGCACGTCGAGAGTGAGCTGCAGCAAAGACGGTAATATATTCACTTCCACTCAAATGTTCACTTCCTGTCCAATTCACATCAATGCATGACTAAATCAAAATTCAACTTCAGTGGAAGTTAATATTCGCCTAAAACTGAATAAACGTACATTGGCAACATCAGTTGCTGAGACCGAGTCGATCTTCTGTGCGATGGCCTCGGGGGAGTGGTAGGCCCCTCTGGCCAGAGCCTGTGAACCCATGGCATCTAACAAACCCTCTGAGCTCTCCAACGACATCAGGTACTCAGCCTTTAGCTGGGTCCTAAAGAGGTAAAGAAACAGGCACAACTTAATTCCCTTCTATTTGCAATACTTTTCTCGATTATATGTACTCAAATTCTATACTGAAGTCTGTGTGCATGTTAGCTTACTTGGCGCGGGTCAGGTCAGCTTCTGAGACCCCACTTGCAACAGCCTTCACCTGGCCAATAGCTGCCTTGATCACCTGTAGAGAGGAGGACAGGGATAGGTCAGTAAATTAATCAATGGGAGGTCAAAGTTAATCTTCATTATGCTCTTTCCTCATCCTAAATGAATGATCTTACATTACATTCTATGTAAAAAACTATCACCCACAGGGTTCATAGGACTACTTAGCAACTGATTCAGAAAGCTGTTGTGAAGAGTTTGAATTAAGCTTTATGAATTCTCATAAAAATGACCTTACTAGAATGCAGTGGAAATTTAAGAGACATAATACTCACATCACCAGCTGCTGCAGACTGGGAGATGGTGTAGACTCCAAACAGGCCAGAGTCAGAGTAGTTGACATTGAAAGCAGAGGCCTAAAAGGAGGGGACACCAAAGGAGAATGACATTTGTTTTGCCACTCTAATACAACAATATGAAATTCTGCATGATAGAATACAATATCTATTCTGCACAAAACACTTCTATCAAAATATTCCTCCACATATTGCATTCTCCTCTTGTATATAGCCCAGCTATGAAAACAAACACAATCCCATCTGGTGATTATGCCACTCACATCGAAGGGGTCTGCAGTAGCCTTAGCAACGCCCTGGATGAGTTTGGAGGTGGAATTGGAGCCTCTCTTGATGTGTGGCCCCGCCCCCAGGACGTGCTGAAGTACAGAGAAGGCCATGACCTCATCTGTGCCCACCGCCGCCCCCTCAGACACCACTGCAGAGTGCACCAGGCTGGATCCATTCTGCACCCTCACCTCACCTAGAGAGGAAGGGAGAGAGGGAGACGCAGAGAGAGAGGAGAGAGGGAGACGCAGAGAGAGAGGAGAGAGGGAGACGCAGAGAGAGAGGAGAGAGGGAGACGCAGAGAGAGAGGAGAGAGGGAGACGCAGAGAGAGAGGAGAGAGGGAGACGCAGAGAGAGAGGAGAGGGAGACGCAGAGAGAGAGGAGAGAGAAAGGCAGCAAGAAACGTAGAATTCAGGGAATTTTCCGTGCCAGAGGATAATGAGGTTTCATGCTTTTAGCAGATAGTGGAATAACAGTCTTACCGCCTCGGTACTGCGCCTTTGTCCCAGCGGTGCCCATCCCACTGCGGATGTTGAGGAACTGTTCTCCTACCTGCTTCAGAACATCATGGTCCACACCTGAACACATAGAATGCATGTTAGAATACAATAATATATATATATATATATATTTTTAATATTACCTTAACGCACAGCTACCTGGAGAAAAATAATTTGAAAAAAATATATGTTTTATTAAATATACATGTTTAACACTTACCAAGCCCAACCAGAGCCATTCTTGCACTTGTGAAATTGTTCTGGATAAAATTGTGCATCTGGAGAGGCAAACATCAGAGGGTTAATCAAAAACATAAACGTAATGCTGTACTTCGTGAAGTAGAGCATGCTGGGTTGTGCATCAGGAGAGGAAGATGAACGTCCATAGCATTAGTCCCAACTCGATAATGCAGGGACCAGGATGTTGAGTGTCTTACATGGTCAGCGTCGACGTGGCCAACCATGTAGTCTGGGCAGTAGAGGGAGTTGGACAGCGTGTTCTTGTAAGCAGCTCCATGTAGACCCTCAATCACACCTGAGGAAAATAACCGCAAGGCCCTTAGACGCAGTGTGATGACAATTTGCAATCTTTTGACATTCAGCATAATGTAATCTAGAGCCGTTAACAGAAAGTACATTCAAATAAAGAAACAAACAACCACATGACTGAGTGTGTATGTGTGTGCTAACCCATCTGGGGGGACTGTGCGGCCAGGGCCCTGTCCATCTTGACCCTGGAGGTGAGGTCAGACACCTCCCACGGCCTGAACTCTGGTGCTGTGGTCACATTGATCAGGTACTCCATCACTGTGTCACTGCATTAGACAACACACAGAAATGAGAATAACAATTATTTATTCACCATATATTAGATCTATGTTTGTGTACACATATGTATAGGTGAGGCAAGCAACACTTACATGTGGTCTCTGAGACAGTCAACAGAGTAGATCATGTTCTCTCTGGATGACGTCACGCTGCATAGAAAATACACACACAGATACACTACATGACCAAAAGTATATGGACACCTGCTCGTCGAACATCTCTTTCTAAAATCATGGGCATTAATATGGAGTTGGTCCCCCCATTGCTGCTTTAACAGCCTCCTCTCTTCTGGGAAGGTGTTCTACTAGATGTTGGAACATTGCTGCGGGGACTTGCTTTCCATTCAGCCACAAGAGCATTAGTGAGGTCAGGTACTGATGTTGAGCGATGAGCTTGTGTGGCCTACCACTTTGCGACTGAGCCGTTGTTGCTCTTAGACATTTCCACTTCACAATAACAGCACTTACAGTTGACCAGGGCAGCTCTAGCAGGGCAGAAATTTTACGAACTGACTTGTTGGAAAGGTGGCATCCTATGACAGTGCCACATTGAAAGTCACTGTGCACTTCAATAAGACCATTCTACTGCCAATGTTTGTCTATGGAGATCGCATGGCTGTGTGCTCGATTTTATACACCTGTCAGCAACAGGTGTGGCTGAAATATCCGAATCCACTCATTTGAAGGGATGTCCACATACTTTCGTATATATCGTGTAAGTATGACATCCATGGCAGTGGTACAGCTAGTCAGAAAATATGCTAAAGAGATTCTCTGGTACTTTTGTATACTTTTTAGCCAGTAGTTGTGAAAGTAGTACTCATGAACCAAAAGTCACATACGTATGTGCACCGCGGCATTGTTCTCTCTCTCTGCTGTGTCCATAGAACAATCAGGCCCATCCTGCAACCTCATTGGATAATGCTGGGCAGGCCCCTTGCTAGCTGCCACTCAAATGCGAGGGGCTGAAGATCATTGGCTAGAACTCAAACTGCTAGGGAGCTGGCCCACTTGGAGGAAAATGGCACGGCACAGCTTCAAGAAAACAGTCACTTTCAAACTAGGGATTTCGTGGCAAATTGAGGTAAAACAGTAATTATTCTCAGATGATGATGCATGAACTACACATTGACACATCCAGCCCAAAGCTGGAGGTTTAAAAAAATACGTTGTTAGTCATCAAAGTAACGGTCTTTAATTAAGTATTAAGTATCCCAAACAATCTAAATCAAAGGTATGTTTAGTTCTCTTTATGTTTGTATGAGGATGTACACTAAATCACAGACACTGACCCTAGACTTCCTCCAACAGCTTCCACACCACGACAGATCCTGAAGGCTGAAGCACCTTTGGTAGTCTGGAAAAGAGCAGCAGAGATTGGGATGAACCACATCACTAGTTCCTAAGCAGTATTGAGTACATTGAACAATCACTCGAGCTCCTGGATACATCATGTTCATGGAGGGTTAATGAACCAGAACCAGGCTTACCAGGTTGGCAGCCAGACGGAGCAGGTGGGTGACCCCCTGGTTGTCCGGGGACTCATATCGACAGCCAGCTTTCACAAACACACCGATCCTGGAAGCCGGGGAGTAGTTGTCCAACGAGGCTATCACCAGACCGCTGGGCAGTTTAGTCACCTGGAGGAGAAATATCAGTTAGCATCACACCTACAGTGCCTTCAGGAAGTATTCATACCCCTTGACTTATTCCACATTTAGCTGTGTTACAGCCTGAATAATAAATACAAAAATCTCCCCCATCTACACATAAGGACAAAGTGAAAACCTTTTTTTTTGTGAAAAGGAAATACAGAAATATCTCATTTAAATAAGTATTCACACCCCTGAGTGTTAGAATTACCTTTGGCAGTGATTATAGCTGTGAGTATTTCTGGGTAAGTCTCTAAGAGCTTTGCAAACCTGGATTGCACATTATAATTTTTTATATTTATATTTCTTCAAGCTCTGTCATGTTGGTTATTGATCATTGTTAGACAGCCATTCAAGTCTTGCCATAGCTTTTCAAGCCGATTTATGTCAAAACTGTAACTAGGCCTCTCAAGAACATTCAATGTCATCTCGGTAAGCAACTGTTTTGAACTACACACTCTCCCATTAATGTACCCAACTCCCTTTTCACTCTATAAGGAATATTGATATTCACAAATAATCTAATTAACTAGGCTTGTTATTTTCTGGTGCCTCTATGAAACTGCCTCTGAGTTGTTCTATGAATTATTAATGTATGAGGTATTATTGGTGGGGTTACCCCTGTGCTGTGACTTGTGGTCATATGGTGTGTCTTGTCATCTCTCTCCACTGATCATCTGGAAAACAGGCTACACTCTAGGCAGCCTCTTCTGCTGATGTGTGTCTGGTAGCAGTACGCTCTCTATCCTGCCTATTATTGCACACAGAGTGAGTCCTTGCAAATGAAGTGGCTTCTTAAGCAAATGTTTTCTCCTGAACTGATTTAGGTGAACTGGTTTAGGTTTGCCATAGCAAAGGGGTTGAATACTTAGACTCAAGACATTTCAACTTTTCATTTTTTATTAATTAGTAAAAATGTCGTGACATAATTCCACTTTGACATTGTGGAGTGTTATATGCAGCCCAGTGACATCTCAATTGAATAAATTTTTAATTCAGGCTGTAACAAAACAAAATGTGGAAAAAGTCCAGGGGAATGGATACTTCCTGATGGCCCTGAACACGTGTTTTATGCAGTTACGACGTCACAAAATGTCAACAGAGCAGTGCAACACGTCTTAGCTCTAGGTTCTGTTATAGCATGTTCACATAAAAGGCAACAAATGGGTGGAAAGCATCGCATTACAAATCTGAAATGCCTTTGCTAGTTTTACTTCAACTATTACAAATATAATCAGCACAACATTTCACTGGCAGTTTGTAGCAGTACATAGAGATTCTATGTGGTATAATAAAAGCAGACCAATATCTCAAAGGAAAAAAGGCCTGTGTAAATACACTGGAGTTAAGAGTAAGACAGATGACAATCTCCACCTCCTAAGTAGCTCCCTCAGACCACCACATACATGAACATCTTGGCATGAGGGCAGCCCCTGTGGAGAATTTGAGGCCTGGCAGAGGCTGGGCCCGGTTTCCCGATAGTGATGGAATTTAGGCTTCTGAGTGTTTAAACAATGCATCTTTTCTACAACGTCCGGAGATAAAACTTGCGTTTCCCAAAACACTACGCCAAGAGAACAGTTGCTAAGTGCACCATTGGTACGTGTTTCCGATACTGATAGGATCGAAAAGAAAGGGAGCGCTGCTCTCGGATCAGCATTCTCCATTCAAATCTTACCTTTAACATTATAATTATTCCACAATACTGACGACGAAGCAGCTCCTATATTAGTCCTACCACCTACGGCTGCATATATTGAGGCGGCTTATTCTACGGCTTGACCAATAAAAATGCTATCATTGTGCACGTTAGGCTACATATCATGTAATATATTGAGACAAATTACAGACAGTAGAGCACAAGTACCAAAACATAACCAAATTGATTGAAAATGAAATGTAGCCTGTTTCAATATGATTTAATGCAATCATCTCAGTTTTAATTTGAAGCATCTGTTTATACGTTGCTTGTTTGTATCAATTAGAAAGACATTGGACGTCGGACTAGTAACCGAAAGGTTGCAAGATCGAATCTCCGAACTGACAAGGTATAAATCTGTCATTCTGCCCCTGAACAAGGCAGTTAACCCACTGTTCCTAGGCCGTCATTGAAAAGAAGAATTTGTTCTTAACTGACTTGCTTAGTTAAATAAAGGTAAAATGTAAAAAAATAAATAAATAAAAAACATTGGCAACTTTGTATTTGTAGTGAACTTTGTTCTGAAGTTATTAGCGGTCAGAGAGACTCTGATAAACCATGTGATTCTATGTTTAGCTGAGATCTTCTGTTTCTTCTGTGCATAAAGTGACACGGGAGGGCAAAAAAGCATCTAATTAGGCACGTAGCTGTGGTCTGAGGCAGGCGTTTGATTACAAGCATTTTCAAGTGCAACGTTAATAACGATGGTTTTGGGAAACAGCTCGGAGATTTCATGATACTCCTTCAATGGTTCTAACGATGAACTGAGCCTTAAGATACTTTTGGGAAACTGGGCCTTGGTCTGTCCGGGTGGCTACAAAGAAACGTCTTTGTGAGGAGAGAGAAACATGTCAACACCCACTGACCTGCACATCCTGAGGCTGAAACTTGACATGCTCTGCAGCGACATCCAACTTACGGGCAGCCTGGGCTGAGTAAAGCCTTGTCTGTAATAGAGAAAAGATACAAGGTGACTTAATATCCTACTAGGGTTTTATGGTGGGTCTGGACTCTGGATAGAGAGAGACAATTAGATGATTGAGAATCAGAAACAGAATGATGGTTGAATGCAGACTGGACAGATGTGGATGGACCTTATGGTGGCACAGTGGTATAATAATATTCAAATGTTTAATGTTTAATAAAAAAGGCACATTCCGTATTTTCTGTTTCCATTCAACAGTGCAGCTCGGTCACTTGTTTGTTTTGGTTTTGGAGGACTGTGGAGGAGGATCATGGAACGTGCAAAATCAAAGAATAGACCATGCTGGACCATGATGAAGCTTGAGCCGGGATAAACTTGGCTGTAAGGGGGAAATTAGCTACCTAGAAATTCTGTCTCCAGTTCAACTCATTCATAGACGCTAACTACCTTTAGCGCCTATTGACGATAGTATCTTCTGGCCGGGGGAATTTTGTTAAGAGAAATCCTTTTCATAAAACAAAATGTTAAATTACAGAGAAAGGTGACTTATCAATATATTCACCTGTATTTGCCCCCCCAAAAATGTAATGATAATTAGCTGCAAATGTGGCTATCATAAAGAACTACAAATCGAATGATGATCTGGACGAGGCTACTGAATCGAGGCAAAGGTAAGAATCTCTGGATTAACTAATGTTAACCATTGGTGGAAAAAGTACCTTAATAGAAACTGACTTAAGTAAAAGTCACCCAGTCAATTCCTACTTGTAAAAGGGGGTATTATGTAACCCAGTGAATGTATGTGAGAGCATGACAGCAAAGTTTACTTATGCATTAGCTAGATAGGAAAGCAAACTTGTGCGAATGTTACGGTATTCATTGATATTGGAACTTTTAAAACATCAAGTTGTAGCCAACTGAATAACGTTATGTCCTGATTCATTGAATGACACGACAGTGTGCCAGCTATTTGCATCATAGTGCACAGTCCAGGACACATGACCACCTGCTATGAACTACATTTGACTTTCAAAGGAGAATCACACCGAAGGCTAGCTGTCAAACCAACAGCTGCTAAACCCTATAGCGACCCCGGTGAGACTGATAAACTACGGAACGATTAGCCTCTGCATGATCCGATCTTCTGATTGGACAGACCGCGAGGGACAAATTTGACAACGCATTGACGCGGGTAAAGAGTAGATCAAATATTCCACAAATTGTAACGTTAGCTTAATAACCACATTTTCGACCCACTATCAAACGTTTAGGCTGGGTTTATCATCATTGTGTTAACGTTCGCTTCCTCGCTAGTATGTTTACGTTAGCTACCCTAGTGTCATCACAATTTGTGGTGAAAGGGGATACCCAGTCAGTTGTACAAATGAATGCATTCAACTGAAATGTGCCTTCCGCATTTAACCCAACCCCTCTGAGGCAGAAAAGAGCGGGCGGCTGCAATAATCGACATCCACGTCTTCGGCGCCCCGGGAACAGTGGGTTAACTGCCTTGCTCAGGGGCAGAAGGACAGATTTTTATATTGTCACCTCGGGGATTTGTTCCAGCAACCTTTCAGATACTGGCCCGATTGCGATCCTCGCCAACCAAGCCCCACAATCTATAAATGGGTATCAAAAACGTCTCCTGAATAATCAACTATTCAATTTATGAAAATGGCAAAGGAGTTCTTACCGATAACTGACTTATTCCGCGAATCCCCTTCATCTCCCCTTTAACCTTACACCAGAACGATGAAACAATATGGCTGACACGGGAATGTCGTACCCAGAATTCCTAGCGCACCAACTTCTTCTTCTGGGGTTTAAAAACGTGCACTAACAAGTGTATTTACCACCACTGTTTTTAAATGTGCTAAACAACTTTTTATCTACCCAGTAGGATTCTACAAATATTGTCCACATTTTGTGAAAATGCACAACATGCATCAATGGGAAATAACTGGTAACAAAACGAAGCAAAAAGAAGAACATGGGCGGGTCAAACAATTCACTTCCTGCCCAGTTTAGCAACCAAAGCCCCCATTCGTTCCACGCTCAGTCCTAAACACGTGTTGTTAGAGTAGCTGCGTGTTGAAGTTCCTCTAGCTTTTGAGAATCGAAACAAGCTGTTTTAGCTACATAACGATTTATTTTTGAATTTCCCAAAACCTCAATCGTAGACGTATAGTCCTCCGTGAAGCATTCGCCGAGAGGAGAAATATCAGAAATAAACGGAAGCAAGCATGGTGAGTATTTTAATGGACCGCTTCAGTTAGCATTTCTAGCTACCGTTAGCTAACTACCTGAATACCGGTAATAACGTAACTAGTTAACGTTACCTAATTGATAAGGATAGCGTTATTTCGTTCTCATCTAGTCTCTACATCTTCTAACAGTTTTTGTTTGTTCTCAGACTGAAGCCGAAGTGAATCCCAAGGCCTACCCCCTGGCCGACGCCACACTTTCCAAAACCATCCTGGACCTTGTGCAGCAAGCCTCCAACTACAAACAGTTGAGGAAAGGGGCCAATGAGGGTGAGAGAATCAGACATTGATGAATACCCACTTGATAATATATAAGTAATGTACTGGAAATATACTCCTTACTGCAACCATCATTATACCAGCTTCTAAGACATCTGGCCCAATTGCACAGTACATGAGGTTGAGTGTGCTTGATATCTGACCACAGATTAGCTGGTTCAAATCCTGCTCAGATTACCACTTCAAACACTTATCTATGGAGTTCTAATCTATCAAAGACATATATCACTAACCCTTAACTCTTGTCTTCCCTCTTCCAGCCACCAAGACATTGAACCGTGGTATCTCTGAGTTCATTGTGATGGCTGCTGATGCTGAGCCACTGGAGATCATCCTCCACCTGCCGCTGCTTTGCGAGGACAAGAACGTCCCCTACGTGTTTGTGCGCTCTAAGCAGGCCCTGGGGCGTGCCTGTGGGGTCTCCCGCCCCGTCATCGCCACCTCAATCACCATCAAGGAGGGATCTCAGCTGAAGCCCCAGATCCAGTCTACCCAGATGGCCATTGAGAGACTGCTGGTCTGATCTGGTTGCTGCTCTGCTCTCTATAGTATTGGATAGTCTAAAGGACTATGTCAGGCAATTTAATTGTGTGTTCTCTTGGATAGTTGAATTGAATTGTCTTTGGAAGATACATTGTATTTTGTCAGGGACATACTATGTTATGTAATTTACTCTTGTTTTGTGATAATAAAACATTTCTTTTTACTAATGTGTGATATGTAATTGTGTTCAATTTTGTAAGTGCCATAATACTATTACAGTATAAAATAATACTTTATACAAGAGAAATGAGTTGAGTACTTTTGATGGAGGGATGAACCAACTAGAAAATTATTAGTTCGTTATGAACAGGATCTTATCATTGATTAACTTATTTTTCTCAACCAATTTATCTTGCATACGGTATTGTGTTGGATGATGAGTAATTACCACATGTCTGTTGCGGAACAGCAAGGGTAATAAAACATATATGAAGGGTCCCTCGAACTGTTAAGAGTTGCGTCAATTCGAATCTGGTATCAGGATACATATGACAATGAGTCACCGCTAAGCAATAAGTGGTAAATGCAATTTTCGGATATACGGGCTCTCTGTCCCACCTCGCAGGGCAAAACAGAGAACTGACAAGATGTATGTAAACAATATTCTGTATACTGTGATAGACAGTTCTAACCCGTCTGTTGGCCTATCACAGAGACAGGGCGTGGTTTAAACTTGCTCAGCCTATTGCAGGCGCTCAGGCGGGTCCCCGCCTCTTGGCGCTTCTGTTGATAGATGTAACTGTTGCTGCGAAGAACATCCATGCGCTCATACCGTTATCTCGCACCTGGCTCCTGTTATCTAACAAAATACCGCTTGTTCTCGCAACACCCCGCTCTGAATGTGCCCCCCTCCCAACTCATTGAACAGTTCCTGTCTTCATGCTTCTCTGTATTTTTCCATCATGAGAAAGTCCCATGGCCTTGAAACTGTTAACAATGTTTCAAGTCAGCTATGTTGCATAACACATACATACATCCACACAAGCTAACAGCAGATACTATTCAATCATATATATGGTAATGGGCTATAGTGCATAACACAGAAACCTCATAGAACTACCTTGGCAGAATCAATATGTGCCCATTTGATCTTCTTGTAGGGCGTTTTTAGAACATATCCTAGCGTTCACGCAACCGTTTGGTGTCTTGAACGCAGCGTCTGAGCTGGAATAATTTACCCAATACCGAGGTCACATTTCAACAAAGTTGAACTTTTGGACTCGCATCACTGATCATAAACTGTCTGTACGCTTGAGTTGAGCAAAAGCTTTAGCCACCATGGCTCAGCCACCCGTTCTTATACGACAAGATGAGGTTGAAGGTTTGTTGCATTACAAAGATTTGATCCCGCGACTTGAAGTAGCACTGGGGAAGTTTTCCAAACTGGACAGCGCAGAAGTGATCCAGCCCGTTCGTACTACGGTCCCGTTACAAAAATACAATGGGTATGTTTATTCATTCCCCTATTTATCATTGGTCGGTAATTTAGTAACAATACTGTTCCAAAAATGTTCCGGACAGATTTCTGGGGCTGATGCCTGCGTATTTGGTGCATGAAGACATCCTCTGCACAAAATTGGTGTGCTTCTACAAGAGGGAGAGTGGGTCAACTCTGCCATCAACTCAAGCCACAGTGTTGCTGTTTGATCCTGAGTATGGGAATGTCAAAGCTGTGAGTATGCCTATGATCATTGAACAGTGGCCATTAGATGTTATTTATCATTTGTGATTAGCAATACAAGTAAAGTTAAATACTTCAAGGATTTAGCACAGCTGGTTATAATAGAGGTCAATTCAGTAATAACAGCTGTCTCAGTGTGGTTGACATCTGCAGGTCATGGATGGGGAGGTCATCACAGCCAAAAGGACAGCAGCAGTGTCTGCTATTTCTGCCAAAGTAAGGCCCTCTCTTTGTGGCCTAGGCGGGCATGCATACTCTCTTTATTGGTGATTCCTCACTACCTGTCAATAACATTGTGCTGTTCTAACGTTGGAATGTTTGGAACCCCCCTTGGAACTGTCCAGCTGTTGATGCCAGCCAAGTCGGAGGTGTTGACCATACTGGGAGCTGGCCATCAGGCCCTCAGCCACTACAACGTCTTCACAGAAACCTTCTCCTTTAAAGAGGTACCAGAGTGATTCCGTGTTTCTGAATGGGTGATTAGAGCTGGTATGTTGTGGCTATATCCTCCAGACATAAAACTGGGTTCTGGTTAGAAATATCTTGTGGGTCATGAGAAAATATGAAAGACCATTGAGGGATCACGTCATTACAGGTCCGCGTGTGGAGCAGGAGGAAAGAGACGGCGGAGAGGTTTGCCCAGTCCACCCAGGGTCACGTTACAGTATGGGAGTCAGTGGAGGAGGCAGTGAACGGTGCAGATGTCATAGTCACTGTGACTGGGGCCAGTGAACCAGTGCTCTTTGGCCAGTGGGTCAAGCCAGGTGCCCATGTAGCAGGTGAGGAAACTGAGTTGATAGTGCCATGCCTTAAGACTTTGATGTGTGAAGATAACATACTCTATATTACATTTTTAATTTTAACATTTATTTAACCAGGAAAAGCCCATTGAGACCCAGAGACTCTTTTTCAAGGGAGACCTGGCCAAAAAGGCAGCAACAATCAAAACATTTCAGAATTAAAACATACAACAGAACATGATCCAGCCTAAAAAAAAGCATTTACACTCCTCCGTAACAGTCTCCCATCATTATTTTAAATGAATTCAGTGGCACTAACATATCTAGATGAAGCATGGATTATAGACTATTCCATGCCTCTGGTACACAAGAAGAGAAGGCAGTCTTGCCTAATACTGTGAATGTCCTGGGGACCTTAAGTAGCAACCACCTAGCAGACCGGGTATGGTAACTGCTAGTGGTGAAGGAGACCACACTACAGAGGTAAAGAGGGAGTTTACCCAAAACGGCTTTGTAGGTGAACACATACAAATGTATCTTTCTGCACATATAAAGTAAAGTGTACCAACCTACCATTTGGTACAATGTGCAATGGTGGGTGAGGGACTTGGCATTTGTAATAAAGTGCAAGGATGCATGATAAACAGAGTCCAGTCTCTGTAAGACGGAGGAGGCTGCATGCATATACAACAAGTCACCATAATCAATTACAGAGAGAAAAGTGACCTGAACAAGCTTCTTTCTAGCCATAAGCGGGAAGCAAGCCTTATTACGAAAATAAAAACCCAATTTCAATATAAGCTTTGTCACAAGATTATCCACATGAACTTTGAAGGACAACTTGTCATCCAACTAAATACCATGGTATTTGTAGGATGACACCTTTTCAATGGATAAGCCACCAGATGTGACAATGCTAACGTTCTCTGGCAGAGTTCTAGCTCTGGTAAAGGTCATGAATTGAATTTTCTTTCAAGACCAGTTTGAGGCCATAAAGGCAGGCCTGCAGTGACTGAAAAGCAGTCTGGAGCTCTTCAACAGCCTTAACCAGAGAAGGAGCACATGAATATATGACTGTATCATCTGCATATAGATGTAACTTTGCTGGTTGCATCCCATTTCCCAAATCATTAATAAACATTGAGAACAACACAGGAAATAAAATGGAACCCTGGGGCACACCTCTATTAATCTCAAGAATGCCAGACTTGTGATGGTCAGTTATACACGTTGTGTTCTGTCAGAAAGATAGTTCCTAAACCTATTTACTGCCCCTTCACTGAGACCAGTGTTTCTGAGTCTAGCTAGCAACAATTCATGGTCAACTGAATCAAAGGCCTTTGATAAATCCACAAGCAGAGCAGCACAATGTTGCTTTTTATCAAGTGCATTTATTATGTAATTTGCCACAGCCATAGCTGCAGTTGTGGTGCTGTGCCCCGATCTAAAGCCAGACTGAACCCCGCTCAGTATGTTCTTTTCAATGAAGATGCTTTTTAACTGTGAGTTCACTAGGGATTCATAGACTTTGGCCATGATAGGGAGTTTGGAGATAGGACGATTGTTATTGGCATCTGAGGGATCTCCACTCTTTAGCAGTGGGGGACATAAGCTGCTTTCCAAATGCTGGTATGGAATTGGTCAAGAGACTCAAGTTGAACATGTGAGCCACAGGTTCAGTAATAATACCAGCTACTATCTTTAAGAGGTAGGGGTCAAGGTTGTCTGAACCTGCAGACTTTTTAGTGTCTATTGCCTCTAGTGTTTTATAGACCTCAGTATAAGAAACAGGCTCAACGTTAAAATGGTTCACGTGAGGGCCTATATCATAGTTTACTGTAACAGAGCTTACATTAGAGGCCTGGGCCCCACCATTATCAAAAACTGAACCAGCAGATATGAAGTGCTTGTTAAAAACCCCTATAATATCGGCTATATCCTTCTCTTCATTAGAATCCATCATTAAATGGGCAGGAAGGCCAGAGGATACATTAGAACCTGACACTGATTTGATTAGCTTCCAGAACTTGTTCGGGTTGTTTAGGTTCTCTGCATTTAAATAGTCATCTGATTTGGACTTCCTGATCAATCCTGTGCATTTGTTTCTTTGTGCCCAGTCAACAAGAGCATTTGTATGTCTAGCTTGAGCCCAAAGACATTTCTCTTTCTAATTAATTCTGCCAAGTTATCTGAAAACCAGGGATTGTCCCTTCCACTGATTCTAAATTTCTTCACAGGGGCATGTTTATCGCAAATCGACACAAATTTCATATACAAATAGTCCCAGGCAGTGTCAACATCGGGAATCAGACTTACTCTGTCAATATTATGGTACAGATCATGTAAGAACGCTTGCTCATCAAACTGTCTAAAATATATTTTAAAAATAATGGGA
This sequence comes from Oncorhynchus mykiss, assembly GCF_057628025.1. NCBI lineage: Eukaryota > Metazoa > Chordata > Actinopteri > Salmoniformes > Salmonidae > Oncorhynchus > Oncorhynchus mykiss. Next base: position 8,858,523 of record NC_143041.1, read on the forward strand.
TTTGGCTTTGGTAATTTTTGTATTTCTAACACAAGCAATTGCACAGTGATCACAGACATTGCAGAATATCCCAGTTGATGTGTATTCGTTGTGTGGGGTATTCGTTAGAATAATGTCCAATAGCGTTGATTTGTTAGGTGCTCTGGGATTCGGTCTTGTCGGCGCATTAATTAGAGCGAGATTCAGAGTTATTTAAAAGAGTCCGATACAGATGTATGCACGCCCCAGTTCAAATCTCCTAAAATAATGAATTGAGTCATGTCGCTTGTGCAGGACATCAGAAAGACAGGACATCTCTCTTTGTTCTTAATGTAACGTATCATTGTTGTGTGTGTGTGTGTGTCCGCGCGCATCAGCTGTGGGAGCCTGCAGGCCAGACTGGAGGGAGCTGGATGATGTGTTGATGAGACAGGCTGAGGTGTATGTAGACAGCAGAGAGGGAGCTGTGGCAGAGTCAGGTGACATCATCCTGTCTGGGGTAGGTTGTGAGACTATTAGTCTTCTGTATATGGGTTTCTTCTGGCTGTGCCTACTGAATGCAATCTTGGTTTATGGAAGTTATACAAGTGGGTAATCCCAATTAAAGGATAAACATGTTTAACATGATTTGGTGTGCTAATGAATACTTAATCTCCAGGCCAAAGTGTTTGCAGAGCTTGGAGAGGTTCTCAATGGAACAAGACCTGCCCTTAGAGAGAAGACCACTGTGTTCAAATCCCTTGGTAGATTGTCTTTATCCTCTATTCAAATCCTGTAACATGTTCCTTCATTGTACTTTTTCCATAGTTTTATTGACCCTGTTTGTATACAACAGGAATGGGGATTCAAGATGCAGTCTCTGCCAAGCTTGTGTTTGAACAGTGGAAGAACAAACACTGAAGACCTGAGGATAATGGGATGGCCATGGATGTGATCACTTACATTCCCACCAGTTCTATATTAAAGGGAGTTGGTGGAAAGATAGTGGGAGTTACTGTGTTATTCCTACATCTGCACAACAGAAAGTAAAAAATGACAGGCAGAGATTTTAAATGAATTTATTGGCTTTAAAAAAAAAAAAATCAGCAGATTAAAACTACTATTGTCAAAATAAAACCACATTTAGCCAAAGAAAAATCAGGTATAATTTCTTTCATTGTGCTGTTAACAGCTCAGAACAGCCTCACTCAGTTCAAATTAAAAAGAGTACTTTGAAAATTCACTGGTAGGTGAACTACTGTATATTTTAAATACAGCAATTAGAAGCTACAATAAGACAAAGACAACATGGTCAGTTACAACTTCTGAATTATTTTAAATTGCTCAGTTTTTAGTGATACAGTAATAGGTTAGCCTGGATATAGTCCCTGTTCAGCTATTACATTCCTGCCATTGGCCAAACGAAAGGAGTGGAATGTTAGCTAGAAAGACTGGTACCCAGACTAGTAATAGGCAGCTCTGATGACAAAAACAACAAGGTAATGTTTACATAGCATCATGATGTTAGTGATGATAAAGCTTAATGTTAAAATGAGTTCACAACTATGTTGTTTCGAGTAGCAAACAAAGTCCAGATTCTTCACACAAGAACTAGACCTTCTGTAAAGGACTGGATAGATGGCATCTGCTGACAGCATACGTTCTTGAAGGGAATGAGGTTGAATTCTACCTTATAACAAAGAAGGCCTATAACAAAAAGGTTGACACACGCAGGTGTTTGGAGTGTACATCTGGCAGACTACACAGTACAGTTCCATTACTGACAATACTCATACAATGGATGTATTTTGTGTTTATGTACAGAAAACACCGTTTGTGAAACCGTTGTTTAATCCAACAAGAGGGATCCATCTAAATTGGTCTGATAAAGAACCATTCTCCATCCACTTTCTAACAGGTTCTCCTATTCACCTGTTCAGGTGCATCTGTATAGACACCTGTAGAATGTAAAATACTATTTTATCAGATCAAGGGGCAAGTACTGTAAGTTGATATTTAGATTGATCTAATAAGCATTTAATCCACCTAGGTATAAAGTGATCGCTATTATCCATTATTGACAGTTATTTTGACGATGTATTGGATGGATAGATAAAATCTACCTGACGAGAAACAATTGATCTACATTTACTTGATCTACATAGAGTATGATTATAGAACATAGAAGACACTACAACACTTTTTTTTGTTTTTTTAAGAGTTTACTTCAATTTCTCTTGAACCATTTAAAGGATATTTTAAGATTTTGCTAATTATGGTCGCACATATGGTACAAAAGAAAAAACAAGAAGAAATCATTACATTTAGTGTACATGGAGCTACAAGAAAGTGATGACCGTTATATGCGGTAGGAATTTTGGCAACACCTCAATTCTACACAATTGAAGTCTGTAAACAAACAATATGGACTCGAGAAGAGTGGAAAGAGACTGAAATTGAAAAGAACAATTAGTATCGTCCAAGAACATTAAAAAAAAGTTATTATTTTTAGAAGGCAGCAGGAATTTCACAAAGCTCTAATTCTAGGATTTGTATAATAAAAATCATATTTAAGTACTATGTACTAATTACAATCCAAGAGAGAAAAAAAATGACATCTGTAGAATCTTCCCTCTTAAGACACTCCCTCACCCTCTTCTTCATCCCCCCAACCAATAGGTGAGCTCAGACTGCAGTGTGACTTCCTACTTCCTGTCTGCGGCGTTTAGAGTAGTGAACACTTTCTCTTCCTCTTCTTGACGGGCGGGGGACACAAGACCGCCCGGATGGCTTCGTCAAACACTGTCTTAAGGCCACGCTGTGTCAAGGCTGAGCATTCCAGGTACTTTACTGCTCCTGTAGAGGGGAGACAGGCCGGCATTCAACATCACAGCAAACAGGGATTTCATTCATTAAAATCCTGAATTGAATAATAGCTAAGACTACCCCATCCGGTTGCAAATGAAGCTATGGAGAAACTCCATTGACCTTGCTGTGTTGTCCAGTAAAAAGTTCGCTCTACGTCCGGGATACCGGGCCCTCAAGTATTACTAAGAAGTAAGCCTCGTCCGAGCCAGAACAGCTCATATCTGTTATCTGATGTTTTTGTAGCGTGATGCAGCTTGATGTACAAGTACACCCCCTGGACAGGACACTAAAGTACTATTAGCATACTAACCAATCTCTTTTGCCATGGCCAGACCCTGGGGGTAGGTGATGGGGGTGAGTTTCTTCTCCTTCAGCTTCTCGATGGTGTCCTTGTCATCTCTCAGATCCAGCTTGGTGCCCACCAGGATGATTGGGGTGTTGGGGCAATGGTGTCTCACCTCTGGGTACCACTATGGAGGACAGGGCCAAGACAGTCAGGATAGGATCAGGATGTTACTGTAGACTAGAGGTCTATCTATCAAGTACATCAGTTGTTTTGAGAATGTGGATAAAATCCACCCTGTCAAGCAATGACCATGTTGATAACTTAATACTTAAGTTAATACAGCTCCAGGCATTTTATGCTTTTCTTAACTCCTGTTCTGAGCATCTGAGATTTAATGCAATCTGACACACGTCAAATCAGTTTTCTTGATCTTCTGATCTTGTGTGAAGATAATGTCCTATACACTGATCTTTACAGGAAGCCTGCTGATCGTAACAGTTTGTTGAGGGCTGATAGTTGTCACCCACTTCCCTTGAAAATCAGTTTGCCCTACAGCCAATTCTATCGAATCAAAAGAATTTGCAAAAAACAATCAGATTGACAGAAATATGGCCGAGACACAAAGAAAGTTCAAGGAGAGGGGCTACAAGAATGATCAGATTAATATTGCCTTTGAGAAAATTCAAAACAAAACCTTTTTCAAGGTCAGTCTCGCAAAAAGACACATTCTTGTGTTCTAACTACCCGCTATTCAAAGTGCCCTGAACAAATTAAGGGATTGTTCACAAACATTGGCACATCCTAAAATCCGATGGTAGTCTCGGTAATGTGTTTTCGGACCTTCCCTTGGTCGTATTCTCGCGGGGCAGAAATCTCAGAGACCAATTGATACACTGATTTACCACCCCAAGATATTCCTGAACAGCGTCTATTTGCGCCCCTACTGGATGGAAATTACAAATGTAATGGCTGTGCTCAATGTAATGGCACTTATAAATGTAGATCCTTCAAACACCCACAAACAGAAATCGATCCCAATCAAAGGTGTTATTACGTGCTCCACTAAGGCAGTTATTTATCTTATAACTTGTCCTTGTGGTAAAACAAAGAGCAAATTAAAAGTACGTATCTCAGAGCATCGTAGCACCATTAGGTGTAAAAACTTTACTTATCCAGTTGCGGCCCACTTCTTGGAGGCAGGCCACTCGATTTCGTCTCTGCGTTATATTGGCATCGAACATGTCACCCTCCCTAGGAGAGGGGGTGACCTTGATAATTTATTGTTAAAACGAGAGGCTGCCTCGATCTTTAACTTAAAGACCCTTGCGCCCTTCGGTCTCAACGTAGACTTTGATCTGAAGGCATTCTTGTGATTATTGTGACTTTGCCATTGTAATTGTTTGTAAGCTTGTGTTGTCAAATTAATCTATGATCGTATGCTATCCATTTGTTGTTTGTATGCTGTTCTTTGTATGACATTTTCATATTTGAGAATTAACCAATGATATTAGGCCACTCTTGGCCATGATTACAGACACCTGTGTCTTTTGACACTATATAAACGATTCATCCCGCAGTGTTTGTGATTATACCCTGATGAAGACAGCTTGGCTGTCGAAACGTCGGTAATTAAATTTTTGCATCTGAGCTCCTAGAGTGTGCGGCTCTCTTTTATTTTCAAGATTAGTTTTTCTGTTAACTTAATACTTAACAGAAACAAAGCGGAGACTATGACTCACCTTGGCACGGACGTTTTCAAAGGAGGCAGGACTCACGAGAGAGAAACAGATCAAAAACACATCCTGTTGGGGAGGAAACAACCAGCATTATTTATTTGGTCATACGAGTACAGCATTACAAGATCAAACATGAAAAATTGACACTTACAATTTATGGAGATTAATGTTTTGTAGCTATGAATGGTACAAAAAAAACATACATGACACAGACAACAGAGTTCATGAACATCCTCAATTCACTGCGATACAACTTTACTGTTATCTAGGAGGACAAAGTTTCCCTGAACACTCAATTGCCGGGAGGAGTCAGAGCCCAGAATGTGGGGCAAACAGAGCACTCTTTCACTTCCTTAATGTCTGCTCCAGACATTGTTTCAGTACTGTGGAAAGCAGGCTGTACTCTCCTCCTCATACAGACCTCTGAGCCATAAGAAACGCTCAATACGCCTTTCCCTAACGCCCTGATTATCTTGTTATATTATTCACAATGTTGTAGGGATTGATTCTTTATGCAGAGCTGACAGCAATTTTAAAACAACTTCCTCTGTGCTCACCTATTATGATAATCCATATGCGCGCCACTAGAAATCCCCGCATTAGCATGTTTCTGTTAGCCAATACATCCTGACAAAATACACCATATTACTGACCTGCTAATGTGCCTGGACCTTGTAGGCTAAACTGCAGAGAAAAGACCCATAACCGATCCAAATGATTGCCCAATAAGGCAGGCTAGATGCAGTTATTTTTCTAAATGAATATGCATGAAAAACACCAGGCTTTTGAGCGATTATTGAAATAACAATGGCAATTCACAGCAGTTTGCAGTCTAGAGTTTTATACTCACTTGAAAACAAGAAAATTATTAATTACATTGTTGTAGCCTAGGTTGGATACATTTCTGGTCCCTAAAAAAACAGAATCCATAGAGTAGCTTTTCGAGCTGCGTGCCCGGGGACTGGGAGCTCAGCCTCGGGGCCGCACAGTGTAGGCTACCTATGATTTCCATTTCTGATAACTATGTTTTCTTTCACTGTGTAAATTGACTGGATATATTCACTGCAGTATGAAGCCTAACATTGAGCTGATGAATTAAGGGCTTCTAACTTAGGCTATTAGTAAAGAAAATAGTCTATTGGAAGAGAGATGCACACTTGCTCGCTGAATGTAAAATAAGCTACAGCATTAAGAACACACAGGGAGTGGGAAAGGAGAAGCCCATATTTTCCTTGTAGGCCCATCTTAACACCGATAGGCTACATCCTGCCAAAATACATCATACGAGTCGCCTGCTAATGTACCTTTCTAGCCATTCTAAATTGTCGAGAATGTACCCCAACTGATCCAAATGGTTGCATAATCAGGCCTAGGCTGTATGCAGTTATTTCGGCATGAAACAAAACAGGACGTTTGAGCGTTTATTCAAACTAGCCTATATCACTGTAGTTTACAGCCTTATAGACAATTGTGTACTGACTTGGTAACAAAAATGAATTCCTCATTGCACTGTTGTAGCACAGGTAGAATAATTGTCTTGTGTAAAAATGTAGCCCTAATCAATAGTGGAGCTTTGCATTCGCGGGGAACAGAGCGTAGCCTGGAGGAACCCACAGATCTGACATTTCATAATCTGTTAACTTATTTTTCTTGCACTTTGACTGGTTATTATTTAGCCTACAGCCCTAATATTTAGCTAATGAATAGCCTAATATCTAGCTTCTTACTTCAGCTACACATCAGACATCACTAGCCTGTCTTTTCCAGCTGTTTAGGCTATAGGCTACGCAAGCCTCTCCATGATAGCCATTCCTCTTCTCGTAAAATCCCAGGGAAAAAAGCTCTAGAATATTTATCTTGATATTTTTTTTATACTAGGCTTAAAAGCCTATAACATAAAATTTTTTAATAGGCAGCACGATGCGTTGATCAGTTGATTGACATCTGTAGGACTGTAGAACGATAAACCTTCCCCTAGTGTGGATGCTCACCAAGGTTTTATAGTTATGTAGGCTATAGTTTATCGTTATTGGCTTTGTGGATGGCCCTTAACTCTGACACAACTAACATTATCACAACAGTACAACTAGTAGGTCTAGCTAACGTTAGCAAACTTGAAGGAAATAAATACAAAATTAAACTTGTTTACTTTACTTTTATGCTCTATAAATTGACTCCAAATAATTTACCGCACCAAGTTTGCAACCAGCGAACTGGCAAACTGCAGTAAGGAAGTAAAGCGAAAGTCGAATCCCATCACTTCCGTTGTTTGGCTGTACCCATAGAAACATCTGAAAATTTGTTTGATACTTTGAGACGCAGTAAAGTCGCTTGACTGTCTTCATTGCTGACACTAGTGACCTAGAGGACACAGTACATTTATCCTGTTGTTTTACCGTCTGTGGATAGGACAGTGGTCTGAGTCTGTCGTAGTCTTCCTGTCCTGCTGTATCCCATAGACCCAGATTCACTGGTTTCCCATCTACCATCACATTGGCAGAGTAGTTGTCAAAGCTAGAGAGAGATACACCACATTGACATCAATGGATGTGATCAGCACACCACCAAGAAATAAAGGCAACGAGTTAATTTCAATGATTCGACAGGCCAAATATAGAATTTCCTGATCATCAGGAGAAAAACCCCCACATCTGACTATAAAATATAACAGTTCTGAATGTTAATGTTGGCATTCTATGTTTCTCGTGTGGGGCACCTGCTACGATGAGGGAGTGGGGGGATAGAGTGAGAGTGTACTTACACTGTGGGGATGTATTCCCCGGGGAACGCGTTGGTGGTGTAGCTGATGAGCAGGCATGTTTTACCCACAGCTCTGGAGGAGAGAAGCATAAAGAGATGGAGGAATGAAGAGGAGAAATAAGCCACCTGGCTTCAGTTTTGTTTTTGTCAATTTCAAAACTGAAAGGAGAACTTGAATGGGGTGTAACTGGCAAACTTAAGACAATGAGTTCAACTGAAAAATGTCTGCAGAATGACACATTTGAGTCCCAATCACAATGTCCTAAATAAGATTGGGTGGTGTAGCTCAATAAGAACATGCAGCAGACATTTAGGTTGGGTTGCACCATCATGGATACTCTTAAACCTTGATTTAACCCAGTTTATCTATAAATCTTGTTGCACCAAACTTGAAACCTAGTTGTAAATTACTCCCTATTTCCCCAAAATGTTGTGTTATCCAATTGGCTGTTACAGTCTTGTCTCGTCACTAAAACTCCCGTATGGACTCGGGATAGGCGAAGGCAGAGAGCCACGCGTCCTCCGAAACAACCCAACAAAGCCGCACTGCTTCTTGACACAATGCCCACTTAACCCGGAAGTCAGCCGCACCAGTGTGTCGAGGGAAACAGTAACACCTGGCGACCGTGTCAGCGTGCCCGGCCTGCCACAGTAGCCGCTAGTGCGCGATGGGACAAGGACATCCCTGGTGGACAAACCCTCCCCTAACCTGGACGACACTGGGCCAATTGTGCGCCGCCCCATGGGTCTCCGGGTCACGGCCGGCTGGCAAAAGAACATGGACTCGAACCCAGAATCTCTAATGGCACAGCTAGCACTGCGATGCAGTGCCTTAGACCACTGCGCCACTCAGTAGGCTTAAATTAATCCTAGTTAAATGTAATCCTTTTATAAACAAAAATCAAATGTAATCATGTTGCTCCACTGTTTTAAAGTCAAATGTAAAAGTAGGTTAGGGATTAAATCTAAAACTGCCACTGGAGGATGTTTAAGTTTATCATGTCAGTGTATGTGCTGTGTTTTCAGAGCGATTACCAATTTCAGCTCCTGCGGCTTATGTTTGTAAAACTCAACTAGCCAGGTAACATTAACTAATTTCACAAATTTCAAAAAGCTCGAAAACTCACTTTGCTAGCTATCTAGCAAACTAGCAATGACCAGTGCTGGTTTGTTTCCATATGAATAAAATTAGAACATATTGCTATGTTGAATGTATTATGTATGACACGTGTCACTAATCATAGTTTAGTTATTTAATTAAGTGATAATGCCCAAGAAGCCGGTGTTTGGAGGATCTATTGGCAAACCGTGCAAATGACAGATGTACAACTCACATATCTACTACGTACATTTGGTCAGGTCTCCCAAAAAGTTAGTTGCAGTATGTAACATTTTGGGCGATCTGACCAAATGTACATAGATGTGAGTTATAGATGTCATTCTCATTGTAAGCAAGTCTAAAAATATGTTCTGTGTGCACTATGTGTATGCTGCCCATTCTTAAATTACATTTGTCTTTCACTTTGTTTTGTTCACCAGCTTCAACCAGCTGAAAATACAGAATTTCTGGTTATGTAAAATATATATTCACAGCTGTTAATAATGGTACAATGATTCTCTACACTACACTTGCTTGTTTTGTCACAAACTGAAATTAGGCAAAGTTGCTAGCTATAAACCTAGATATACAAAATCTAAATGAGGTCTAATCTAAGATTAATTTAAACCATGTTTGGGCAACCCACCCTAAAGGATTGCTAGCTTGCTAAGCACAATTTAATAGCTAATGATAATATGGTGGGTGCGTATTGATACGGATGTGTGAATTGGAAATGTATTTTTTTTGCATATCCCTGTCTGAGAAAATAGTGCATATAGCTGCGTAACCATAAACAGCAAACGAGAATGCTGAACAGTTAGCAGTAGGTAGCAATTACGCTAGCTAAGCTAAATTACAACATGCCACAAGTTTACAGACAAATGTGTCGTTAGCAAGCTGGAAACAGTGACAACAGTTGTCACCAGTTAGCTAGCAAAGTACCAAGCAAACTAAGGGCTACTAGAAACAATTTTGATATTATAATTTATATTCTACACCATAACTTATATTGTAAGACATTTTATAAACATAGCTAACTAGACAAATGTAGGTTAAACTTACCCGTCCCCCACTACAACACACTTGATGGCCTGCATCTGACGCCTCTCTCAGCTAGCTAGATAAAATTTGAGCTGATCGGTTAACCACTCGTTAGTTGCCCCAACGGGGAAAAACAAGGTTTGAAGCCTCGATTAGAGGGCCCAAGTTACGATAGTTTGGAAATTAGTATAATTCCTTCAAATCAGTGTCCTCAACAATAACTTGGTGGAATTCTAAACTTGTAAAACAAGCAGCCACCACCCAAAAAATCTCTGGTGCTAAACTTGAAAAAACGCCCTCAGACAACGGAAGCTGTAACTCCCATTCCATGCAAGTCATTTCCGTTTACTGTAGATTGGATAGAGGAATTTTCAAAGGACTGTCAAGAGACGCCACCTAGCGGTAAATTTAATATTTCTACAGCCACCTTTAGGTCATTAACGTTAGAGGGCAGTATTTTCTCATCATTTAATATTGTAAATATTTCAGGGAGGCAGGCATGAGACGAGACAGTCAAGACAAGTCCAGATGCAATACCTTGGGTGTTATGATTACATCACTCCGGAACTGTGTCATAGTTGTCCTGTGTTTTATCCTAAGAAAAAGGATGTGTTTATCCACATTTATATAGATGAAAAATTGCATCTTATCTAAATTAACAGATTAAAAGGGAGTTTATCCCCTGCTGACTGTGGATCCATGTTGTACGACATCTGAGTAAGACAATGTAAAACCAGTTAAGCTGTAATTTTGAGCTCTCTCTCTCTCCAGCCCCCCCCCCCCCCCTCTCCCATTATCCCCTTCTCAACAAAACTATTAAAGTGGCTTGAGTTCATCTTTAATTAATCAGTGTCTTCATGGTAACTCAAACCCTGTCTCCCCATGCCCATGTACACTGAACAAAAAACAAAAATATAAAGGCAATATGCAACAATTTGAAAGATTTTACTGAGTTATCAGTCAATTGAAATAAATTAATTAGGCGGCACATTCCCTTCGCATAGAATTGATCAGGCTGTTGATTGTGGCCTGTGTAATGTTGTCTCACTCCACTTCAAGGGCTGTGCAAAGTTGCTGGATATTGATGGGAACTGGGACACGCTGTCGTACACATCAATCCAGAGCATCACAAACATGCTCAATGGGTCTCGTGAGTATGCAGAACTGTGGAGGTCCTGGGCTGGCGTGGTTGCACTTGGTCTGCAGTTGTGAGGCTGGTTGGACATACTGCCAAATTCTCTAAAATGAATGAAAATTAAATTCTCTGGTAACAGCTCTGGGGGGTATTCCTGTAGTCAGCATATGAATTGTGCACTCCTTCAAAACTTGAAACACCTGGTATTGTGCTGTGTGACAAAACTTCATATTTTAGAGTGGCCTTTTACTGTCCCCGGCACAAGGTGTGCACCTTGTGTGTTTAATGATCATGCTATTTAATCAGCTTTTTGATATGCCACACCTGTCAAGTGGATGTATTATCATGGATAATGAGAAATACTCACTAACAGGGATTTATACAAATTTGTGCAAATAAATTGAGAGAAATAGGCTTTTTGTGTGTATGGAAAATCTATGGGAACTTTTATTTCAGCTCACTTTACATTGTGTTTATATTTTTGTCCAATATATTTCTACCCAGAGAGATCTTATTATATTACTAGAGGGGCTATGTCATGAACCCTCAAAGTTCCGTAATGAGGCCAAAATTACAGCAATCTTGGTCAGGGAGAAATTCAAAACCAGTCTAATTGGAATGAATGTCAGCAGCTTCCTAGGTGATGCATTTCCTGCTTTTAATTATGTAGGAAAATAAAAGAAAGGCATGTGATGTATCAGAAATTGTGCAATGGAATTATAGTCAATCTAAAATACTGTCATATAATTATAAATAGAGTTTATACAGGTTTTATACATATTTTCTGCATAAATAGCCTCTAAAATATATGTAAACAGACCATGAATGTCTCAGATGTTGTTTTCTTGGAAAGCTTTGAGTGTTATTATATGATACAATATCAGTACTTGTTGCATTTAAAACTTTCTAAACTCAGTCTTCAACTGATTTCAGCAACTATATGGCTGTGGATTGACTGCATCATTTGAATGGAATGTTGGCATATTGGCAGTTAATTAAAAAAATTAATGGAATTATTCCTCTAAAATTGTCTGGCTAGCTAAAACACATACAGTGTAGATAAATTATTTGCATTCATTGTTTTACACAATATATTATCACAGCACTGGCAAAGCCATGGTTGACCAACTCCCTGACTAACATGGCTGACCTCTGGACCGTCATAAGAAGGTTCATGTCCAGTTTATATTCTAATTCTATGTTTATACCTCTCATCAGAATCGTGCAGGAAGGATTATGTTATTGGAGGATTTTGAAGCGATTGACACATTAATAGGATAGACAACAGCATTAAGTGGTGGGTTAAAGCAGAGGAAAGGGATTAATGCAGGATAAACATGCTTGTCACAGAGACTAGGGGCCAGCACTAGCACTAACACACATATGTGTCCCAATGGAAATGTGGAGCATTGGAGACATGTAAGATGCTCAAAGAGGAATTGTGTGGGGTTTGTGTAGAATCCGTGGGTGTTGGTAACTTTGTTAGATGCACTACCTTAAATGCATTATGTCACAGAGCATCCCTACCTCTGCATATATATATATATATATATATATATATATACAGTGCCTTGCGAAAGTATTCGGCCCCCTTGAACTTTGCGACCTTTTGCCACATTTCAGGCTTCAAACATAAAGATATAAAACTGTATTTTTTTGTGAAGAATCAACAACAAGTGGGACACAATCATGAAGTGGAACGACATTTATTGGATATTTCAAACTTTTTTAACAAATCAAAAACTGAAAAATTGGGCGTGCAAAATTATTCAGCCCCCTTAAGTTAATACTTTGTAGCGCCACCTTTTGCTGCGATTACAGCTGTAAGTCGCTTGGGGTATGTCTCTATCAGTTTTGCACATCGAGAGACTGAAATTTTTTCTCATTCCTCCTTGCAAAACAGCTCGAGCTCAGTGAGGTTGGATGGAGAGCATTTGTGAACAGCAGTTTTCAGTTCTTTCCACAGATTCTCAATTGGATTCAGGTCTGGACTTTGACTTGGCCATTCTAACACCTGGATATGTTTATTTTTGAACCATTCCATTGTAGATTTTGCTTTATGTTTTGGATCATTGTCTTGTTGGAAGACAAATCTCCGTCCCAGTCTCAGGTCTTTTGCAGACTCCATCAGGTTTTCTTCCAGAATGGTCCTGTATTTGGGTCCATCCATCTTCCCATCAATTTTAACCATCTTCCCTGTCCCTGCTGAAGAAAAGCAGGCCCAAACCATGATGCTGCCACCACCATGTTTGACAGTGGGGATGGTGTGTTGCTTTTACGCCAAACATAACGTTTTGCATTGTTGCCAAAAAGTTCCATTTTGGTTTCATCTGACCAGAGCACCTTCTTCCACATGTTTGGTGTGTCTCCCAGGTGGCTTGTGGCAAACTTTAAACAACACTTTTTATGGATATCTTTAAGAAATGGCTTTCTTCTTGCCACTCTTCCATAAAGGCCAAATTTGTGCAATATACGACTGATTGTTGTCCTATGGACAGAGTCTCCCACCTCAGCTGTAGATCTCTGCAGTTCATCCAGAGTGATCATGGTCCTCTTGGCTGCATCTCTGATCAGTCTTCTCCTTGTATGAGCTGAAAGTTTAGAGGGATGGCCAGGTCTTGGTAGATTTGCAGTCGTCTGATACTCCTTCCATTTCAATATTATCGCTTGCACAGTGCTTCTTGGGATGTTTAAAGCTTGGGAAATCTTTTTGTATCCAAATCCGGCTTTAAACTTCTTCACAACAGTATCTCGGACCTGCCTGGTGTGTTCCTTGTTCTTCATGATGCTCTCTGCACTTTTAACGGACCTCTGAGACTATCACAGTGCAGGTGCATTTATACGGAGACTTGATTACACACAGGTGGATTGTATTTATCATCATTAGTCATTTAGGTCAACATTGGATCATTCAGAGATCCTCACTGAACTTCTGGAGAGAGTTTGCTGCACTGAAAGTAAAGGGGCTGAATAATTTTGCACGCCCAATTTTTCAGTTTTTGATTTGTTAAAAAAGTTTGAAATATCCAATAAATGTCGTTCCACTTCATGATTGTGTCCCACTTGTTGTTGATTCTTCACAAAATAATACAGTTTTATATCTTTATGTTTGAAGCCTGAAATGTGGCAAAAGGTCGCAAAGTTCAAGGGGGCCGAATACTTTCGCAAGGCACTGTATATATATATATACATACATACACACTGCTCAAAAAAATAAAGGGAACACTAAAATAACACATCCTAGATCTGAATGAATGAAATATTCTTATTAAATACTTTTTTCTTTACATTGTTGAATGTGCTGACAACAAAATCACACAAAAATTATCAATGGAAATCAAATGTATCAACCCATGGAGGTCTGGATTTGGAGTCACACTCAAAATTGTGTGGGTTGTAGTGTGTGTGGCCTCCACTTGCCTGTATGACCTCCCTACAAAGCCTGGGCATGCTCCTGATGAGGTGGCGGATGGTCTCCTGATCTCCTCCCAGACCTGGACTAAAGCATCCGCCAATTCCTGGACAGTCTGTGGTGCAACCCCTCATCAGGTGGATGGAGCAAGACATGATGTCCCAGATGTGCTCAATTGGATTCAGGTCTGGGGAACGGGCGGGCCAGTCCATAGCATCAATGCCTTCCTCTTGCAGGAACTGCTGACACACTCCAGCCACATGAGGTCTAGCATTGTCTTGCATTAGGAGGAACCCAGGGCCAACCGCACCAGCATATGGTCTCACAAGGGGTCTGAGGATCTCATCTCGGTACCTAATGGCAGTCAGGCTACCTCTGGCGAGCACATGGAGGGCTGTGCGGCCCCCCAAAGAAATGCCACCCCACACCATGACTGACCCACCGCCAAACCGGTCATGCTGGAGGATGTTGCAGGCAGCAGAACGTTCTCTGTCACGTCTGTCACATGTGCTCAGTGTGAACCTGCTTTCATCTGTGAAGAGCACAAGGGCGCCAGTGGCGAATTTGCTAATCTTGGTGTTCTCTGGCAAATGCCAAATGTCCTGCACGGTGTTGGGCTGTAAGCACAACCCCCACCTGTGGACGTCGGGCCCTCATACCACCCTCATGGAGTCTGCTTCTGACCGTTTGAGCAGACACAGGCACATTTGTGGCCTGCTGGAGGTAATTTTGCAGGGCTCTGCCAGTGCTCCTCCTGCTCCTCCTTTCACAAAGGCGGAGGTAGCGGTCCTGCTGCTGGGTTGTTGCCCTCCTACGGCCTCCTCCACGTCTCTTGATGTACTGGCCTGTCTCCTGGTAGCGCATCCATGCTCTGGACACTACGCTGACAGACACAGCAAACCTTCTTGCCACAGCTCGCATTGATGTGCCATCCTGGATGAGGTGCACTACCTGAGCCACTTGTGTGGGTTGTATGCTACCAGCATTCAAAAGTGACCAAAACATCAGCCAGGAAGCATAGGAACGGAGAAGTGGTCTGTGGTCACCACCTGCAGAACCACTCCTTTATTGGGGGTGTCTTGCTAATGGCCTATAATTTCCACCTGTTGTCTATTCCATTTGCACAACAGCATGTGAAATGTATTGTCAATCAGTGTTGCTTCCTAAGTGGACAGTTTGATTTCACAGAAGTGTGATTGACTTGGAGTTACATTGTGTTGTTTAAGTGTTCCCTTTATTTTTTTTAGCAGTATATATATATATATATATATATATATATATATATATATATATATATATATATATACATACATGTAAATATATGTGTATATTTATACTGTAAATTCACTCATACGCTACAGTTCTATGCCAAACTATCTATTTGTATATAAAATATGTCAACTTTGTGTAAATTCCTCTGTCTGTTTCTGCGTCTATATGTCGTCTATTGCTAGCAGCACCATATCACCAAGTAAAATTCTGGGTATGTGTAAATGTACTTGGTGAATAAAGGTGATTCTGATCCTGATGCATAGGTAGGCTTCTCTGATAAAGCTATGGAAAGCTACTGAATGTAAAGCATGCAGATCAGCAACACTACAGTTTAGCCCAGAAGCAACTGTTCTGCTAGAGCTATAGAAAGTAGAGCAAACACACCATTTATGGAGTCTCCTTCTCATGGTATATAACACTAGCGTGGAAATGATAGAAGTTAATTCATGCAAATAGATCTTTCTCACTCTCCAAGCTCAGGATCTGAGTGTTTTGTCACCTGGTCATTATGTTTCCCATTATGTTTTTGAATCATCTCTCAACTACCGCATTCAAAACGCAAAGTTCATTTGCATAACAGTCTGTGGGGAATCGTCATGTAAATGTGTGCACGATTGCAGTAATTGGCACCATGCGAGAGCATGGATTGTCTGGATGACATTTTAGAACGCTGGAAGAGTCAATGAGGGAGTTTGATCAATCTCGCCCGGGCAGCGGTATAGGCATGTTATGTGTCAGCTAAAAGTTGATTGCATTCGATTTGGAATTGGGTTGCCTCCCGGTCGTGAGCCAGGTGCTCCGTTCATAGCCCAACACGAAGATGGCTTCAAAACAAAAGTGACGTAATTAAGCACGTGTAGTAATTAGTAGGATTCTGTGTTTTCCCATGCAAAAGTGATTGCTTTTAATAAAAATGCTTTATCTGCCTTCCCAATGAAAAATAGAATAGAAAATTCAAACATTTATTTTATGGAAAAGAGATGTTGTATGTTTCTGGTCGATGCACCATTGTTGACAAAATTACCTAGTGGCACAGATTTGCCTATTGTTCCATTTGAGAATGGTGCTCCTCCCTCCCTGCATTCGCCGATGACCTTGCCCAGTGCCCTGCATAATCGAATCCCCCCCCACTGGAACTATCCAACCTTCTGATGGATACAGATTGTGGTAAAGATATTATTCCTTAGGAGGACTGAACCCTCTGCCATGGTGTTATTCAGTTCAAATCCAATACAATGTTATTGGTCACATACACATAGTTAGCAGATGTTCAAATCAAATTAAATGTATTTATATATCCCTTCTTACATCAGCTGATATCTCAAAGTGCTGTACAGAAACCCAGCTTAAAACCCCAAACAGCAAGCAATGCAGGTGTAGAAGCACGGCGGCTAGGAAAGACTCCCTAGAAAGGCCAAAACCTAGGAAGAAACCTAGAGAGTAACCAGGCTATGAGGGGTGGCTAGTCCTCTTCTGGCTGTGCCGGGTGGAGATTATAACAGAACATGGCCAAGATGTTCAAATGTTTATAAATTACCAGCATGGTCAAATAATAATAATCACAGTAGTTGTCGAGGGTGCAACAGGTCAGCACCTCAGGAGTAAATGTCAGTTGGCTTTTCATAGCCGATCATTAAGAGTATCTCTACCGCTCCTGCTGTCTCTAGAGAGTTGAAAACAGTTGGTCTGGGACAAGGTAACACGTCCGGTGAACAGGTCAGTGTTCCATAGCCAGATATAACAGACTGACCCTGGTCCTTCACAGTTTTATTTGAGACGACTGTACAACCATAAAAATGTATTGTTAGATTCAACAGAAGATCTCTTTGTTTCTTTGGACCTAGAACAAGCATCTCTGTTTTGTCTGAGTTTAAAAGTAGAACGTTTGCAGTCATCCACTTCCTTATGTCTGAAACACAGGCTTCTAGTGAGGGCATTTTTGGGGCTTCAGCATGTTTCATTGAAATGTACAGCTGTGTGTCATCCGCATAGCAGTGAAAGTTAACATTATGTTTTCGAATGACACCCCCAAGAGGTAAAATATATAGTGAAAACAATAGTAGTCCTAAAACGGAACCTTGAGGAACACCGACATTTACAGTTGATTTGTCAGAGGACAAACCATTCACCGAGACAAACTGATATCTTCCCGACAGATAATATCTAAACCAGGCCAGAACTTGTCCGTGTTGACCAATTTGGGTTTCCAATCTTTCCAAAAGAATGTGGTGATCGATGGTATCAAAAGCAACACTAAGGTCTAGGAGTACGAGGACAGATGCAGAGACTCGGTCTGACGCCATTAAAAGGTAAATTACCACCTTCACAAGTGCAGTCTCAGTGCTACGACGGGGTCTAAAACCAGACTGAAGCATTTCGTATACATTGTTTGTCTTCAGGAAGGCAGTGAGTTGCTGCGTAACAGCTTTTTCTAAAACTGTTGAGAGGAATGGAAGATTCGATATAGGCCGATAGTTTTTAAAATAGTTTCTGGGTCAAGGTTTGGCTTTTTCAAGAGAGACTTTATTACTGCCACTTTTAGTGAGTTTGGTACACATCCGGTGGATAGAGAGCCGTTTATTATGTTCAACATAGGAGGGCCAAGCACAGGAAGCAGCTCTTTCAGTAGTTTAGTTGGAATAGAGTCCAGTATGCAGCTTGAAGGTTTAGAGGCCATGATTATTTTCATCATTATGTTAAGAGAAATAGTACTAAAACACTTGAGTGTCTCTCTTGATCCTAGGTCCTGGCAGAGTTGTGCAGACTCAGGACAACTGAGCTTTGGAGGAATACGCAGGTTTAAAGAGGAGTCTGTAATTTGCTTTCTAATGATCATGATCTTTTCCTCAAAGAAGTTCATGAATTTATGAAGTGAAAGCCATCCTCTCTTGGGGAATGCTGCTTTTTAGTTAGCTTTGCGACAGTGTCAAAAATACATTTCTGATTGTTCTTATTTTCCTCAATTAAGGTGGAAAAATAGGATGATCGAGCAGCAGTGAGGGCTCTTCGATATTGCACGGTACTGTCTTTCCAAGCTAGTTGGAAAACTTCCAGTTTGGTGTGGCGACATTTCCGTTCCAATTTTCTGGAAACTTGCTTCAGAGCTCGGGTATATTCTGTATACCAGGGAGCTAGTTTCTTGTGACAAATGTTTTTAGTTTTTAGGGGTGCAACTGCATCTAGGGTATTGCGCAAGGTTAAATTGAGTTCCTCAGTTAGGTGGTTAACTGATTTTTGTCCTCTGACGTCCTTGGGTAGGCAGAGGGAGTCTGGAAGGGCATCAAGGAAATCTTTGGGTTGTCTGAGAATTTATAGCATGACTTTTGATGCTCCTTGGTTGGGGTCTGAGCAGATTATTTGTTGTGATTGCAAACGTAATAAAATGGTGGTCCGATAGTCCAGGATTATGAGGAAAAACATTAAGATCCACAACATTTATTTCATGGGACAAAACTAGGTCCAGAGTATGACTGTGCCAGTGAGTAGGTCCAGAGACATGTTGGACAAAACCCACTGAGTCGATGAAGGCCCCGAAAGCCTTTTTGAGTGAGTCTGTGGACTTTTCCATGTGAATATTAAAATCACCAAAAATGAGAATATTATCTACTATGGCTACATGGTCCGATAGGAATTCAGGGAACTCAGTGGGGAACGCTGTATATGGCCCAGGAGACCTGTAAACAGTAGCTATAAAAAGTGATTGAGTAGGCTGCATAGCTTTCATGACTAGAAGCTCAAAAGACGAAAACGTAGTAGTTTTTTTTGTAAATTGAAATTTGCTATTGTAAATGTTAGCAACACCTCCACATTTGCGGGATGCACGGGGGATATGGTCACTAGTGTAACCAGGATGTGAGGCCTCATTTAACACAGTAAATTCATCAGGCTTAAGCCATGTTTCAGTCAGGCCAATCACATCAAGATTATGATCAGTGATTAGTGCATTGACTATAACTGCCTTCGAAGTGAGGGATCTAACATTAAGTAGCCCTATTTTGAGATGTGAGGTATCATGATCTCTTTCAATAATGGCAGGAATGGGGGAGGTCTTTATTCTAGTGAGATTGCTAAAGCGAACACCGCCATGTTTAGTTTTGCCCAACCTAGGTCGAGGCACAGACACGGTCTGAATGGGGATAGCTGAGCTGACTACACTGACTGTGCTAGTGGCAGACTCCACTAAGCTGGCAGGCTGGCTAACAGCCTGCTGCCTGACCTGCACCCTATTTCATTGTGGAGCTAGAGCCCTGTCTATGTTGGTAGATAAGATGAGTGCACCCCTCCAGCTAGGATGGAGCCCGTCACTCCTCAACAGGCCAGGCTTGGTCCTGTTTGTGGGTGAGTCCCAGAAAGAGGGCCAATTACCTACAAATTCTATCTTTTGGGAGGGGCAGAAAACAGTTTTCAACCAGCGATTGAGTTGTGAGACTGCTGTAGAGCTCATCACTCCCCCTAACTGGGAGGGGGCCAGAGACAATTACTCGATGCCGACACATCTTTCTAGCTGATTTACAGGCTGAAGCTATGTTGCGCTTGGTGACCTCTGACTGTTTCATCCTAACATCGTTGGTGCCGACGTGGATAACAATATCCCTATACTCTCTACACTCGCCAGTTTTAGCTTTAGCCAGCACCATCTTCAGATTAGCCTTTACGTCGGAGCCCTGCCCCCTGGTAAAAAGTGAATGATAGCTGGATGATTCGTTTTAAGTCTAATACTGCGGGTAATGGAGTCGCCAATGACTAGGGTATTCAATTTGTCAAGCTAATGGTGGGAGCCTTCGGCATCTCAGACCCCGTAACGGGAGGAGTAGAACTAGAGAAGGCTCGGCCTTAGACTCCGACTCACTGCTTAATGGGGAAAACCGGTTGAAAGTTTCTGTCGGCTGAATGAGCGACACCGGTTGAGCATTCCTACAGCATTTCCCTCCAGAAACCGTGAGAAAGTTGTCCGGCTGCTGGGACCGTGCGAGGGGATTTATACTAACGTTACTATCTGTACTTACTGGTGGCACAGACGCTGTTTCATCCTTTCCTACACTGAAATTACCCATGCCTAACGATTGCGTCTGAAGCTGGGCTCGTAGTACAGCTATCCTCGCCGTAAGGCGATCGTTCTCCTGTATATTATGAGTACAGCGACTGCAATTAGAAGGCATCATGTTAATGTCACTACTTAGCTTCGGCTGGTGGAGGTCCTGACGAACCATATTCAGATAAAACGTCCGGAGTGAAAAAGTTGAATGAAAAAAAGTTGAGTGAGGGAAAAACTAAAAATATAAACGATAATTAAAAAGTAAAAACCATAAAGTTGTCAGGTAGCAATGTAATGTTATTGCGAGTGTAGCGAAATGCTTGTGCTTCTAGTTCCAACAGTGCAGCAATATCTAACAAGTGATCTAACAATTCCACAACAACTACCTAATACACACAAATCTAAGTAAAGGAATGGAATAAGAATATATACATTTATGGATGAGAAGTGACCGAGCAGAATAGGCAAGATGGTATAAAATACAGCATATACATATGAGATGAGTAATGCAAGATATGTAAAATGTATTAAAGTGGCATTGTTAAAATGACTAGTAATCAATCCATTTATTAAAGTCGCCAATGATTTCAAGTCTGTATGAAGGCAGCAACCTCTCTATGTTAGTGATGACTGTTTAACAGTCTGATGGCCTTGAGATAGAGGCTATTTTTCAGTCTCTCTGTCTCAGCTTTGATGCACCTGTACTGACCTCACCTCCTGGATGGTAAAAGGGTGAACAGGCAGTGGCTCGGGTGGTTGTTGTCCTTGATGATCTTTTTGGCCTTCCTGTGACATCAGGTGCTGTAGGTGTCCTGGAGGCCAGGTAGTTTGCCCCCGGTGATGCATTGTGCAGACCGCCCCAACCTCTGGAGAGCGATGCTGTTATGGGTGGTGCAGTTGCCGTACCAGGTGGTGATGCAGCCCAACAGGATGCGCTCAATTGTGCATATGTAAAAGTTTGTGAGGGTTTTAGGTGACAAGCCAAATTTCTTGCGCCTTCTTCACAGCACTGTCTGTGTGGGTGGACCATTTCAGTTTGTGGAGGTCATGTGGTTGCGCTCTTGCATTTCCTTTCCACGAAGTGTAGCCCTTGGTTCTCCCCAGACCTGACTGCCCTTAACCAACACAAAAACATCCTATGGCGTTCTGCATTAGCATCGAACAGCCCCCGTGATATGCAGCTTTTCAGGGAAGCTAGAAACCATTATACACAGGCAGTTAGAAAAGCCAAGGCTAGCTTTTTCAAGCAGAAATTTGCTTCCTGCAACACTGACTCAAAAAAGTTCTGGGACACTGTAAATTCCATGGAGAACAATAACACCTCCTCCCAGCTGCCCACTGCACTGAAGATAGGAAACACTGTCACCACTGATAAATCCACTATAATTGAGAATTTCAATAAGCATTTTTCGACGGCTGGCCATGCTTTCCACCTGGCTACCCCTACCTTCGTCAACAGCACTGCAACAGCACTGCACCCCCCACAGCAACTCTCCCAAGCCTTCCCCATTTCTCCTTCTCCCAAATCCAGTCAGCTGATGTTCTGAAAGAGCTGCAAAATCTGGACCCCTACAAATCAGCCGGGCTAGACAATCTAGACCCTTTCTTTCTAAAATGATCTGCCGAAATTGTTGCCACCCCTATTACTAGCCTGTTCAACCTCTCTTTCGTGTTGTCTGAGATTCCCAAAGATTGGAAAGCAGCTGAGGTCATCCCCCTCTTCGAAGGGGAGGACACTCTTGACCCAAACTGCGACAGACCTATATACTACCCTGCCTTTCTAAGGTCTTCGAAAGCCAAGTGAACAAACAGACCATTTCAAATCTCAGCATATCCTCTCTGCTATGCAATCTGGTTTCAGAGCTGGTCATGGGTGCAACTCAGCCACGCTCAAGGTCCTAAACGATATCTTAACCGCCATCGATAAGAAACATTACTGTGCAGCTGTATTCATTAATCTGGCCAAGGCTTTCGACTCTGTCAATCACCACATCCTCATCGGCAGACTCGACAGCCTTGGTTTCTCAAATGATTGCCTCGCCTGGTTCACCAACCACTTCTCTGAGTTCAGTGTGTCAAATCGGAGAGTCTGTTGTCCGGACCTCTGGCATTCTTCTCTGTATTTATCAATGATGTCTCTCTTGCTGCTGGTGAGTCTCTGATCCACCTCTACGCAGACGACACCATTCTGTATACTTCTGGCCCTTCTTTGGACACTGTGTTAACAACCCTCCAGGCAAGCTTCAATGCCATACAACTCTCCTTCTGTGGCCTCCAACTGCTCTTCAATACAAGTAAAACTAAATGCATGCTCTTCAACCCATTGCTGCCTGCACCTGCCCCCCTGTCCAACATCACTACTCTGGACGGCTCTGACTTAGAATACATGGACAACTACAAATACCTAGGTGTCTGGTTAGACTGTAAACTCTCCTTCCAGACCCACATCAAACATCTCCAATCCAAAGTTAAATCGAGAATTGGCTTCCTATTTCGCAACAAAGCATCCTTCACTCATGCTGCCAAACATACCCTTGTAAAACTGACCATCCTACCAATCCTCGACTTCGGCGATGTCATTTACAAAATAGCCTCCAATACCCTACTCAATAAATTGGATGCAGTCTATCACAGTGCCATCCGTTTTGTCACCAAAGCCCCATATACCACCCACCATTGCGACCTGTACGCTCTCGTTGGCTGGCCCTCACTTCATACTCATCGCCAAACCCACTGGCTCCATGTCATCTACAAGACCCTGCTAGGTAAAGTCCCCCCTTATCTCAGCTCGCTGGTCACCATAGCATCACCCACCTGTAGCACGCGCTCCAGCAGGTATATCTCACTGGTCACCCCCAAAACCAATTATTTCTTTGGCCGCCTCTCCTTCCAGTTCTCTGCTGCCAATGACTGGAACGAACCACAAAAATCTCTGAAACTGGAAACACTTATCTCCCTCACTAGCTTTAAGCACCAGCTGTCAGAGCAGCTCAAAGATTACTGCACCTGTACATAGCCCACCTATAATTTAGCCCAAACAACTACAGTGCCTTGCGAAAGTATTCGGCCCCCTTGAACTTTGCGACCTTTTGCCACATTTCAGGCTTCAAACATAAAGATATAAAACTGTATTCTTTTGTGAAGAATCAACAACAAGTGGGACACAATCATGAAGTGGAACGACATTTATTGGATATTTCAAACTTTTTTAACAAATCAAAAACTGAAAAATTGGGCGTGCAAAATTATTCAGCCCCTTTACTTTCAGTGCAGCAAACTCTCTCCAGAAGTTCAGTGAGGATCTCTGAATGATCCAATGTTGACCTAAATGACTAATGATGATAAATACAATCCACCTGTGTGTAATCAAGTCTCCGTATAAATGCACCTGCACTGTGATAGTCTCAGAGGTCCGTTAAAAGTGCAGAGAGCATCATGAAGAACAAGGAACACACCAGGCAGGTCCGAGATACTGTTGTGAAGAAGTTTAAAGCCGGATTTGGATACAAAAAGATTTCCCAAGCTTTAAACATCCCAAGAAGCACTGTGCAAGCGATAATATTGAAATGGAAGGAGTATCAGACCACTGCAAATCTACCAAGACCTGGCCGTCCCTCTAAACTTTCAGCTCATACAAGGAGAAGACTGATCAGAGATGCAGCCAAGAGGCCCATGATCACTCTGGATGAACTGCAGAGATCTACAGCTGAGGTGGGAGACTCTGTCCATAGGACAACAATCAGTCGTATATTGCACAAATTTGGCCTTTATGGAAGAGTGGCAAGAAGAAAGCCATTTCTTAAAGATATCCATAAAAAGTGTTGTTTAAAGTTTGCCACAAGCCACCTGGGAGACACACCAAACATGTGGAAGAAGGTGCTCTGGTCAGATGAAACCAAAATGGAACTTTTTGGCAACAATGCAAAACGTTATGTTTGGCGTAAAAGCAACACACCATCCCCACTGTCAAACATGGTGGTGGCAGCATCATGGTTTGGGCCTGCTTTTCTTCAGCAGGGACAGGGAAGATGGTTAAAATTGATGGGAAGATGGATGGACCCAAATACAGGACCATTCTGGAAGAAAACCTGATGGAGTCTGCAAAAGACCTGAGACTGGGACGGAGATTTGTCTTCCAACAAGACAATGATCCAAAACATAAAGCAAAATCTACAATGGAATGGTTCAAAAATAAACATATCCAGGTGTTAGAATGGCCAAGTCAAAGTCCAGACCTGAATCCAATTGAGAATCTGTGGAAAGAACTGAAAACTGCTGTTCACAAATGCTCTCCATCCAACCTCACTGAGCTCGAGCTGTTTTGCAAGGAGGAATGAGAAAAAATGTCAGTCTCTCGATGTGCAAAACTGATAGAGACATACCCCAAGCGACTTACAGCTGTAATCGCAGCAAAAGGTGGCGCTACAAAGTATTAACTTAAGGGGGCTGAATAATTTTGCACGCCCAATTTTTCAGTTTTTGATTTGTTAAAAAAGTTTGAAATATCCAATAAATGTCGTTCCACTTCATGATTGTGTCCCACTTGTTGTTGATTCTTCACAAAAAAATACAGTTTTATATCTTTATGTTTGAAGCCTGAAATGTGGCAAAAGGTCGCAAAGTTCAAGGGGGCCGAATACTTTCGCAAGGCACTGTACCTCTTTCCCTACTGTATTTATTTTATTTATTTATTTTGCTCCTTTGCACCCCATTATTTTTATTTCTACTTTGCACATTCTTCCACTGCAAATCTACCATTCCAGTGTTTTACTTGCTATATTGTATTTACTTTGCCAGCATGGCCTTTTTTTTATTGCCTTTACCTCCCTTATCTCACCTCATTTGCTCACATTGTATATAGACTTGTTTATACTGTATTATTGACAGTATGTTTGTTTTACTCCGTGTGTAACTCTGTGTTGTTGTATGTGTCGAACTGCTTTGCTTTATCTTGGCCAGATCGCAATTGTAAATGAGAACTTGTTCTCAACTTGCCTACCTGGTTAAATAAAGGTGAAATAAAAAAATTAAAAATATATCTATCTATACCAGGGTTTCCCAAAGTCGGTCCTACCCCCTCTGAGTGAAAGTTTTGGTTTTGCCCTAGCACTACAGAGCTGATTAACCTACTCATCATAAAGCTTGAGTTATTTGAACCAGCTGTGTAGTGTATGGCCACAGGACCAACTTTGGGAAACCCTGGTCTATACAATGACGCAGTCATGTCGGTATAGGATTTCTGATGGATTTTCAAAGAAATTCTATGTAAGTGTAGGCTGTGTGTGACTGGCTCACTGATTTTTATCCAGACCAATTTACAGTAGTGAGTAAGGATATGGACGTGTCATCTCAACTGACCATCAACTTAACGCCTCATGTCCACCAGATGCATCAAACTCTTTGCGTTCTGGCATTCATTGTCAATGGAGCAGTCTGAAATGCTATGTTGGGGGTCTCGCACTAGGCTGCGGTGCGTTCTGTACCTCATGATTTCAGCATTGATTTACCATGCGGTGATACAAACGACAGTAGGCCTGCACAAGCAGACTCCAACAAGCTTTTCAACTTTCGTTTGTATCACCGCATGGTAAATCAATGCTGAACACACCGCAGCCTAGTGCGACACCCCCAACATAACGTTTCGGACTGCTCCATTGACAATGAATGACTTCCGCCAGAACCAAAGAGTTTGATGCATCTGGTGGAAATGAGGCGTTAAGTTGACAGTCAGAGGAGATGACGAGTCCATATCCTTACAATTGCAGCATTCAAAACAACTGGGAACTCTGAAATCACCGACTTCAGTGCGCTCAAGACAACTGAGAACTCTGGAAAAAATGGGAATGGGAAAAATCTTTTGAATGGTCATCCAACTCGGAATTTCAAGTCGGGAACTCGGGCATCTTTCTAGAACGCCAACATTCCGACCTGCAGATCACTGACATCATCATTTGACCTATTTTTTTCTGAGTTCCCATTTGTTTTGAAAGCACCATACTTTCATCCATTTTTACGGACAAAAGTCTAATTGGCCGAAAGAGACATTAGCCAATTAAAAAAGAGGAACACGTGCATGGTCCAAGGACCAACATTTATTCATTCTAGTTTGATGTCATTTCTCCACGGATCAGTCTGGCCAACTCCATTACAGATGTACAGGTAACTACCAAAATAATATGGAAACACTTGAGTAAATGTTGGATACAAAGTATATTGAAAGCAGATGCTTCCACACAGGTGTGGTTCCTGATTTAATTAAGCAAATAACATCCCATCATGCTTAGTTAGGGCCATTTATAAAAATCCTGCGCAGGACATTATTTTAGCTACCATGGCTGTGCCCCCATAGGATGACAATGCTGCCATCCACTGAGCACGAGTGGTCACTGAATGGTTTGCATGAAAACGATGCAAGCCATATACCATGGTCGTCTCAGTCACCAAAGAATAATACCTGCCAGTCCATGACAGCCTGTCCAGCCAAGCCAACCATCTCAGCAGGATACACGCTCGCACGCACACACACACATATGCATACACACATCCACAAAGGCTTTCTCTATTCCAGCGCTGCCTGATGGAAAGTCATATACAGCTGTGTCAACACTTTGAAAATATACAGCGCAGTAAATCTGCACCGGAAATGTTGTCTTTGCATCTCAAATGAACTTCTATCATCTCTATTTGTTCTTCCCCTAACAAACCCCCTCTAGCTTTACCCTTCCCTGGTTACTTCATGGATTATAGTCATAAACCATATCTCGCTCTTCTATAATGGTGGCAGAAGGATTCCCTACTGTGTATGCAACCTCATTGTTGTATGTAAGCCAGAGGCTCTTGCTGTGAGGCTGCCTGCATGAAAATAGACCTACTAATGAAAGTACATGATCATTAGGCTGTTTGTGTGAGAAACGTATTTTGTAATGAGGTGTTCAACGTATGGAAGCACATTCATCAACCAGCAGCAGAGTTCTTTGTTGTTGCATTATTAATCAGCAACCAGGACATTTCAGTGAGAAAACAATTCAGCCATAACCAGTAACCACCGTTTCAGTGATGCGTCCTGCTCAACTGTGTACTGTGCCGTTTCGCAAACACCTCAAATACAAATCAGATCCAAATTAAATTATACAGTAGAAGGAATGTTCCTGTTTGTAGGGGGATGGGAAGTGTCCTGTCCAGAAGGTGTCCTGTCCAGCAGCCTTGCTCTACTTTAGGTCTAAGGTCATCACATTGTGAGAAGGAAGGATGTCCCCCACATTTCCCTTTCCCTCCAGCTCTGTCTCCCACTCCCTCGTCTGACCGTTTCACCCTCTCACTCCCTCTGTGAGAAAGGAAGCTTATCACATTCACTTCACTGTGTGTGGTGTAGTGGGTAGACACACGTACTCAGATGTTTTCATTTGCTTTAGAACTACGGTGGAGAACAGTAGTTCTTGGAGAGTAGATGGGCATGCTTTTTTCCATGTCCGATGAGTCTGAGCTATGAGCTACCCCCTAAACGTTGTAAGAAGAAAACATTCAAAAGTTACTGTAAAAAGGCACTGATTTGATCTAATGAGTGTGGATGTGGATGGCTGATCTGTGACTTGTGACAAGACAGGTGGTTCATCCTTAAACTCAGCTGACTTAGTGACTCATCACTTTCCACATTCTTTACAAATACAGTGCCTTGCGAAAGTATTCGGCCCCCTTGAACTTTGCGACCTTTTGCCACATTTCAGGCTTCAAACATAAAGATATAAAACTGTATTTTTTTGTGAAGAATCAACAGTGTCAACAACAAGTGGGACACAATCATGAAGTGGAACGACATTTTTGGATATTTCAAACTTTTTTAACAAATCAAAAACTGAAAAATTGGGCGTGCAAAATTATTCAGCCCCCTTAAGTTAATACTTTGTAGCGCCACCTTTTGCTGCGATTACAGCTGTAAGTCGCTTGGGGTATGTCTCTATCAGTTTTGCACATCGAGAGACTGACATTTTTTCCCATTCCTCCTTGCAAAACAGCTCGAACTCAGTGAGGTTGGATGGAGAGCATTTGTGAACAGCAGTTTTCAGTTCTTTCCACAGATTCTCGATTGGATTCAGGTCTGGACTTTGACTTGGCCATTCTAACACCTGGATATGTTTATTTTTGAACCATTCCATTGTAGATTTTGCTTTATGTTTTGGATCATTGTCTTGTTGGAAGACAAATCTCCGTCCCAGTCTCAGGTCTTTTGCAGACTCCATCAGGTTTTCTTCCAGAATAGTCCTGTATTTGGCTCCATCCATCTTCCCATCAATTTTAACCATCTTCCCTGTCCCTGCTGAAGAAAAGCAGGCCCAAACCATGATGCTGCCACCACCATGTTTGACAGTGGGGATGGTGTGTTCAGGGTGATGAGCTGTGTTGCTTTTACGCCAAACATAACGTTTTGCATTGTTGCCAAAAAGTTCAATTTTGGTTTCATCTGACCAGAGCACCTTCTTCCACATGTTTGGTGTGTCTCCCAGGTGGCTTGTGGCAAACTTTAAACGACACTTTTTAAGGATATCTTTAAGAAATGGCTTTCTTCTTGCCACTCTTCCATAAAGGCCAGATTTGTGCAATATACAACTGATTGTTGTCCTATGGACAGAGTCTCCCACCTCAGCTGTAGATCTCTGCAGTTCATCCAGAGTGATCATGGGCCATTTGGCTGCATCTCTGATCAGTCTTCTCCTTGTATGAGCTGAAAGTTTAGAGGGACGGCCAGGTCTTGGTAGATTTGCAGTGGTCTGATACTCCTTCCATTTCAATATTATCGCTTGCACAGTGCTCCTTGGGATGTGTAAAGCTTGGGAAATCTTTTTGTATCCAAATCCGGCTTTAAACTTCTTCACAACAGTATCTCGGACCTGCCTGGTGTGTTCCTTGATCTTCATGATGCTCTCTGCACTTTTAACGGACCTCTGAGACTATCACAGTGCAGGTGCATTTATACGGAGACTTGATTACACACAGGTGGATTGTATTTATCATCATTAGTCATTTAGGTCAACATTGGATCATTCAGAGATCCTCACTGAACTTCTGGAGAGAGTTTGCTGCACTGAAAGTACAGGGGCTGAATAATTTTGCACACCCAATTTTTCAGTTTTTGATTTGTTAAAAAAGTTTGAAATATCCAATAAATGATTGTGTCCCACTTGTTGTTGATTCTTCACAAAAACATACAGTTTTATATCTTTATGTTTGAAGCCTGAAATGTGGCAAAAGGTCGCAAAGTTCAAGGGGGCCGAATACTTTCGCAAGGCACTGTATATCACAATATTCCCGCCCTGCCGGAAATCACTGCCATGGGATTCAATCTGATTTCTCTGTCAATGAACCGTTTCTCACAACTATTCAACCATGGTTGTTGAGTCTAATGCCAGTCATGGACATGCAGCAACATTATGTGGACACTCAGGGAGAGTCCCTAAAACTCACAGAGTGACTGGAGATACGGTAGTCACAGTATTTCCTGGACAGTTGACTGAGACTCAGCCAGTTGGTTGTAAGTCAAGAGGTACCCCATTATAACCTTCTGGGTCACGTAACATGTTATCTTGCTCAAATATGTTGCCTAGACTTTACCAAGAGCAGCAATAGTGCAAGATATACTAGCTGAGGAAAACATGTCTGTGTGTCCCCTACTGTTTTAGAAAGTAATGTTTCATCAATATTGGTCCATTGGAGAACGGAAATCAAACATGAGTGTTGGTCTGACTCCACAAATTCTTCAAAAGGGAGCAACATTTCATGCAGAAATTGGATATATTCTCGCTGTCTTCTTGAAAGAAGGAAGTGTACATCTCATAGACAGAACAGTGTGCAAGAGACTGAAAAGGCAGCATTCAGATAGCAGTGAGGGCTTGCTAGTGGGGTGGGGGGAGGCTGTGTAGCAAACCTCAGTTCAGCTCCCAGGCAGGGTGGCAGATGAATATTATCATATATGACGGCTCAGCACAGCCTAAGTTAACTCACACACACGCACGCGCGCACGCACACACACGCACGCACGCACAGACACACACACACACACACACACATACAACCACACACCGGACCATGTTAACTCGGTCAGCTTCCCACCATTCCCCAGGACTGATGCCTTAATCTGACAGACATATGCTGCCTCAGGGAACATGACAGCCTCCAGCTAAATATGGAATGAAGAGCATCATGTGGATGTTCCTTTAGCCTCTGATTGTCAACAAAAACATAGCTTTAAGTTGGACAGTTTGGTTGGGGGTGGGGGGGATCAAAATGTATCATAAATCCAAGACAATAAAGTCATTTGAAAATGAAAAAAGGCGACAGAAATGTCATGGGGGGGATGGACTTCAGCTGTACCTTAGCAACGACAATGGATTGAGACATTTGAGACCCATTACATTAGTTTTTATTGATTTCAAGAAAGAGCAGGAATTGTGTCTGATTGAGAGTGCTTTTCATTACTCCACCCTTCCACAACCGCACACAGCAACATTTTTAAAGGGAGTAAAACTGGGGGGGAAACAGAGCCTTTCCTGGACCAGGCCGGACATCTGTTCTCAACACAGGAAATCATTCTCCAAAATGGAGGCCCCACACTGTCTCCCTGTGTGTGTGTGTGTGTGTGTGTGTGTGTGTGTGTGTGTGTGTGTGTGTGTGTGTGTGTGTGTGTGTTGGATTGAACTCTAGATCTATTTTTTCTCTCTGTTCTTCTCCTTTGATGAGTGGTCCTCAGTGCATCATTTAAACCAGCTAGCAGTACTCTCTGCATCACAGGCATCCTCTGTTGTAGCTGAGATAAAACAGCTGTGTCACAGTGGAAGAGAAGGAGAGGGAGAGAAATAGAGAGAGATAGAAGGAGGAGGGAAAAGAGTGAGGAGAAGTGGAGAAGAAGAAGGGGGAGAGAGGGAGAGGGGGAAAGACAGGACGAGAGAAGGAGTAGGAGAAAGAAAGGAGCATCAAGGGTAATCTGGAGGTTTGATTTGGTGTGTACAGGAGGATGGGATTGAGTCTATATTGGCCTAACCTCTGTTCACTGTCTTCTGATACAAACTTCATCATCTCCCAAATCTGACACATCATGTACAGTACTGTAGGACTTGCCCTAAGGAGATAACCCCTTAAAACTCCTGGAAGATTCTCAACTGTGTCACAAAAAAGTTTTCTCCCCTTAAGTTTCTTTATAATATGGCGTGATTTGAAATCTAAACTGCTTTGTGCTTCTAGCTAAGGGAGGCCTCTGCATATCAATAGGACTGTATGGGGTCTTTCTGTGAATTAGCTGTAACCATCCACGCTCAAAAGCAGGGAGGAATCTTCATTTGTTTACCCCTGCAGCCTTTGTGAGAGGACCATTCATTTTCTGTTCCAGTAAACGCTTGTCGCATGTTCATTACAGACAGCACAGTTGCATCATTATCCTGGTCAGATAAACATCTCCTGGTTGTCTTCTGTGTCAGTGATTGCATAAATGAATGTGAATATCATAATTTGTATGATCCTATATTATATTGTGTGGATATCATGATCCATATCATCCTATGTACTTTACACTACATAACCAAATGTATGTGGACACCTGCTCGTCAAACATCTCATTCCAAAATCATGGGCGTTAATATGGAGTTGGTCCCCCCTTTGCTGCTATAACAGCCTCCACTCTTCTGTGAAGGCTTTCCACTAGATGTTGGAACATTGCTGCGGGGACTTGCTTCTATTCAGCTACAAGAGCATTAGTGAGCTTGGGCACTGATGTTGGGCGATTAGGCCTGGCTTGCAATCGTGGTTCCAATTCATCCCAAAAGGTGTTCAATGAGGTTGAGGTCAGGGCTCTGTGCAGGCCAGTCAAGCTCCTTTACACCGATCTCAACAAACCATTTCTGTATGGACCTCGCTTTGTGCACAGGGGCTGCTTTCAGCTTCATGCTGAAACAGGAAAGGTCCTTCCCCAAACTGTTGCCACAAAGTTGAAGGTACAGAATCATCTAGAATGCCATTGTATGCTGTAGAGTTAAGATTTCCCTTCACTGGAACTGAGGGGACTAGCCCAAACCATGAAAAACAGTCCCAAAGAACAGTTATTGTCCTGCCAGAGGCAGTTTGGAACTTGGTAGTGAGTGTTGCAACCGAGGACTGACGATTTTTACAGGCTTCAGCACTCGTGGTCCTGTTCTATGAGCTTGTGTGGCCTGCTCCTAGACATTTACACTTCACAATAACTGAGCTTACACTTGACCAGAGTTGACATTTGATGAACTGACTTGTTGGAAAGATAGCATCCACGTTGAAAGTCACTGAGCTCTTCAGTAAGGCCATTCTACAGCCAATGTTTGTCTATGAAGATTGCATTGCTGTGTGCTCGATTTTATACACCTGTCAGCAATGGATGTGGCTGAAATAGCTGAATCTACTAATTTGGGGATGTCCCTCTACTTTTGTATATGTAGTGTATGTGTATTCAATGTGTATTCGTATACTATACTACTATTTGTATACTCTGTAGGACTAGCCTAGATATCATGATATGATAAAGAGAAAGAGAACGAATGAAAAAAAAAGGTAAAACATTATAAGGGTATATTGCCTTTGTGTAAGAGAAGCTGTAAGAGAAAGTCATACCAAGTTAAAGGAACAATCAATGCCGACTGACTTCCTCTTTAAAAAAAATACATTTTTTTTATTGTCACATAAACCAGATAGGTGCAGTGAAATGTGTTGTTTAGCAGGATAAAGCTAATTCTAATCAGCAACCTTTCGATTACTGACCCAACACTCTAACCACTAGACTACCTGCTGCCCTTTCTAATTTCATTATGTAATAGTTATGTCATGGCTGTTCTACTGTCAACAGGCGTCAGTGTGGAAATGATGTAAGGGGTGTGGTGAAGTGAGGTCAGTTTTCCATAATTGTTACACAATCCTTTGGCAATCCATGAAACGGAAGCGATCCAATGTATTCCCATCCTCACAGTATGGTTCATGGGATAACATTCATTGTGTATCAGTAACTAAGGAGAGATGGGAAAAGGCAAGAAGTAGTGTAAGCCAACAGTATGGGGCCAAATTAGATTTGTTTTATACTCTAAGGGATTGGATCTGTCCCAAGACTTGGCTGTTTTTCCTTGGAAACCCATTTAATTCTCACTGTATGCTGTCTTTCATCCTATCCACTCCTCCTCCAAACCCTGAAGCAGTAGGTCTAAACCAGACGTAACAACAGAGCACCCTCCCCTCCCTTGGCCCTTCCAATCTGTACAATGGCTCTTCCTCTCAACTGCCATTGTGCAATGACATGAGTCCTCTGGACGTGTAGGTGGACCTAACATGTACTCCTGTGAGTGAGTCACACGTGCCCTTGCAGGTCGGATGCACTGAAGTCATGATGTCAGTACTATGTTGAGGATTGACAGGAGGAACTGCCAGGAGTTCCTGTAACATGCTGAATATATATAATAATTTACTATGTTTAACTGTTGGTTTAATATGTGATGTC
Organism: Oncorhynchus mykiss; assembly: GCF_057628025.1. Lineage (NCBI taxonomy): Eukaryota > Metazoa > Chordata > Actinopteri > Salmoniformes > Salmonidae > Oncorhynchus > Oncorhynchus mykiss. The sequence continues at coordinate 8,892,623 of NC_143041.1, forward strand.
ACCAGTGGGAGGAGCCTCTAACATTCCCCAAAGAAATAAGAGAGATACAGCAGACACTTTGATTTGATCCTTAGAGCCAACACTCTGAGAGCAATTCAATAATCGTGTCATACATGATGCCATTTCATTATGCATTTGCAAATTCCAAACACATTACGAAAGATGAATATATTAATGTCATTATCACCATCAAATGACAAAGGGGCGTAGGCACTGGTGGGCCTGGGTGGGTGCAGAGCCATCCACTGGAAAGCCAAGCCCACCCAATCAGTGTTCAGTGTTCCAAACGGGACATTAATTGTTATTTTACCTGAGTACAGCACTAGACTTGGGCAGGAGCTCACCAGGACCAGAACCGCAAATGTTATTCTGCTTGAGTTCCTGCACCTCCTATAGAATATTAGTGCAATAGTAAATATAAACGGTACCTGCACCCAAAATGAGTACTAGAACCTATTTCAATCCAAGTCAAGCACTGGCTTAAACACACATACACCCTCAGATGGAAGGGGGTGGGTAGGTGGGGAAATAATAATAATAATAATAACACATTTTATTTGGCAGATGCCTGTCAGGACACTCAAGGACATCTTACATAAAATCTAGTGCTGTACATAAAATCAATAATTTAGGCCTATGTAATGAATTGGATTTATGCTTGATTATTTACTGTAAAAAAAACAATCAGCTTAAAAATTTGCAAAATAATGGGCAGGTTCTGGCACTTGTCACTTGCACTGATACCATATGTGCAGTAAACAGTAGCCATCACTGTGTAGGCTTGGCTACACTGTGTAGGCTTGGCTACACTGTTACACTGTGTAGGCTTGGCTACACTGTGTAGGCTTGGCTACACTGTGTAGGCTACTCCCCATGATCTATCTAGCTAAGACTCACGAGCCAACTTGGCTAGCAAAAACAAGTACAATGGCTAAACAAAGCTCACAGTTAAATTTTTTGTTGGATAAAATGTCAACTTATTTGATATCAGTGATTTTGCCATAAAGGGCCTCCAGTCCCTCTCTTTATCAATCACTGATCGCATTGATCTAATCAAGCGCATTAAATACAGTTTCAGTACATTCAGAGACAATGATCAGCACTACAACGCTGTTTTATCTGCTAACGCAAGCAAAGCAAGCGGTACCAGAGCGCCAAGTCTAGGTCCAAAAGGCTCCTTAACAGCTTCTACCCCCAAGCCCGGTCTTGTACGTAAACAAGGTATGGTCTACACCTGTTGAATTCGGCGCATGTGACAAATACAATTTGATTTATTAAAGACTTTCAGAAATCATGAAATACGCTTCACTTCGACTCGAATTTAATTGGAAATATAACTTTGCCCTATGCTTCTCCACCCATGCGCTATAGTTGGGCCCTATAGGCATTTAATTGATATCACACAATACATTGTAGGCGCACTTGGTCTCCCGCGCCCAGCAGAGAATTGCACTCGGATTTTGACTTATAAAGTGATCTCGACTAAGAAAAGGTTGGTGACCACTGTTCTAGTCTATATAGGCTATGGCTGCCTATTGTGATTATTACTGTTATATCAGGGCATTATGTTCTAATCTCAAAGTCTATTAATTATAGGCCTATGGTTTATTATGTTTCGGGTCTATGTGAGTCCTATGTTAAATGCAAGAATCTTGGATTTCAAGACTATCTGGTCTGTAATGCGAAATTACATGTTAGATGGTTTGTTGTGTTAGACCGATTACAGTAGGGTATAGGGTAGGCTATGTTTTTATGATAATTTAATGATGATTTGAGTGCCCAAATTGTGGTCCACCTACATTTTTGCTGGCCCCGCCATCAACGGATTTCTGCCTACACCGCCGAATGACAGTTTAAGCTTGTTGCACCAAATAGAGACTTTATCTTCTATCAGTGCAAATGTTCTTAAGTTGTTCATATGTTTTTAATATATATATATATATATATATATATATATAAATATACATGGAAATATACATGGAACTAATGAAACATTTTTTGAGGGTGAGGGGTTGTCTGTCACCACCGGGGCGGAGCAGAGTGATGACGTATGGTAAACGTTTAGCCATGTAGAGAATCCGCTATCCTTTGCATTGCATTGGACTGCATTGGAGTAGGTTGCCTAACCTGGATAGAGAGGGATGGTAGTGGCAGGATAACTATTATCATCGGATTTAATACATCCAATTCTTGGAAACGTTTCTAATACATCTTTAATCGTAATACATGGATGTTTATTTGGTGGTACCCTAGATTTCTCATGAAGGTAGGCTTTTTTGTTATTAATATATTTTCGCTGTTGCATTTCGACTGTGCACAGCTCAGCTCCCTGTGAGTCGTCGGTCTGTCATTACAGGATATAGATCGTAGCCTATCTACCGTTTAAAGACAGTAATAAAAACACGTCTACCTTGACATCTAAACTTGACCCACCGATCTGATTTCTGGACTGTCTCATCACGGCATTCACGAGATGGACGAAGACAATCAAGGTAAGACCCACGATGATTCAATCACCGTCTCTCTTTCCCTCTCTCTGTTCCATCATCTGCTGTGATGTGTGCATGTACTGCTAGGGACTATATGAAATGCGCCGTAAAGCATGAGTCGAGGCATACAACTGTAACCACCAATGCATGCATTTAATCATCAGCAATTGATCTTGATTTTCCTTCAACACTAAGGTATTAAGAAATGCAATGGTATTTTATCAACTGTTGTCAGATATGGGGCTACATCAGGGGTAGGGTATAAAGAGACCTAGTGGAGGATGGTTACTGTTCATATTTCTTAATCATCAGGTGGGACAATAAATTATGATTATCCATCAAATAAGAGGGTGTATAGTAATTGACCTCAGTGTGAGGAATGCATAAAAACGCATGCAATGTTTAGTGCTTCTTCGTGTTTAATGTCGTTTTGAAGTTTGTGCTGGAGCTCTAGCTAGGCTTCGCTTCTTTCCATTATAAAGCAGTTATATTGAAACAGCCGCTCAATGCCCTGGACGTGTGAAAAAAGATAAGATAAAGGTATCATTTTTAAACCAGGAAAGCGAACTTTTGCAACATTCATTAGATCCTTCAGAGTGGTATCCGTTCCAAATGGTTTTCCAGTTGAAATTGGAAGTTTACATACACTTAGGTTGGAGTCATTAAAACACGTTTTTCAACCACTCCACACATTTCTTGTTAACAAACTATAGTTTTGGCAAGTTGGTTAGGACATCTACTTTGTGCATGACACAAGTAATTTTTCCAACAATTGTTTACAGACATATTATTTCACTTATAATTCACTGTATCAGAATTATAGTGGGTCAAAAGTTTACATACACTAAGTTGACTGTGCCTTCAAACTGCTTGGAAAATTCCAGAAAAGGATGCCATGGCTTTAGAAGCTTCTGATAGGCTAATTGCCATCATTTGAGTCAATTGGAGGTGTACCTGTGGATGTATTTCAAGGCCTACATTCAAACTCAGTGCCTCTTTTCTTGACATGGGAAAATCAAAAGAAATCAGCCAAGACCTCAGAAAAAAAATTGTAGACCTCCACAAGTCTGGTTCATCCTTGGGATTAATTTCCAAATGCCTGAAGGTACCATGTTCATCTGTACAAACAATAGAATGCAAGTATAAACACCATGGGACCACGCAGCCATCATACCTCTCAGGAAGGAGACGCATTCTGTCACCTAGAGATGAACGTACTTTGGTGCGAAAAGTGCAAATCAATCCCAGAACAACAGCAAAGGACCTTGTGAAGATGTTGGAGGAAACAGTTAGAAAAGTATCTATATCCACAGTAAAACAAGTCCTATATCGACATAACCTGAATGGCCGCTCAGCAAGGAAGAAGCCACTGCTCCAAAACCGCCACACAAAAGCCAGACTATGGTTTGCAACTGCACATGGAGACAAAGATCGTACTTTTTGGAGAAATGTCCTCTGGTCTGATGAAACAAAAATAGAACTGTTTGGCCGTTATGACAATCGTTATGTTTGGAGAAAAACGGGGGCGGCTTGCAGCCGAAGAACACCATCCCAACCGTGAAGCACGGGGGTGGCAGCATCATGTTGTGGGGGTGCTTTGCTGCAGGAGAGACTGGTACACTTCACAAAATAGATGGCATCATGGGGCAGGAAAATGATGTGGATATAATGAGGCAACATCTCAAGACATCAGTCAGGAAGTTATAGCTTGGTTGCAAATGGGTCTTCCAAATGGACAATGACCCCAAGCATACTTCCAAAGTTGTGGCAAAATGGCTTAAAGACAACAAAGTCAAGGTATTGGAGTGGCCATCACAAAGCCCTGACCTCAATCCTATAGAACATTTGTGGGCAGAACTGAAAAAGTGTGTGCGAGCAAGGAGGCCAACAAACCTGACTCAGTTACACCAGCTCTGTCAGGAGGAATGGGCCAAAATTCACCCAACTTATTGTGGGAATCTTGTGGAAGGATACACAAAACATTTGACCCAAGTTAAACAATTTAAACCCAATGCTACCGAATACTAATTGAGTGTGTGTAAACTTCTGACCCACTGGGAATGTGATGAAAGAAATTAAAGCTGAAAGAAATCATTCTCTCTACTATTATTCTGACATTTCACATTCTTAAAATAAAGTGGTGATCCTAACTGACCTAAAACAGGGAATTTTTACTAGGATTAAATGTCAGGAATTGTGAAAATCTGAGTTTAAATATATTTGGCAAAATTATATGTAAACTACTTACTGACTTCAACTGTATTTAAGTGACAGTGATAAACTACAGCCTATGGCATTCCATAGGTCTACTGCTTTCACGATGCAAGAGAAAACCCACACACAGTATATTTTGATAACCCCCCCCCCCCCCCCCCCACACACACACACACACACACACACACACACACACACACACACACACAGGAGGGGTGAGATACACACACTTACACAATCTCACAATCTCACAATCTCACACACAAACACCAAATCCAAACAGGATAATCTTCCAGCCCCATCCCAAGGCAGGGGGCGAAGGCCATGTAAATGTGTTGTAAACATTTGTCTTGAGAAGAGAAGCAGAATAACTGTTTGGCAGTTAAACTGTGAGAGATTAGCAGATGCTGAAGAGGGGACCCTCTGCATATCTCACCCCTCTTCAGCCCACACTGGTCCATCCTGTTTCTGTAGTGTTAACCCTTTTCATGCTCTACATAACCCCTGCCTGGTTAAATTAAGGTTTAAGGGCAGAAGGTAGCCTAGCGGTTAAGAGCGTTGGTTCGAATCCCAAGCCTACTTGATGAAACATCTGCCAATGTGCCCTTGAGCTAGGCACTTAATCCTAGTTGCTCTGGATAAGAGTGTCTAGTAAAATGTGTGTGTGTGTGTCTGCTCAAAGTATACTGTACACTATGCTGGCATGCTACATTTCCCCCTGGTAGTCAGAGTAGCGCTGGTTAAAATGCCTTTTTAATTCAAGTCAAAACCCTTAAACTCAAATCAGTGCTGTGCAGAGTGTAACGCTTCATGATGTCATGGAGCTGTACTGTGCTGTGCAGCATATGGTCAAAGTTGGGGCATAATTTGTTCCGCCTCCATTTACTGCCTGCTAACAAGGAGAGGGAAAAAGGGACATGATATAGGATTAGTTCATGTTCTTATATGTGCTGATAGTGAGCATGCATACTTCCTCTCATAGGAGAACAAACAGAGATAATTACACAGAAGAACAGAACACACACACACACTCCGGCACACTCTGAGAAACTAGGGCAGTGAGTAGAGTATAATATGGAATTCATTAATGCGTGTTTACTCCTACTTCTACACACTTGGCGCACTCCTCTGTGCTGTTTACATGCCACAAGACAGACGTCTGCGCTCACATTGTGTAAAACAGACCCTAAATCACAAGTGTTGTATGGCACAAAGTCTATTTTATAGACTCATTGTATAGTTAGGCTGGTAGAGTGAAAGCAGAAATGAAATACATTGTAGGCCTACAAATTGTCCAGCACTCACTTGATGCTGGTTGTGGGTTTTTAGAGCCTCTATTTCCTCTAGATCTGTAGGGACATTTTCAGCTTTGCCTTCGTCAGGGGGATAAAGGAAAGTGCTCTGTTTGAGTGGTGTTTTTACTAAGTGTTCTGTTTGAATGGTGTTTTTACAAAGTGTTCTGTTTGAATGGTGTTTTTACTAAGTGTTCTGTTGGAATGTTTTTTTTTACTAAGTGTTCTGTTGGAATGTTTTTTTTTACTAAGTGCTCTGTTTGAATGTTTTTTTTAACGAAGTGCTCTGTTGGAATGTTTTTTTACAAAGTGCTCTGTTGGAATGTTTTTTTTATTAAGTGCTCTGTTGGAATGTTTTTTTACAAAGTGCTCTGTTGGAATGTTTTTTTTATTAAGTGCTCTGTTGGAATGTTTTTTTACAAAGTGCTCTGTTGGAATGTTTTTTTTATTAAGTGCTCTGTTGGAATGTTTTTTTACAAAGTGCTCTGTTGGAATGTTTTTTTAATTAAGTGCTCTGTTGGAATGTTTTTTTTATTAAGTGCTCTGTTGGAATGTGTTTTTTATTAAGTGCTCTGTTGGAATGTTTTTTTACAAAGTGCTCTGTTGGAATGTTTTTTTTATTAAGTGCTCTGTTGGAATGTTTTTTACAAAGTGCTCTGTTGGAATGGGGTTATTACTAAGTGCTCTGTTGGAATGGTTTTATTATTAAGTGCTCTGTTGGAATGTTTTTTTTAACGAAGTGCTCTGTTGGAATGGGGTTATTACTAAGTGCTCTGTTGGAATGTTTTTTTTACTAAGTGCTCTGTTGGAATGGGTTTATTACTAAGTGCTCTGTTGTAATGTTTTTTTTACTAAGTGCTCTGTTGGAATGGGTTTATCATTAAGTGCTCTGTTGGAATGTTTTTTTTACTACGTGCTCTGTTGGAATGGGGTTTTTACTAAGTGCTCTGTTGGAATGGGTTTTTTATTAAGTGCTCTGTTGGAATGGGGTTATTACTAAGTGCTCTGTTGGAATGATTTTTTTATTAAGTGCTCTGTTGGAATGGTTTTTTTATTAAGTGCTCTGTTGGAATGGGGTTATTACTAAGTGCTCTGTTGGAATGTTTTTTTTACTAAGTGCTCTGTTGGAATGGGTTTATTACTAAGTGCTCTGTTGTAATGTTTTTTTTACTAAGTGCTCTGTTGGAATGGGTTTATTATTAAGTGCTCTGTTGGAATGTTTTTTTTACTACGTGCTCTGTTGGAATGGGTTTTTTATTAAGTGCTCTGTTGGAATGGGGTTATTACTAAGTGCTCTGTTGGAATTATTTTTTTATTAAGTGCTCTGTTGGAATGGGTTTTTATTAAGTGCTCTGTTGGAATGTTTTTTTTATTAAGTGCTCTGTTGGAATGTGTTTTTTATTAAGTGCTCTGTTGGAATGTTTTTTTACAAAGTGCTCTGTTGGAATGTTTTTTTTATTAAGTGCTCTGTTGGAATGTTTTTTTACAAAGTGCTCTGTTGGAATGTTTTTTTTATTAAGTGCTCTGTTGGAATGTTATTTTTACAAAGTGCTCTGTTGGAATGTTTTTTTTATTAAGTGCTCTGTTGGAATGGGGTTATTACTAAGTGCTCTGTTGGAATGTTTTTTTTACTAAGTGCTCTGTTGGAATGGGTTTATTATTAAGTGCTCTGTTGGAATGTTTTTTTTACTAAGTGCTCTGTTGGAATGGGTTTATTACTAAGTGCTCTGTTGGAATGGGTTTATTATTAAGTGCTCTGTTGGAATGGGTTTTTTACTAAGTGCTCTGTTGGAATGGGGTTTTTACTAAGTGCTCTGTTGGAATGTTTTTTTTACTAAGTGCTCTGTTGGAATGGGTTTATTATTAAGAGCTCTGTTGGAATGTTTTTTTTACTACGTGCTCTGTTGGAATGGGTTTTTTACTAAGTGCTCTGTTGGAATGGGTTTTTTATTAAGTGCTCTGTTGGAATGGGGTTATTACTAAGTGCTCTGTTGGAATGATTTTTTTATTAAGTGCTCTGTTGGAATGGGTTTTTATTAAGTGCTCTGTTGGAATGTTTTTTTTTATTAAGTGCTCTGTTGGAATGTGTTTTTTATTAAGTGCTCTGTTGGAATGTTTTTTTACAAAGTGCTCTGTTGGAATGTTTTTTTTATTAAGTGCTCTGTTGGAATGGGTTTATTATTAAATGCTATGTTGGAATGTTTTTTTTACTAAGTGCTCTGTTGGAATGGGGTTTTTACTAAGTGCTCTGTTGGAATGATTTTTTTACTAAGTGCTCTGTTGGAATGGGTTTTTTACTAAGTGCTCTGTTGGAATGTTTTTTTTATTAAGTGCTCTGTTGGAATGTTTTTTTACAAAGTGCTCTGTTGGAATGTTTTTTTTATTAAGTGCTCTGTTGGAATGTTATTTTTACAAAGTGCTCTGTTGGAATGTTTTTTTTTATAAAGTGCTCTGTTGGAATGGGGTTATTACTAAGTGCTCTGTTGGAATGTTTTTTTTACTAAGTGCTCTGTTGGAATGGGTTTATTATTAAGTGCTCTGTTGGAATGTTTTTTTTACTAAGTGCTCTGTTGGAATGGGTTTATTACTAAGTGCTCTGTTGGAATGGGTTTATTATTAAGTGCTCTGTTGGAATGGGTTTTTTACTAAGTGCTCTGTTGGAATGGGGTTTTTACTAAGTGCTCTGTTGGAATGTTTTTTTTACTAAGTGCTCTGTTGGAATGGGTTTATTATTAAGAGCTCTGTTGGAATGTTTTTTTTACTACGTGCTCTGTTGGAATGGGTTTTTTACTAAGTGCTCTGTTGGAATGGGTTTTTTATTAAGTGCTCTGTTGGAATGGGGTTATTACTAAGTGCTCTGTTGGAATGATTTTTTTATTAAGTGCTCTGTTGGAATGGGTTTTTATTAAGTGCTCTGTTGGAATGTTTTTTTTTATTAAGTGCTCTGTTGGAATGTGTTTTTTATTAAGTGCTCTGTTGGAATGTTTTTTTACAAAGTGCTCTGTTGGAATGTTTTTTTTATTAAGTGCTCTGTTGGAATGGGTTTATTATTAAATGCTATGTTGGAATGTTTTTTTTACTAAGTGCTCTGTTGGAATGGGGTTGTTACTAAGTGCTCTGTTGGAATGATTTTTTTACTAAGTGCTCTGTTGGAATGGGGTTTTTACTAAGTGCTCTGTTGGAATGTTTTTTTTATTAAGTGCTCTGTTGAAATGTTTTTTTACAAAGTGCTCTGTTGGAATGTTTTTTTTATTAAGTGCTCTGTTGGAATGTTATTTTTTACAAAGTGCTCTGTTGGAATGTTTTTTTTATAAAGTGCTCTGTTGGAATGGGGTTATTACTAAGTGCTCTGTTGGAATGTTTTTTTTACTAAGTGCTCTGTTGGAATGGGTTTATTATTAAGTGCTCTGTTGGAATGTTTTTTTTACTAAGTGCTCTGTTGGAATGGGTTAATTAGTAAGTGCTCTGTTGGAATGTTTTTTTTACTAAGTGCTCTGTTGGAATGGGTTTATTACTAAGTGCTCTGTTGAAATGTTTTTTTACTAAGTGCTCTGTTGGAATGGGGTTATTACTAAGTGCTCTGTTGGAATGTTTTTTTTACTAAGTGCTCTGTTGGAATGGGTTTATTATTAAGTGCTCTGTTGGAATGTTTTTTTTACTAAGTGCTCTGTTGGAATGGGTTAATTACTAAGTGCTCTGTTGGAATGTTTTTTTTACTAAGTGCTCTGTTGGAATGGGTTTATTTTTAAGTGCTCTGTTGGAATGGGTTTTTTACTAAGTGCTCTGTTGGAATGGGGTTTTTACTAAGTGCTCTGTTGGAATGTTTTTTTTATTAAGTGCTCTGTTGGAATGGGGTTATTACTAAGTGCTCTGTTGAAATGTTTTTTTACTAAGTGCTCTGTTGGAATGGGGTTATTACTAAGTGCTCTGTTGGAATGTTTTTTTTACTAAGTGCTCTGTTGGAATGGGTTTATTATTAAGTGCTCTGTTGGAATGCTTTTTTTACTAAGTGCTCTGTTGGAATGGGGTTTTTACTAAGTGCTCTGTTGGAATGATTTTTTTACTAAGTGCTCTGTTGGAATGGGTTTTTTACTAATTGCTCTGTTGGAATGGGGTTTTTACTAAGTGCTCTGTTGGAATGTTTTTTTACTAAGTGCTCTGTTGGAATGGGGTTATTACTAAGTGCTCTGTTGGAATGGGGTTTTTACTAAGTGCTCTGTTGGAATGGGGTTATTACTAAGTGCTCTGTTGGAATGTTTTTTTTACTAAGTGGTCTGTTGGAATGGGGTTATTACTAAGTGCTCTGTTGGAATGGGGTTATTACTAAGTGCTCTGTTGGAATGGGGTTTCTACTAAGTGCTCTGTTGGAATGTTTTTTTTACTAAGTGCTCTGTTGGAATGGGGTTATTACTAAGTGCTCTGTTGGAATGTTTTTTTTACTAAGTGCTCTGTTGGAATGGGGTTATTACTAAGTGCTCTGTTGGAATGTTTTTTTTACTAAGTGCTCTGTTGGAATGGGGTTTTTACCAAGTGCTCTGTTGGAATGTTTTTTTTACTAAGTGCTCTGTTGGAATGTTTTTTTTACTAAGTGCTCTGTTGGAATGTTTTTTTTACTAAGTTCTCTGTTGGAATGGGGTTATAACTAAGTGCTCTGTTGGAATGTTTTTTTTTACTAAGTGCTCTGTTGGAATGGGGTTATTACTAAGTGCTCTGTTGGAATGGGGTTATTACTAAGTGCTCTGTTGGAATGTTTTTTTTACTAAGTGCTCTGTTGGAATGTGTTTTTTACTAAGTGCTCTGTTGGAATGGGGTTATTACTAAGTGCTCTGTTGCAATGGGTTTTTTACTAAGTGCTGTGTGTCTTGTCAGTATTTCTTGTGTCCGGATCCTGATAACCTTAGTGACACCCTCTCTCTTTCAACATGCTTTCTTCTATCTGACCGTGGGAAACACCAAGGAAACCCCTTTCCTTCCATTCTCTCTGGGCAGAAAGTGTCTGTGTTTGTGCATGATTTGTGTGTATGATTTGTGTGTGTGTGTGCATGATTGTGTGTGTATTTGTTCTTTGGGACTGTAGGTTACGGTGTTGAGGGGCAGTTAATTCTGTCAATAGGCTTTTCTTATCAGAAATGGGCACCTTGACAACAATTATTTTTTCAAATTAATACTTTATTATTTTATGTTGAATTCATCTCCATTTTCCTTTCATTCTGTATCTTGGAGACTGTAATTATGCCTTTTATCAATCTCACTGGGCATGGAAACATACATGTTCTTTGAGAAGAACATCAATACAAACTGCTTGAGTCTTTGGGGTGTTGAAGTTTTATATGAGTTGAAGTTTTACATTAGTGGTTTCCTGCCCCGAATCTACACTATAGGTCTATTTCGTTGGCCAGCAGTCTTTGTTGTGGCGGTAGGGTGAGGGGTGTGAGGGGACATTAGGAAGTCATTATTGCCATGCTGTGGGTGCCTTTTGGCTGGTCTGTAGCTCGAACACTGCCTGGAGGGCCTTCTGGCTTGCACAAGGCATCTGCTAGCTACAGCCATAGGCTATATGGCTACATCAGATACAGCCAGTCAACTAACTAGCCCCCCTACACAGCTGTTTCTCTCTCTGCCCTTCTGGTTTGTCAGAGTAAGTCCTGTTTTCTTTCTTATGTTTTCTTTTACCATCCTGTGTCTTACTGTCTTCCTTCCCGACTGTATCTTCATGACATATTTCTACTCTGTGTGCTATATGAGCCATGTTATACATGTAGCCTTTATGAGGCCTCCTACCATGTTGCCTTATTGAAACAGCTTAAAAGGAGATTTAGAAAAAAAATATTCTGTTCATTTTGACTGTTAAGATTGAGTTTAGTGTATTGTGGGACGACATTGAAGGATTAGGCTATACAGTAGACACACACACACACACACACACACACACACACACACACACACACACACACACACACACACACACACACACACACACACACTTTAAGGGGTGAGGCATCATTGGCACTGCACAGACTAGGTTTAAGGAGGGATTGAGAGGGACTCTTAAAGGATTCCAGTACTGCTGCCTCATCTGTAGAGAAACACCACATATGGAATTGATTATGGGGAATACTGAGGAGGCTTCCCAATGTGTTTTCAGTGCCATAGAAGAGAGGGTAGTGGACTAGCACGTACGACTGTCTGGAAGAGTTGGCATGTCCCACAGATCATTTTGTTTGGATGCAATCTATTGCCTCGATTGTTAATGAGTTATCAAATTAGGAAGAATGAGAAAAGAGACAGACAGGGGTGGAGTTCAGATGGAGGGGGAGAGAGGAGAAGAGATGGAGAAGGAAAGCGAGAGACTGAGACTGAGCAAAAGAGAGAGAGAGAGAGAGACGGTACTTTCCTTGAGTAATAATGATCTTATTTCACTAGTAGGGGAACTAAATGGAAGTAGATCCAATTTTAAGGGGGTAGTTAGAGGCTGGATAGAGGCTGGAGGCTACGTGGGTTGTGTGTGTTTCTTGGCCAGGCTAGGTAACTGCTGCTCTCTGGTAGAGCTGGGCAATATGGACAAAAATCCATATCATGATAAATTGACTGAATTATCATGATAACGATCAATTGAACGCTAAGTTTACAACATTAGTGTGCACCAGTTACTTTTTTACATTACCCTTTAAACTACTACTACTACATTGAATGTTGTGGCTATCAATTATCCCGTTAGCAATAGCCTATATTAAGACTTATTTCATTTCAAATGTCACATTCCTCTAGTAAAGGCTACTTATCAATATCAGTAAAATGTCCTCAATAAATGGTTAGTTCGGTCGGTATCAATAATTTTTGGTTTATCATCCCAGCTCTACTCTCTGGAGCACTCAGCCCTGTGGCCCTGCGAACACAAGTATGTAGAACCAGAACACCTATTTAGAGTTCACAGGCATTCTAAAAGGAAGACGTGTGCTGTGCTTGTGTTTTCAGGGATTCTAAAAGGAAGAAGTGTGCTGTGCTTGTGTTTTCAGGGATTCTAAAAGGAAGAAGTGTGCTGTGCTTGTGTTTTCAGGGATTCTAAAAGGAAGAAGTGTGCTGTGCTTGTGTTTTCAGGGATTCTAAAAGGAAGAAGTGTGCTGTGCTTGTGTTTTCAGGGATTCTAAAAGGAAGAAGTGTGCTGTGCTTGTGTTTTCAGGGATTCTAAAATGAAGAAGTGTGCTGTGCTTGTGTTGTCAGGGATTCTAAAAGGAAGAAGTGTGCTGTGCTTGTGTTTTCAGGGATTCTAAAAGGAAGAAGTATGCTGTGCTTGTGTTTTCAGGGATTCTAAAAGAAAGAAGTTTGCTGTGCTTGTGTTTTCAGGGATTCTAAAAGGAAGAAGTGTGCTGTGCTTCTGTTTTCAGGGATTCTAAAAGGAAGAAGTGTGCTGTGCTTGTGTTTTCAGGGATTCTAAAAGGAAGAAGTATGCTGTGCTTGTGTTTTCAGGGATTCTAAAAGAAAGAAGTTTGCTGTGCTTGTGTTTTCAGGGATTCTAAAAGGAAGAAGTGTGCTGTGCTTGTGTTTTCAGGGATTCTAAAAGGAAGAAGTGTGCTGTGCTTGTGTTTTCAGGGATTCTAAAAGGAGGTGTGCTTATAGCTAGTAACTACACAAGACGCACAGGTAGACATCAAAGGTGTGCTTATAGCTAGTAACTACACAAGATGTACATGTAGACATCAAAGGTGTGCTTATAGATTGTATAAACGTCCACCCTAACACAATAACACAGAAGTCAGTAAATGTCTTAGGTGTTCCATGACTGTTATTTTGAAGTGGCCTGTGTATCTAGTCTTTCAAGCCTCCAGCAGGTCAGCCAAAGACAGCTTTGCTCCGCCCGGTCAGAGTAGACAAGCATCAACATCCTGGACTTCCAGGCAACAATCTCCAGGCAGTGGTTTTGTCTTCAGTCTTCACAGTCACTCAACCCCCATCCAGCTCTCTGATTAGAAGTGGGTGCCAGAAACAGCATCAATCTCATTCCAAGGTGTATCAAATCTGCATAAATACGAATGTACTGGCAGCAGGCATATGGGCGTGAAGTATCCGGCCCTAGCTGATATAAGGCCACAGCACATCAAATAAAATATTTACATTCTAGTGGTGATCCTGAGCAGATGTTGGGCATGAGGGGACATGATGTCTGGACAGACCAGGGTGGAGGGAGGGACCACCCGGATGGATGGATCACCCCCTAGCAGGGGTCCGCTCCCTCTCCCTAAAACAGCAGATTACACAATGCAATCATTGGATGGCAGTTTAGTTTAGCTCCCCAGTACTAGATCTTAGATCTCTCTACACCAGGGTACTAGATGCTGCTCTAGTAGCTAAACCCCAAGATATTACCCCCCACAATCTTTGCTCTCCTCCTGCCCAAAGATTTGAGCTATTACTGCAAAATAATGGTATAGTGATCGCTCCTGCATTGTCGTATACACGACAATTCATAGATGCACATAGATGGATCCACAAAGCAGTGAGGTGCAACATACTCAACTATTGAAAAGGCCAAACAGCAGCCAGATCATACGTTCATGAAAATAATACACTTCCATTAGCTACACTGACTAACATAGAGAATACAGTACACACTCATCATAACCCACTGCCCTTTGACTTGCCCTGTACCAATCATTCCCCAAATTCTTGTGTCTTGACAAACTGCCAGGTCGCATCCCCGTACAGCTAAACAAGACTACAAATGTTTGTTACTGTGTCTGTCCGTGTTGTCACTGCCAAAGTCAGTTACAGAAGAGAGAGAAAGAGTGGCTGGCTGGCTGGCTGGCCATTGGAAACAACATCTGTGGGTGTGCACTGTATACATCCCACTTCCACTGTGGCCGTCAGCCCCATGGTCCGATTGGGATTAAGAGCTGTGGGGGTGGGTATTAGCGGGTTTAAAGCCAGCTGGCAGCACGAGCGTGTGCCTGTGTGTGTGCTACAGTTTGTATGTATGCATGTACAGTGCTGTGAAAAAGTATTTGCTCGCTTTCAAATGTTCTCTTTTTGCATATGTTTGATACGGAGTATTATCAGATCTTCATCCAAAACCTAATATTAGAAACTGAGTTTAAAAAGAAAATAATACTTTTATTTTTTATTTAATTAACACATTTATACAACACCCAATTCCCCTGTGTGAAAAAGTAATTTCCCCCTACACTAAATAACTGGTCGTGCCACCTTTAGCTGCAATGACTGCAATCAAATGCTTTCTGTAGTTGTTGATCAGTCTCTCACATCGCTGTGGAGGAATTTTGGCGAAGCATCCCCAAACCATCCCAATACCACCACTATGCTTGACCGTTGGTATGAGGTTTTTACTGTGGAATGCAGTGTTTGGTTTTCGCCAGACATCATGGGACCAATGTCATCCAAAAAGTTATTCTTTTGACGCATCTGTCTGTGGAACATTCTCCCAAGAGTCTTGATGATCATCTAGGTGCTTCCAGGTGCTTTTTGGAAAACTTGAGTCAGCTTTCTATTTTCCATTTATCATCCTTGAAATGTTTCTACAACTTGATTGGAGTCCACCTGTGGTAATTTTAATTGATTGGACATGATTTGGAAAGGCATACACCTGTCTATATAAGGTCCCACAGTTGACAGTGTGCATGTCAGAGAGCAAAAACCAAACCATGAGGTCGAAGGAATTGTCCGTAGAGCTCTGAGACAGGATTGTGTCGAGGCACAGATCTGGGGAAGGGTACCATTTTTTTATGCAGCATTCAAGGTCCCCAAGAACACAGTGGCCTCCATGATTCTTAAATGGAAGAAGTTAGGAACCACCAAGACTCTTTCTAGAACTGGCCGCCCGGCCAAACTGAGCAATCTGGGGAGAAGGGCCTTGGTTAGGGAGGTGACCAAGAACCCGATGGTCACTCTGACAGAGCTCTAGAGTCTCTCTGTGGAGATGGGGGAACCTTCCAGAAGGACAACCATCTCTGCAGCACTTCACCAATCAGGCCTTTATGGTAGAGTGATCAGATGGAAGACACTCCTCAGTAAAAGGCGCATGACAACCCACTTGGAGTTTGCTAAAAGGCATCTAAAGACTCTCAGACCATGAGAAACAAGGTTCTCTGGTCTGATGAAACCAAGATTGAACTCTTTGGCCTGAATGCCAAGCGTCACGTCTGGAGGAAACCTGGCACCATTCCTCAGGTGAAGCATGGTGGTGGTGGCAGCATCATGTTGTGGGGATGTTTTTCAGCGTCAGGGACTGGGAGACTAGTCAGGTTCGAGGGAAAGATAAATGGCGCAAATTACAGAGAAATCCTTGATGAAAACCTGCTCCAGTGCGCTCAGGACCTCAGACTGGGACGGAGGTTCACCTTCCAACAGGACAACGACCCTAAGCACACAGTCAAGGCAACGCAGGAGTGGCTTTGGGACAAGTCTCTGAATGTCCTTGAGTGGCCCAGCCAGAGCCCGGAGTTGAACCAAATCGAACATCTATGGAGAGACTTGAAAATACCTGTGCAGCAACGCTCCCCATCCAACCTAACAGAGCTTGAGAGGGTCTGCAGAAAAGAATGTGAGAAACTCCCCAAATACAGGTGTGCCAAGCTTGTAGTGTCATACCCAAGAAGACTCAAGGCTGTAATCGCTGCCAAAGGTGCTTCAACAAAGTACAGAGTAAAAGGTCTGAATAGTTATGTAAATGTGATATTGCAGTTTATACATTTTTATGCATTTTTTATCGTTTCTAAAAAACTGTTTTTGCTTTGTCATTATCGGGTATTGTGTTTTCATTGATGAGGGTAAAAAAAACAATTTAATCAATTTTAGAATAAGGCTGTGACCTAACAAAATTTGGAAAAAGTTGAGGGGTCTGAATACTTTCCGAATGCACTGTATTTATGTATGTATCAGAGGAGGCTGGATTGGAGGAGCCATAGGAGGACTGCTCATTGTTATTGATGTAATAAATGGAACGGAGTCAAACTTGTGGATTCCATAAATTTGATGTTTGATACAATTCCATCCATTACAATGAGCCCGTTCTCCTATAGCCCCCCCCCCCACCGGCCTCCTAAGGTATGAGGTTGGTGGCACCTTAATCGGGGAGGACGGGCACATAGTAATGGCTGGAGCTGAATAAGTGGAAAGGTATCAACAACATCAAACCGATGGCTTCCATATGTTTGATACCATTCCATTCATTCTGTTCCAGACATTATTATGAGCCTTCCTCCCCTCAGCAGCCTCCACTGATGTGCATGCATCTGTATATGTATGTTTGTATCTATGTGCGTGTGTCTGTCTATGTGCTCCTGCATCTGCGTGTGTGCATGACGTGTGTCCCTGTAAATGTGTGTTTGTGCGTGCATGTGAGGCCAGTGAGGGGAGTCCAAGTGGTATAAAGTTAAAGGGATTGGTGACAACAGGCTTTAGATTACAGGTTATAGCCAGAGGAGGCTCTCAGAGACAGCCTGCCTGGCCTGTCTATCTCATCCCATCTCCCTGCTGGGGCCAGTGGGGTGACAGGGTTCTCCCATGCTCCAACACACAGACCAGGCTAGCTAGAGGACAGTAAAGACAACCCGCCAGGCTGTGCCCATTACCCAGTTTAGCTTTTAAAATGGTAAGTTGGCCCATGTACAGTAACAGAGTATGGGATTTGGTCTAAGTCCTACTCTGTTTGACTGGTCAAGCTGGGATGAGTGGGGGTTTTAGTAATAGATGGTTATCACACTTTCCAGTCCAACAAGTGGATAAAATGTGATGAAATGGACAGCCTGTTTTGGGTCTATTTGAATGTGTATCATGTGCAAGGGTAGTTTGTACTGTAAGCTGACTAAACATAATGAGGTGGGCTTTCTTACCCCCAAATGTATCCCATCCTTGTCAGAGATTCTACAGAGGAATGTGCACAGATCTCAAGTCAGAAGTTGTCTCTGTTACTGTATCATCAACTACCCAGTTGCAGAGGGAGGGTAGTGAACAGTTGGCCGTTTTTGGATGAGGACTTCATCGTAGGGATTTACTCCTAAAATGAGATTGAGGGGATTTGTTTAGGGGGTAAATGTATAGAGGGTTATGGTTATTTATAGATTTACAGAGGCTCTGCTCTGTGGTGCACATGTTGGAATTTATTTAACCCCTGCCCCCTGGCACCATTTTTGCACCTGCTCAACCCAACCTGTCACTCCACTGACTGGAGTAGATTTGACAGAGTAGATGTGTAGCTATTTCAGTGGCACACAACTGCAACTCTCAAATCAATTTGAGATTCAGATAAAACTTTGTTGACATACACTACCGTTCAAAAGTTTGGGGTCACTTAGAAATGTCCTTGTTTTTTAAAGAAAAGCACATGTTTTGTCCATTAAAATAACATCAAATTGATCAGAAATACAGTGTAGACATTGTTAATGTTGTAAATGACTATTGTATGGAATATTGTATGGTCCATTATCAGCAACCATCACTCCTGTGTTCCAATGGCACGCTGTGTTAGCTAATCCAAGTTTATCATTTTAAAAGGCTAATTTATCATTAGAAAACCCTTTTGCAATTATGTTAGCACAGCTGAAAACTGTTTTTTGATTAAAGAAGCAACAAAACTGGCCTTTAGACTAGTTGAGTATCTGGAGCATCAGCATTTGCTGGTTCGATTACAGGCTCAAAATGGCCAGAAACAAAGACCTTTCTTCTGAAACTCGTCAGTCTATTCTTGTTCTGAGAAATGAAGACTATTCCATGCAGGAAATTGCCAAGAAACTGAAGATCTCATACAACGCTGTGTACTATTCCCTTCACAGAACAGCACAAACTTGCTCTAACCAGAATAGAAAGAGGAGTGGGAAGCCCCGGTGCACAACTGTGCAAGAGGACAAGTACATTACAGTGTCTAGTTTGAGAAACAGATGCCTCACATGTCCTCAACTGGCAGCTTCATTAAATGGTACCCGCAAAACACCAGTCTCAACGTCAACAGTGAAAAGTCGACTCCGGGATGCTGGCTTTCTAGGCAGAGTTCCTCTGTCCAGTTTCTACGTTCTTTTGCCCATCTTAATCTTTTCTTTTTATTGGTCAGTCTAAGATATGCCTTTTTCTTTGCAACACTGTCTAGAAGGCCAGCATCCCGGAGTCGCCTCTTCACTGTTGACGTTGAGACTGGTGTTTTGCAGGTACTATTTAATGAAGCTGCCAGTTGAGGACTTATGAGGCGTCTGTTTCTCAAACTAGACATTCTAATGTACTTGTCCTCTTGCTCAGTTGTCCACCCTGGCCTCCCACTCCTCTTTCTATTCTGGTTAGAGCCAGTTTGCGCTGTGCTTTTCCTTCAAAAACAAGGACATTTCTAAGTGACCCTAAACATTTGAACGATAATGTACCTGTGGCACCTAGACGGTGTAAACAGGTGGAATACAGACTGGTGAAGAGACATTAACGACTGCTGAAAGTAAGACTGATAAAGACTTGTTTTGTTGATAAAGGAACCATTCAGTTGTTGTGACTGTCAGAGCTCTGGACCCTGTTAGATTCACAAATGACTCTTTCTCTGTCTGCCAACTGGAGACTCTACTAAACTCATTTCCTGGATTAGTCAGAGGGCGGTTGCCAGGGTGGATTGTATTAGCAATCTAATTTGTAAGACCCCCTACCCTATCTTCATGTTTAATGTCCACCACCACTGGACCAGAAGGGTCCATTTATTACCCGTTTTAAATGTACCTTCCCTGCTTTTGCCCAGCTTGTTTCCCTGTTGATCTGATAGATGAAGGTGTGTTTTGCAGGGTGATATAATGGTCAGAGCAGATGTGGTGTAGGGAGGCTTCTGAAGGGAGCTCAGCCTCACATCTCGGCTGCTTAAACCAGACGGAATGCTGCACTCATGTGGTGTGCTCAGTCTGAGCAGTGTTCAGTCTGGTTTAACCAGGCTAGCTCCCATGCACCTTCTCATTAACATCCATGATGAATCAGATAGTAATCAGCCAGATGAATTTACCCAGACGGTCCTATTAACCAGGAGACATATTAGAGCCTCTGGTCTCAGGCAGGGGAAAAACCAGGCTATGTTCTCTCTATGCAGAATATCATCCATCCAACAAGCAAATTACATACATCTAAATATATTTGCTGTAAAAAGCAATAATCTAATATGCGTTGAGTGGATGACGCACATTATTATAGAAATAGACTCCAATGGGTTTCTGGTGAACAGGATTTAAGATTTCTTGTGTTCTTGGTAATAATAAGACAATTCAGTACATTTCTGCTTTGAAATAGGCCAAATTGAAATGAGCAGACATTTCCTATCACAGATAACATTGTGCCACTTCAAATAATAACTTTAGTCATTTCTCAATTGAGAGCTGTGTCAACTTGAACTTGAAACTAATTGCATCACATTCAGTCACAGTTCCACCGAGATTGTATAACCAAAGCGAGGTTAACCCCGAGGATAGCCAGCTAATTATTGTCTCTATTTGGATGTTGAACTCCAGTCAGTGATTATTGTAGCTCCACATCCCTTCTATTGTCGTAGAGCAACACGGACAGCAGCACAGTGAACCAGGAGGAAATGCTTAACTGGCTCTCTGTCTCACTACCTGACCCCCGGACACAAAGTGCAACATAGGATTACATAAAATAGTTAAAGGGAACAATCATTTTGACTTGACTAGTTAAATAAAAGTTAATTATAATTTTAAAAATACTTTACACGGGCATTTGTTTAATTGTTAGTCTTATTAATATCATTGCTGCGATCAATGTTTAGAGCCCTGAGCACCTCTTGTAAGAACTCGAGTTGCCAACTGCTAAATTAGCACTGGGCAGCTCTTGGGTAGGCTCCCATGTTATTTAATTGGCAAGACATGGCTTTAGTTCACTGGTAATGTTATTCGGTTCTGTATAAAGGGAAACTGTGAAGTAAATACTGTATGTTTCCACAGTATCTGTACGCAGTGGCTTGGCATTGATATCAGTCTTGTCATGGTCCTGCTTTATGAAGAGAGATTTAGTGGGTGTATATCTGCCTCTTAGCTGGGTTAATGAAGCCGGATCACAGAGACCCTTCTCTGGTGGTTTCACTGAGAGAGAGAAAGAGAGAGAGGGATAAAGATGGAGAGAGGGATAAAGATGGAGAGAGATGGGGGAAGAGAGGGATAGAGATGGAGAGAGGGATAGAGAGAGGGATGAAAGAGGGATTGAGAGAGAGAGAGAGCGCGAGGGCACTCGTGTCCGCTTCACCTCAGCTCTAAACCCTTGGGCGGTTAAAGAGTCGAGGGCGACGGTTGCGTTAATTTACCAAATTCGCATTTAATGAACGGAAACTTAATCTGGATTGGTTTTATTAATAGAATATTCCCGAGCATTAAAAAGGGTCAGAAAACACTTTCATGTGGAATAGTTAAGACCATTAACCTTTTTTTTTTCACAAATTAAGACAAATGTATCTGCTTTGATGTGTGTGACACGGAGTGTAACAAGATGCATCGGCAGTAGACTAAGGATGTTTCTCTCCCTGTGATCTCTCTCTTCTAGTACCTCAGGATCTCTCACTGGAAGAGAGGGGTGAGCTGTCAAACATCCGGCGGAGGAAGAGAGAGCTGCTGGATGATATTGAAGTGGGTAGCCTTGAAGTTGCTTTGCCTCGGCTTCGTAGCTGGGAAAGCTTTGAGGAAGAGTGTATTGTATTTTTCTGACGTGCTCGTGTACAGATGTAGGACCTTTAATTTGATTATATTGTTGCAATATATTTTCTACACCGCCGGAAATGCAAAGTTGTAGTGTATTCAAAGTCTAAAAAAGACTTATAAAGTTGGTAATTTCCACTTTAAAATGTCCGACTTGATTTGCCCTGACAAAAAAATGTATCAACCCCTACAAAAATGTCCATTAATTATAATCCACACAATAGTTATCATGTCCTGTTGCTGCAGGATTATTTTCCTTGTCAAATTAATATTCTACATCTGTAGCCTCTATCATTTTCTCAGAATTACTATTTTGGATCTCTGTCAGTGTCTCTGTTCATTCAACATATGTTTTTGTACAGTACTGCTTTCACTCTTGAAGAGGTTTCTCAGAATACAGCCTATTCCAAGAATCCAATTATATTTATTTTTCTTCCCCTCTCAGCGCTTGAAGTTTGAGATAGCTGAAGTCATGACTGAGATTGAGCAACTAACATGTGTAGGAGAAAGGTGAGTGAACAGCCCATGGTCTCATTCACTGGTGCTTGCATTTGTTTTAACTAACTTGAATAGTGAAGAATTTTGTGCAGTGCTTTCAATCAACCTTAGTCGATGAACCATATCTAATTTCCATACCCAAAATGTGACAGAACTACCTTATAATCTAATTTATCACCATCAGCCTGCTTCGTTTCCCATCACTAATTGATCCCTATTGGTATATCCGGTGAGAAAAGACATGTCTTAAATCTGGCTCTATGGGTCACAGGCACTAATGGGTCACAGGTGTCCGAACAGACCAAGGTTAAAAAGGCACCTGTGGCTTTTTACATGTAAAGGATTAGTCATTTTTTTGTGTTTGTAGGAGAGGTTGCTTGGTTGTATTGTGGGTTTTTCATGGCTTTCCTTCCACTTCATGTCTCACAGCAAAACAACACAGCGGAACAAACAAATCGCCATGGGGAGGAAGAAATTCAACATGGATCCTAAAAAGGTATTTTCATGTGTATGTGTATAACCAGACCCTCGGGGTTCAGGGAGGGCCACGTCTAAGTATTTTCTTCCGCCTTGGGATAGCTTTTGTGGTGGTGTTGTGTCCAGTAATGGAACCCTGTGATATACTGCTCTGCTAGAATCATTCACCCTTGATTGAGATAAACGGCCCACTGTCTGTCGTCCATTTTGTCTCCAGGGGATCCAGTTTCTCCTGGAGAACGACCTTCTGCAGCACACCCCAGAAGACATCTCTCAGTTCCTCTATAAGGGCGAGGGCCTGAACAAGACGGTCATCGGAGACTACTTAGGGGAGCGGTAAGCCATCCTATCTATCTACCTAGTAGAGAAACTGTTTTCCCTCCCTGTCGTGCTCCCAAAGCCGCGCTGCAGATTTATGTCCACCGCGTGATTAGTCCATTCGCTCGGCGAATATAAGGCCATCCTAGCGGGATATTATGGTCTGGATTTATTGATGAAAGTGACCACCAGGTTCCCTTGGAATACAAATCACCTTGGCAACGAGTCGTCGTGGGTGTCTCTGGTCTCGTCTGCCCCGCTTATGCCAACTCACTGTGGACACCTGCGTAGCAATAAAAAATAGTTAATTCTCCACAACTCAACCCAGAAACACAATGTCAGGTAACAGAGGAGGGGCGTCAGCTTGGGACTAGAGATACGGCAGTTTAAAGGATTTAAAGACAGCACTGTTGGCAGCATCAGATGATATCAGAAGTGAAAGACCGGGAGGTTAGGTTATATGAAAAACAGGAGGAATAGATGAATGGAGAGAGAGAGAGTCTATGTATTGAAAGAGATGTGCAGTGTGACGCAGACTGTGTGTGTGTGTGTGTGTGTGTGTGTGTGTGTGTGTGTATGTGTGTGTTTGCATCAGACTGTGTGTGTGTGTGTGTGTGTGTGTGTGTGCCAGACGTGGGTGTGTTGGAGTCAGTCGTCAATATTAAATGTCTAGATGTTAAATCTATGATCCCCCATACGTCCTCTACTGTTCCCGCCTCTAAACCCAGAGGGAATGATCAAAGAGCCAGCCCACTCAGTGGAAATAACTGTAAACATTGGTGGGGCGGCTATACTTAGCATTTAGTCCTAATTGAGTTTACGGGAGGATCTGGAACCTATCATTACACACACTGTAATTACAGATTTAATGGAGAGAAAGAGAGCGAGAGAGGGATGGAAAGGGAGAAAGAGTGGGCGAAGCTGTCTTAAATAACACAATCGGACAGGATCTTTGGTAATATGTTAGTAATCCTGTCCTGATTTCCTAGCTCCTCTTATTACTCCGGTTGATACAATACAAGGTTGGATTTTTTTTCCACAGATCATTGTTTTAAGTGAGATTCAGACATACATTAGTAATAAAGCTGTTTTTTTTTTTGATCAGCTTCTTTCTCAGGTATTTCTCTCTGTACACACAGCAACTCTTATTTACTTGGAAAACATTGTTACAGAAACATTTCCTGAGTTTGGTTTCCTTCTGAAGTTTATGAGCGATACATAATACAATGAGTTTTCAGGCTCAGGAACATTAAATTGGATGTTAAATGAACCACCTCAGAGGACCACAGGTCACTATGCTTCAAAGGTGATGTTGACTTTCTTCAACAAATCTCTCTCACAAAAGACTGTGTGGATTCTGTTGGCTTGTTTTTCACCAATCAAATGCATCCTTGACCATGTCAAGCTTCAATAGCTCAGCACCTCAAGGTATTGGGATCCATTTCAATAGGCCAGCTGTTAAGATTGCTTCCAGACTCTTGAAGAGTTGTTTTGTATATCAATGAAGGAAGAACATTTTCTGGAATTCAAAGGAAAAGGCATTTGCTTGGGCAAAATAAATAATTTGCAGTGGAAATGTTGTTTTTCCCTTCTGGGCTCAACCTGCGTGTGTGGAACTATTAAATCTCTTCTCCAGGAAATGTTTTGGATATTCCCTTGACAATATTACCACTCTTTGCTTTGGAAAAATGCCTTGAGAAAAAAAAACACTTCCTGATTGGAATACCTGTCTTTGTGTCCCCAGAGATGAGTTTAACCTCAAGGTGCTGCAGGCGTTCGTAGAGCTCCATGAGTTTGCTGACCTCAACCTCGTCCAGGCCTTAAGGTGAGCTGCATGTTTCCATCATCTAACAGGGAACAAACTAAACAAAACTGCTTTTATAAGGGACAGATGGAGACGTTTCTACATAAAAAGAGACTCTATATGGTACACACTCAATACTGATGATGAAAGTTAATTGTGTTCATCTGTGTTCGATGAAGTGTCTGAATGTTTCTGCTCTGTCTGTTGCAGGCAGTTCCTGTGGAGTTTCCGTCTTCCTGGTGAGGCTCAGAAGATTGACCGGATGATGGAGGCGTTTGCCTCGCGGTACTGCGGCTGTAATCCGGGGGTTTTCCAGTCAACAGGTCAGATCCTCAACATTCAACATTAAGTCTGTCTAGACCCACGGGGGTCAAAACGCTGCTACATTGAAACTTGACATTCACTATTGGTAAGCCCCATAGGGGCTCTAGTCAAAAGTAGTGCACTGTCTAGGGAACAGTGTGCCATTTGGAATTTAATGATAGTGAATGTCCATTCACTGTTTTAGATTAGTTCCTATGAGTTGACCACTGTGGGTCTAGGTCACCCTCAGCCTTGCATTCTCCTTATACGGAAGTAATTCAAATATCACTAATGAATACTTCCTGATCTTGATTGGAGACCTTTGCCGTTGCCATCTGTCCTGGGTCAAAAGTTCACATGTGGAATCAACAACAAGTAGTTTAGCCACCAAAACATCTGGCCATGTAAGCATCTCTTAGGTGGATGAAATACAGTAGGAACGGATGAGACAACTTCTTATTCCCACACAATCCAGAATTATTTACAAAAAAGAGCTACACTACAGTAAGGATAGTATTTCCACCATAGGTAATACATACTTTATAGTTCATTTTCTATGCCTGTCATGGCTCTACCCAGAGAGGGAGGGACTGTGCAGTGAATCTGTGCTCTTCACACAAGACACATCCCACTTGGCACAGAAGTCAATTCAGTGTCTATTCCGCATTGGTTCAACGTCATTTCATTGAAATGACGTGGAAACAACGTTGATTCAACCAGTGTGTGCCCAGTGGGATCTCTGCTCTGAGTAAACCAGGGCAGAACAACAGTACTGTACCAGAATTCCTAACACACTCAGTGGGGGGCTCTGTGGTAGAGACAGACAATGCACTCCGTAGCTCTGGACGGACAGACGGACGGACGGACGGACGGACGGACAGACAGACAGGAGTGCGTCAGAGGGAAACAGAGAATAATCATTTATGTACAGACATGGGCTGGTATGTGTCAGCAGGGAATTAATATACCACCAGTACAATGGAATGTCTACTTTCTACGGACTCTGGGTTTTAGGTTCCGTTAATCCCAAAATGTAGTGCAGGAGTGTCATGGATGCAGGAGTGTCATGGATGCAGGAGTGTCATGGATGCAGGAGTGTCATGGATGCAGGAGAGCAGAGGAAAAGAAAATAAGAAGTTGTTTATTGCTTCTAGATCAATATTCAGATATGATCGATATATTGAGAACAACAGTCTTCCCCAAACACATTAATTGACTCTAGTGTCTCGTATCCCTGGTTAACCTCAGTGAAAGGCAGAGAGGTGTGTCTGTTGAGGTGCGTATCAGTACTAAATATTCATTACTTCTCTCCCTCCTGCAGACACCTGTTATGTGCTGTCGTTTGCCATCATCATGTTGAACACCAGCCTGCACAACCCCAACGTCAGAGACAAGCCCCCTGTAGAGAGATTCATCTCCATGAACAGAGGTATCAACGAGGGAGGAGACCTGCCAGAGGAACTACTCAGGGTAAGACAGAGATAGTGTGCGTGGAGAGGAAACCTTTCCTCCATTACTCAACCTTTTTGTATTCTGTTTTGCAGAATTTATTTGATAGCATCAAAAATGAGCCCTTCAAAATCCCAGAAGACGATGGCAACGATCTGACACACACGTTCTTCAACCCTGACAGAGAGGGATGGCTACTGAAACTAGGTGAGTGACGACCAAAGAATCCACATCTTGGTACTTGGTTCACCAACATACATACAAATGTACTATCTCTGTATTCGCCACGTTTAGGGCAGATGGAAATGTTAGCGATGCGAGAAATGTTGCGCACTTGGCGAAGCAACTCTTTCGTCTCGTATTGTGTTTCTGCACTACTGTCTCGTTCTTCTGTTTCCCCCTCTCTCGCTCCAAGCATGGTCTGTGTGATTCAGCTGCTCCTTGCTCTGTCGTTCCTTTTATGTCCTTACTGCGTCATTGTTGTCTCTGTTGAATTAGGTAGTGTTTTAAATGTGCCCTCTTGTTTTCCCTCACACCCTTTGACCTGTCACCTTTCTGTTCTTTGACTGGCTGTTTCTTCTTACTCTGCGCTAGGAGGTAGGTACTCCCCCTAAATCCCAGTAGAAGTTACCCCTAACCACTGATACAGGGTCAGCTTTTCCCCATCCCCATGAATGGTTATGGTTAGGATTGAGGGTGGCGGTAAACTGATACTAGATCTATGGTTTAGGACAGCTTCTACTCCTACCCTCCCTCCCTGCCTCCCACCCCTCTGCTTTACCTCATCCTGAGGTCCCATGCTAACAACATTTAGCTCTTATCTTCCAAGTCAACAGATGTATTAGCTGCTGGCTGGTTAGTGGTCATCTATTAGCTTGTTTGTTGCAGAGATGTGTGTGGATCTGTGACTTATGGTTGACAGGGGTGATGGGGTTATCTAGAATGGGTTGTGTGATCTCTTTGATCTTGGATGAGGATCCACCCATCACATTCCTCCTCTGACTGGCCAACATCTGTCTCACACAGCTCCCATTTATGTTAACCATGATAACATGCTATTTCACTTTTGGGGAACGGTGTACGGCCAGGAGTTTTACAGCCCTCGTTACCCGACCAGGAAAAACTGAGGACCAGTTATTATTGGCTTGTAGCTAGTGTTTAAAAATAGGGACCTAGAGTGATCAGGAAAAACTCCTGGCCCTAGGAAGGGGTGCATTTCCTTTATTTAGGTCATGGGTTTGCACTATGAGAATGTGTTCTGTATGCTAGCTACAGTATGTGCTGATCCTGTGGTGTTCTGAGTTCCTCCATCCTGCTGCTGCTGCCCTCCAGGCCTGAAACACCTCCTGCTGTGAAACACCCCCTGCTGCTTCCCTCCAGGCCTGAAACACCTCCTGCTGTGAAACACCTCCTGCTGCTGCTGCCCTCCAGGCTTGAAACACCTCCTGCTGCCCTCCAGGCCTGAAACACCTCCTGCTGCTTCCTACTTCCTCCTATCTGGTTGCATGTCAAATGGAACCATATTCCCTATATGGTGCACTACTTTTGATCAGGGCCTGTGTATTGCACTATGGTGCATTCGGAAACTATTCAGACCCCTTGACTTTTTCCACATTTTGTTACGTTACAGCCTTATTCTAAAATGTATTAAATAATTGTTTTGGCTTCATCAGTCTACACACAATCCCCCTTAATGACAAAGATAATTTATTAAAAAAGAAAAACTTAAATACCTTATTTACATAAGTATTCAGACCCTCTGCTGTGAGACTCGAAATTGAGCTCAGGTGTATCCTGTTTCCATTGATTATCCTTGATGTTTCTACATCTTGATTGGAGTCCACCTGTGGTAAATTAAATTGATTGGACATGATTTGGAAAGCCGTGAGGTGGAAGGAATTGTCTTAGAGCTCCAAGACAGCATTGTGTCCAGGCACAGATTTGGGGAAGGGTAGTACAACAATTCTGCAGCATTGAAAGTCCCCAAGAACACAGTGGCCTCCATCATTCTTCATGGGAGAAGTTTGGAACCACCAATACTCTTCCAAGAGCTGGCCGCCTGGCAAAACTGAGCAATCGGGGGAGAAGGACCTTGGTCAGGGAGGTGACCAAGAACCAGATGGTCACTCTGACAGAGGTCCAGCATTCCTCTGTAGAAGGCCAACCATCACAGCACAACTGCACCAATCAGGCCTTTATGGTAGAGTGGCCAGATGGAAGCCCCTCCTCAGTAAAAGGCGCATGACAGCCCGCTTGGAGTTTGCTAAAAGGCATCAAATGGACACAGACCACAAGAAACAAGATTCTCTGGTCTGATGAAACAAAGATTGAACTCTTTGGCCTGAATGCCAAGCGTCACTTCTGGAGGAAACCTGGCATCATCCCTACGGTGAAGCATGGTGGTGGTGGCGGCATCATGCTGTGGGGATGTTTTTTAGCGGCAGGGACTGGCAGACTAGTCAGGATCGAGGGAAAGATGAACGGACCAAAGTACAGAGAGATCCTTGATGAAAACCTGCTCCAGTGTGCTCAGGACCTCACATTGGGGTGAAGGTTCACCTTCCAACAGGACAACGACCCTAAGAACACAGCCAAGACAATGCAGGAGTGGCTTCGGGACAAGTCTCTGAATCTCCATGAGTAGCCCAGCCAGAACCCAGACTTGAACCCGATCAAACATCTCTGGAGAGACCTGAAAATAACTGTGCAAGCGACGCTTCCCATCCAACCTGACAGAGCTTGAGAGTATCTGCAGAGAAGAATGGGAGAAACTCCCCAAATATGATTTATTATTTATTTATTTAACTAGGCAAGTCAGTCAAGAACAAATTCTTATTTAGCAAACCCCGGCCAAACCCTAACCCGGACGACGCTGGGCATATTGTGCGCCGCCCTATAGGACTCCCAATCACGGCCGGTTGTGATACAGCCTGGAATCGAACCAGGGTCTGTAGTGACAACTCTAGCACTGAGATGCAGTGCCTCAGACCGCTGCGCCACTCGGGAGCCCGGGTGTGTCAAGCCCAGGTGTGCCAAGCTTGTAGCGTCATACCCAGGAAGACTCGAGGCTGTAATCGCTACCAAAGGTGCTTCAACAAAGAATACTTATGTAAATGTGATATTTCTGTTTTTTTTTTGTAATAAATTAGCAAAAATTTCTAAAAACCCATTTTTTCTTTGTCATTATGGGGTATTATATACAGATTGATGGGGTAAAAATGATTTAATCAATTTTAGAATAAGGCTGTAACGTAACAAAATGTGGAAATAGTGAAGGGGTCTGACTACTTTCCGAATGCACCGTATATAGAGAATAGGGTGCCCTATGGAATGCATCCTCTATCTATCCAATTTCCATGCCCCCCTCTCTTTCCATCCCACCAGCTGCGCTTGCCAGATCATTTTAGTTCCAATTTTCCTCTCTCAGAGTTGCAATAAGTCCGTATGCTAATTTTAGCATCCCTTTGGATGGAGCTACCTGATGGAGAAGCTGTGTTTTTTATGATGTAGTTAAAGAGGCCATTACAGCAGCCTGTCAGGTAGTGAAATGAGTCATTACAGCAGCCTGTCAGGTAGTGAAATGAGTCATTACAGCAGCCTGTCAGGTAGTTAAATGGAAGCGACTGAGCTGCCCTAACTGAGGTTAGAGCTCTGTAGGTGTACTCTGCTGTGAGTCTAGTAGAGCTCCCCTCTATGTGGAACATCAGCATAAATACATAAATCAATGTCAGGTTTTGACATGATATGACAGGCAGGCTGTGCTTCGAGTATTGCATGGAAAATACAGTGAACTGCAGGGGCCCCCATAGACCTATTTTAGAATGTCAGTATGTTTGTACAATATGTAAACAGTGCATTCCACATAAAACTATAGGATTCTATAGCACCCTATAAGTAAACTAATAATAATAATAATATACTGAGCGGACAAAACATTAGGAACACCTGCTCTTTCCATTACAGACTGACCAGGTGAAAGCTATGATCCACTTAAATCAGTGTGGATGAAAGGGAGGAGACAGGTTAAAGAAGGATTTTTAAGCCTTGAGACATGGATTGTGTGTATGTGTCGCATTCAGAGGGTGAATGGGCAAGACAAAATGTTTAAGTGCCTTTGAACGGGGTATGGTAGTAGGTGCCAGGCAGACCGGTTTGTGTCAAGAACTGCAACGCTGCTGGGTTTTTCACGCTCAACAGTTTCCCGTGTGTATCAAGAATGGTCCACCACCCAAAGGACATCCAACCAACTTGATACAATTGTGGGAAGCATTGGAGTCAACATGGGCCAGCATCCCTGTGGAATACTTTTGACACCTTGTAGTTTCATGCCCCGACAAATTCAGACTGTTCTGAGGGCAAAAGGGGTTGGAACTCAATATTAGGAAGGTGTTCTTAATGTTTTGTACATTCAGTGTCGTACAATGTATTATCATTACTTATAATTACATGGATTATTGACTGCTTGCATCATTTTGCATGAAATAATCCTTATCTGTACAACTGTAGAGAATTATATGTCTGGATTTATCTACTTGACTCAAGGAGAGAAGGGTTAACCTTAACTCCAAATTGTGAGGAGATATTCTTCTTGAAAAAAATGCAACGTCTGAGAATTGTATCTTGTTACTCATTCTGTTCTTCACACTCCCTGGTCGGTTGGACAGACAGACTAGCTTTGGCTGCCTTCACGGTACAGAGAGAGCGATTCGGCCAATGGAAAAACAGCTGAGTTTAGACTGATAAATGCTTCTAGAAATAGGCCCAACATCCCCATTTTGAATTGTTAGTACTTGAAGTATACTCATTGTGTCAAACACTTGAACATGTTTACATTGGTTAGTTTACAGAAATGCAGAATGAGTAATTGTCCCTCTGTATCTTTTCACTTTATATCCATAAAATAATTAAATACATTAAGATGTGTCACTTAATTTGAGAGGCAAATGTCTTCATTATGTAGTGGGTTGGGTATACTGTCACATGCCTAGCCATCCCTGACCAATGAACCATGCTCCCCAGCTCCGGCTGAGCCAATGCAATGCCGTCACACGTGAAAGGCTGCGTTTCTAGGATTCTCACCCAAATTGAACACACATTTTGACTGTTTTCACAAGCAATACCGCGCACTGCGTAGGGCCCTCTGGGGACCGGGAGGGGAGGCTGGGGGGGGGGGATATTGGACCACTGATTGAATCAGCTTAATGGGCAGACTGCTGATCAGAACCAGATGTGGCACGTGGAGGGGTAGGGTTGGAGGGAAGGTTTGGGGGTAGGTTGGGGGGTAGGAGGGCTAGGATAGGGTAGGGGTAGGGTACTAAGGACTGAGGGCTGGGCTATAGGCTAGTCTGTCTGTCTCAACATTGAGTCTCAATAGAAATATGCCTAACTGCTTTTGCAGTTTGCATTGAAATGTGTCTGAGAGAAAGGCTGAGCTGGTTGCTTCAACGTTGACACTAAGCAGCCTCCATCTTACACCCTTGTAGTTGCTTTTCTATAGTATTGTAAAGGCCCAAGTGATTAATGTAGCATCCACACGTAGCCCTGGGGTCTATTCAGGCGGGTGTAACATTACAGAACATTCAGATAGAAATGTATTGCGTATGTAGAATATAGGGAATCATGTCAGCTCTAAACATGGCATTTCTATCTGCAATACTAGCAGTATCATCTCATTGGCTGTGTAGCCTACAACACTCCCTCTCCGCATGGCTTGGCCATTTGCTCTTCTCTCTCTCTGTGATGATGTTACTATGTTGTTACTCAACATGTCTGGTATGTTTCTCTACAGGTGGAAGAGTGAAGACCTGGAAGAGACGGTGGTTCATTCTGACTGACAACTGCCTGTACTATTTTGAATACACAACGGTAAGTTAGCGTTTGGTTTTGTCAATGAGAGAGAGAGAGAGAAATCATAGGCAGACAGTCAGAGAGAGTGGCTATTGTATGTCATTTGTAGCCAGTCAGCCACAGCCAGTCTGTAGCAGATGCAGCCCGGCCCTTTGACCTAAATGCACCCCGGTCCAGCAATTAACACGATGCATGGAAAACATCTGGGCGGTCTGCTGCACATCTGGCCTAGCCCAGACCCCTCCCCCATTACCCTACACACGCTGACACACATAGGCACAAACCAGCACACCCATACACACTGCTTAGAGCCCACCCCCCAGCACTGAGCCCCCAGTCCAGTCCCCGGGCATCCCATCCCTGCTGTGTTCTCTCATTAAGAGAAAGACTGTGGACAACAGGGAGGCTGTTCTGCTCTGTTCTTCAAGGTCTCCTCAGCTTCCAGACTATCCCCAGACACAATAGAAATCCACTGTAGGATTGGGTTACTTCTTCCCTAGGTACACCACTCTGTGTGACCTCAGTGTGAACAATAACAGTATAGTACAGTTGTAATGTGTGTAGGATACAGACCATGTACAGTTAGGAAGTTACTTCGTTTTCCTGTCTTGAGTATGACTGATTTATACACCCTTATGTGTATATAAAACCTACTTGTAGTTTTTGAAACACCCTTACCAAAAAACAGGCTTCTGGTAAACAGTTGTGGCACACTATTTAGTTTTTGCCAAAACTTGCAGGAAGTTTGCCACAACAAATTCAGTTATGTAAGGGCAGCTGCATAAATCAATTGGCATATATATATGCAGTGTGTTTATATATTAAATCATGTATTGAATGTGTTCTTTGTGTTGTCTCCAGGACAAGGAACCTCGTGGGATCATTCCTCTAGAGAACCTTAGCATAAGAGAGGTGGATGAGCCCAGGAAGCCTGTAAGTTCCCCAAAATATGTAAAGAAAACAATGCCTGAGAATGGGCTAATGAAATGAACTGGATACTTAGTCTCTGTGTACTTTCCACTTGAATATTCGCCCTAGCTAATTATTTCTCTCCCTCTCTCTCTAACCCTGTCGTCCAATCAGAACTGTTTCGAGCTCTACAACCCCAATCACAAGGGTTCATTGATCAAAGCGTGTAAGACTGAGGCGGACGGCCGGGTCGTCGAGGGCAACCACACAGTGTACAGGATTTCAGCGCCCACCACAGAGGAGAAGGAGGAGTGGATCAAATCCATCAAGTACGTTTTCGCTGTAACCCACCTAAGGTTTTTGCCCACCATGTAAACACAACCAAGAGTCTGCTACGAGATACCAGTGGTTCGCAACTCACCATGATTCAAAATCAAATCAAATGTTATTTGTCACATACACATGGTTAGCATATGTTAATGCGAGTGTAGCGAAATGCTTGTGCTTCTAGTTCCGACAATGCAGTAATAACCAATGAGTAATCTAACCTAACAATTCCACAACTACTACTTTATACACACAAGTGTAAAGGGATAAAGAATATGTGCATAAAGATATATGAATGAGTGATGGTACAGAATGGCATAGGCAAGATGCAGTAGATGGTATCGAGTACAGTATATACATATGAGATGAGTAATGTAGGGTATATAAACATAAAGTGGCATAGTTTAAAGTGGCTAGTGATACACTGCTTTAGCACACTCTGCCAACCCAGATGTCTTAGCCGTGTCTGAAACCTGGCTTAGGAAAACCACCAAAAACCCTGAAATCTCCATTGCTAACTATAACGTTTTCCGCCAAGATAGAACTGCCAAAGGGGGCGGTTTTGCAATCTACTGCAAAGATAGAAAGTAATACAGAACTCTGCAGGCTAAGTCTGTACCCAAACAATTTGAGCTTCTACTTCTAAAAATTCACCTTTCCAGAAACAAGTCTCTCACTGTTGCCGCTTGCTATAGACCTCCCTCTGCCCCCAGCTGTGCCCTCAATACTATATGTGAACTGATTGCCCCCCATCTATCTTCTGAGCTCGTGCTACTAGGTGACCTAAACTGGGACATGCTTAACACCCCGGCCATCCTACAAACTAAGCTTGATGCCCTCAATCTCACACAAATGATCAATGAACCTACCTGGTACAACCCCAAATCAGTAAACACGGGCACCCTCATAGATGTTATCCTAACTAATTCGCCCTCCAAATACACCTCTGCTGTTTTCAATCAAGATCTCAGCGATCACTGCCTCATTGCCTGCATCCTTAATGGGTCTGCGACCAAACGACCACTCCTCATCACTGTGAAACACTTCTGCGAGCAGGCCTTTCTAATCGACCTGGCCGGGGTATCCTGGAAGGATATTGACCTCATCCCGTCAGTAGATGATGCCTGGCTATTCTTTAAAAGTGCCTTCCTCACCATCTTAAATAAGCATGCCCCTCTCAAAAAATGTAGAACTAGGAATAGATATAGCCCTTGGTTCACTCCAGACCTGTCTGCCCTTGACCAGCACAAAAACATCCTGTGGCGTTCTGCAATTAGCATTGAATAGCCCCCGTGATATGCAGCTTGTCAGGGAAGTTAGGAATAAATATACACAGGCATTTAGAAAAGCTAAGGCAAGCTTTTTCAAACAGAAATTTGCATCCTGTAGTACTAACTCAAAAAAGTTCTGGGACACTGTAAAGTCCATGGAGAATAAGAGCACCTCCTCCCAGCTACCCACTGCTCTGAGGCTAGGAAACGTTGTCACCGCCAATAAATCCACTATAATTGAGAATTTCAATAAGCATTTCTCTACGGCTGGCCATGCTTTCCACATGGCTACCCCTACCCCGGTCAACTGCCCGGCACCCTCCACAGCAACCCGCCAAAGACCCCACCATTTCTCCTTTACCCAAATCCAGATAACCGATGTTCTGAAAGAGCTGCAAAATCTGGACCCTCTCATTTGAGAGGGTCCAGATTTTGCAGCTCTTTCAGAACATCATTTGATTGCCTCGCCTGGTTTACCAACTGCTTCTCTGATAGAGTTCAGTGTGTCAAATCAGAGGGCCTGTTGTCTGGACCTCTGACAGTCTCTATGGGTGTGCCACAGGGTTAAATTCTCGGGCCAACTCTCTTTTCTGTATCATCAATGATGTTGCTCTTGCTGCTGGTGATTCTCTGATCCACCTCTACGCAGACGACACCATTCTGTATACTTCTGGCCCTTCTTTGGACACTGTGTTAACTAACCTCCAGACGAGCTTCAATGCCATACAACTCTCCTTCCGTGGCCTCCAACTGCTCTTAAACGCAAGTAAAACTAAATGCATCCTCTTCAACCGATCGCTGCCCGCACATGCTCGCCCGTCCACCGTCACTACTCTGGACGGCTCTGACTTAGAATACGTGGACAACTACAAATACCTGGGTGTCTGGTTAGACTGTAAACTCTCCTTCCAGACTCACATTAAGCATCTCCAATCCAAGATTAAATCTAGAATCGGCTTCCTATATCGCAACAAAGCATCCTTCACTGATGCTGCCAAACATACCCTCGTAAAACTGACCATCCTACCGATCCTCGACTTCGGTGATGTCATCTATAAAATAGCCTCCAACACTCTACTCAACAAACTGGATGCAGTCTATCACAGTGCAATCCGTTTTGTCACCAAAGCCCCATACACTACCCACCATTGCGACCTGTACGCTCTCGTTGGTTGGCCCTCGCTTCATACTCGTCGCCAAACCCACTGGCTACAGGTTATCTACAAGTCTCTGCTAGGTAAAGCCCCGCCTTATCTCAGCTCACTGGTCACCATAGCAGCACCGACTCGTAGCACGCGCTCCAGCAGGTAAATCTCACTGGTCACCCCCAAAGCCAATTCCTCCTTTGGTCGTCTTTCCTTCCAGTTCTCTGCTGCCCATGACTGGAACGAATTGCAAAAATCTCTGAAGCTGAAGACTCACATCTCCCCCACTAGCTTTTAGCACCAGCTGTCAGAGCAGTTTACAGATCACTGCACCTGTACTTAGCCTATCTGCAAACAGCCCATCTACCTACCTAATCCCCATAGTGGTATTTATTTATTTATTTAGCTCCTTTGCACCCCAGTATCTCTACCTGCACATCCATCTTCTGCACATCTACCATTCCAGTGTTTAATTGCTATATTGTAATTACTTCGCCACCATGGCCTATTTATTTCCTTAACTTACCTACTTTGCACTCACTGTATATAGACTTTTTGTTTTCTTTTGTTCTACTGTATTATTGACTGTATGTTTTGTTTATTCCATGTGTAACTCTGTGTTGTTGTATGTGTCGAATTGCTACGCTTTATCTTGGCCAGGTCGCAGTTGCAAATGAGAACTTGTTCTGAACTAGCCTACCTGGTTAAATAAAGGTGGGGGGAAAAAATGTATTACATAAAGATGGCAAGATGCAGCAAGATGCAGCAGTTTAAATGAGTACAGTATATACATATACATATGAGTTGAGTAATGTAGGGTATGTAAACATTATATTAAGTGGCATTGTTTAAGGTGGCTAGTGATACATTTTTACATCAATTTCCATTATTAAAGTGTCTGGAGTTGAGTCAGTATGTTGGCCGCAGCCACTCAATGTTAGTGGTGGCTGTTTAACAGTCTGATGGCCTTGAGATAGAAGCTGTTTTTCAGTCTCTCGGTCCCTGCTTTGTTGCACCTGTACTGACCTCGCCTTCTGGATGATAGCGGGGTGAACAGTCAGTGGCTCGGGTGGTTGTTGTCCTTGATGATCTTTATGGCCTTCCTGTGACATCGGATGGTGTAGGTGTCCTGGAGGGCAGGTAGTTTGCCCCCGGTGATGCGTTGTGCAGACCTCACTACCCTCTGGAGAGCCTTACAGTTGTGGGCGGAGCAATTGCCGTACCAGGCGGTGATACAGCCCGACAGGATGCTCTCGATTGTGCATCTGTAGAAGTTTGTGAGTGCTTTTGGTGACAAGCCAAATTTCTTCAGCCTCCTGCGGTTGAAGAGGCGCTGCTGTGCCTTCTTCACAACGCTGTCTGTGTGGGTGGACCAATCCAGTTTGTCCGTGATGTGTACGTGATGACAAAGCTAGGATTACACCAGTATTCACCGACGCTTCTTTGAAGATACATTCGTCTTTACACAAATAGCACTATGACCATGTGTTTCTTCCCATGTGTGAACTTTTTGATGTAACTGTGTGACTCACTAACACATATGGCTGAGAGGCTAACTTTCTCACAGTGTGCGGTAGATAAGACTGCTCTCTGGAGGTTAAATGGGTTTCCGGTTGATAAAGCCCTCTAGATTAGCCTATAGACAGGAGAGCTAGACGACACGCATTACACTCTCTTTCTCTGGCACTCTGCCTCAATTCTTTCCTCTTAAGTGTTTTTGCCAAATCCAAACTATTTATCATACACAAAGGCTGTCTTGTTAAGGAGAAAGATGCTCTGTTAAAATAGACCCAGAGGGTGATTGATCATAGCTCCTCTCAGCTGAGCTTTCCAATGATCAATATCAGAAATCATATTATATGATACTCTCATCAGGTATGATATAGAAACATTTGCAATTGACAGCTGGGTTTCCATTAGAATCAACAAAATAGATTTGTCTGCGTGTTCCACAACCTTACTGCCAAGCTTATTTGGAAGAAGTGGATGCCATACACAGTTAGGGAGATTTGACAGGGAGACAATGTCAACTTCAGTTCTGCAATTAATACTTTAGATAGGGTGTTGGACAGGGAGTTTGCAGTGGGAAACCAGTGCCTTTCCTAGTGCATACCAGCCCTGTATGAAATCACAGCTGTAGGTCAGGTTTATAGAACTCTATGTGTAGCTGTGAGACTGTGGGACAGGGTGACAGACTGTGTGCAGAACAGGCCAGGGTTGCTTTCGCTCACACTCTGTACCCTGACTCAGCTTTAGGTTGTCTCCTCTGTGGTTAGCATGACACACATACACAGAATGGCCATTTCAGCATGTCCTGTGTTCCTACTACCGGGAAAGCAGTGAATTACTCAACCCTATTACTGTCCCGTTGGGGTTTGTGTGTGAAGAGAGAAAACAACAACCAACTCAGACCGGACGCAAGGCTTTTCTCAGTAATTTAATGGACCGCTATGGCTTTTCCCTCTGCAGTCTTCAAGGGAATATGGGGGTGTATAATAGCCTGCAGTCATGTACCGAAGAACAAGCTTGTTGAGACAGCTTTATTGTGTTACATCTATGTTGATAGAGAGGTACTCCTTCAGAGGAGGCTGAAAAACATGAAACCAATTGCAATGTTTTCCTTGGACGACAGTGTAGGTTAGAATGTGAACTGTGCCGATACCGAATATAGTAAAGCTGTTGAAACTATTCCCAGACCTGCTCACAAAAGGCCTACACAGGCTACTGTAATACACAACCATTGTTTATTTTTCATAACCAATCCATCTCTCTCTGCAGAGCAAGCATTAGCAGGGATCCCTTCTATGACATGCTAGCCACCAGGAAGCGGAGGATAGCCAATAAGAAGTGAGGAGAACCTGACCACACCCACCCTATCATCAGTGACACCAGCATGGACCTCCATCGGTCCAGGAGACGGGGGGCGAGGGGGGGGGCTCACACACACAGCCCAGGGACAGGAGACACAGCAGACAAGGGGATCCAGATTTAGTGGGGATTTGACTTCGGATGCAACACGTCTACACTTCATCAGTATGGATAAAGGACAAGTCGGGAAGGGCACTTGACATTTTGGTTATCAGTTTCTTTTCAGATGCATGCAATGCACACAACTATAAATTGTATGTGTGAATGTACTGTATTGTGAAAAGGACAATGGTCTGAGCAATATGTATGAGGCTGTGTGGGGCCTCCCCAATGTCCCCATACAGACGGCGCTTTCCCCAACCATCGAAGCAGGCTCGAAGAAACATGGACATCTTGGCTAGCTCAACATTGTCCTCTAGTGGGTGAATTGAGTATGATTTCAATGTCAGAAGAACCTCAAACTTTTAGGAATCAACGGGTCAGATTTTCACCTGCAAAACGACTGATACAAGTAGTGTACAATAAGAATCTGTTTTCTTTCCTCTTTTGTTTCATAATGCCATACCCAGTTGTTGCCAGTTCATATTAGATATCACTATGGTCTATGTAAGGTCAAATGTGAATTCCTGCAGAGCTATAATATACTGTATTAATAATACATAGTCAAGTTTGTGTGACAGTTATTCAAAGCTAGTTTATGTATTGATTCAAAGTCCACTGCTGTACATTTGTTTTTCATATTTATTTTCTCTAATTACAAAAGTGTATTCCCCTTGACATATGTACTGTACATAGTTTGTTTCTGTAGCATGTAAAAGGTTATGGCTAGCCTACACCCGTTTGTTCACATTTCAAAGTTGAGCAATGAGCATTACAGATTACATACTGCAGTGGAAGAAACCCTCAACTCCAACTCCACAGAGAAAATGAAGAAAAACAATTCCTCATATTTCTAAAAGAAACAGAAATGTAGCAGCCAAGCCAGCTGGTTTTTACATTGGAAGGTGTCAAGGTGAAAACTAATGGCTCTATTCACTCTATCGTAGAAGACAGCGTGATTGCCATTACATTTCAATGTTCCCGCGTTAGCAGAGACTGCGTTCACGGTAAACGCTGCATATGTCAGCTCAATTGGAAATTACCTCAATTTATAGAGCGCCAAGTGTAACACTTCAGCGAAAAAGATTGAATAGATCAGGTTTGGATCTAAATCGCCCCGTTGTGAGACAGAGATGGAACTTTACAAAAGTTGTGTAAAAGCTCAAGAGAATCTCAAAATGTTACAGCAGCCTTAATGTTATGAGAATTTTGAGTAAAAATACCAGATCTTCTCCTGTGTAACTGACCAGTCTGATACCTACCCAGCCACCTATTCTTTAGGTTATAGCTTCCACACAGTCTATTGTATGTGGACAATACAGGTCCACATACAAGGTTCACAGGTCCTGTTTTGAACTCCCACACTATCATTGTGTAACCTGGAAACAATATGAAAAATTACCTAACCACTGTTAGCCCTAAATCCAAAGTGTTTCAGTCTATCCAAGCAACCAATTAAACAATCACTCATATGCAATCTTTTTTACCAAAAGTCAGACAAATTACTCCTTCCAATAAAATGGCAGAAACTTTTCACCATCTGTGTGTACATCCCCAATCAATCAACAGCATTCATTCAAAAAATAATAATAATGACATTAAATGTATTAAGGCGTTTTATATACCTTGTACAATGTATAAATTTGACATGCTATTGTAGAACTACAAATGTATTAACAACCATTTACATGTTTTGGTCTTTTTTTAGGTAGAAAACAAAGCCATCCAAACAGACCAAAAGCAGATCATCATACCATTCTACTGACTTATGTCCATAGAACACAGTCTAAATTATGTTGTGGGAATTCTAAAACAAAAAAAGAAATTCTACATTGGTATTCCTGATACAGGACCGTTTTAATGTATAAAAAAATAACTGATAGTACAGTTCAAAATTAAATTCACAGTATTCTTTTGGACGCTATAAAAAAAACAAAAAAACAGGTCCACAGCCATAAGATAACATGATTATTATGATTTTTTAAATCCTTGAATGAGTTAAGGATAGAAATGATATCTCAGTGAAAGCGAGTGAAGAGAGGGATGCAGAGGGAAGGAATCTTCTCCAGTGACGTGTTGAGAGAAAGAATTGTAGGCTTAAGAGAATTTTTAAAAGTAATTGAAAGCAACAAAGAGCTGGCAATGTCCTTGTGTCTACCACACGGTCCTCACTCCTCCATAACGTTTCCCTCCATTTTCTTTTCATCTTTTTTTTTTTACCAACAACTCCAGCTATACAGATATGTGGATAATGGTGACAAACTTGCGGCCAACTGAAGTCATATCAAACAGGTCATCTCCTAGGCAACAACAATAGTCGTTCGATTATTTAACCAAGTGGTCAGTTCTCTGAGGAGGAAAAAGTCTCATTTTAACAAATCCTGAGTCTTCCACTAAGCAGCAGTTGAGATGGTTAAGCTCCAGGCTTCTTTTTTGTTTACAACGTGTATATATTAATTATTTTTCATAAATGTCCATTGAGTGACAAGTGTCTACCGAATGAATTAGAAAAAAAAATACCTTCAAAAAAAAAAAAAATCTGGTAGAATCTTTAAAACATTTGTGTGGTAAAAATACAGTATATTCCCAGTAATTCAGCACCACGTTCAAATATTAGGGATGACATTCCTGTTGCATTTCACTTTTCCATAAAGGTTGATTTTTACAGTATTCCAAGTCTGCAATGGGAGAGAGATGTGTTACGTTTGCATACAGACCCATTACAGTATTTAGACAATTAAGAAGATAAGTTGAAACTGGCTACTGTTTCCACACATAAGCACACAGTCAAGCATAGAGATTCTCTGAGTAAGACCGACGTAAAAGTAAGACACTTACTTTGTTCTGTTTCTCTGGTCAAACAGAGAAAATCTAATGTCATTCATTGTACAGTCCATTGGTAGAACATCCGTGGGAGTTTCCATTGGGTCGACTGAAGCCATTACCTACAAGAGAAAAACATATTACGGTCAAGATTATTTAACAGTTACAAACTGAAAAATACTAGTGGACCTGACATATCGAAACCATTGTATGGTTTCTAAAATCAGCTGGTTTCTTACCTGTGTGCCCGTTGAGGTGGTGGTGCGATGCATTGTGAGAGGTGGCTGTTGGCAATATATTGTGAGAGAAGAAGCGGTCTTTGTTGTCGTCGTCATCGGAGCGATGGTGTTTCTCGGGGTAGCTATTGTCAGAGCCATCATCGTCCTGGTAACGTCGCTTCCTGCTCGCCCTCTCCTCGTCACTGCTGCTCGCCCTGCGACTCTCCCGGGGGGCGTTGGGGTCACGGTGCCCCTCGGAACTCTGGGTAGAGCGGGACTTCTCGTCCTCCATGTCAGTGTCGTGCCGCCTCTTCTTCTTCTTCTTGTGTTTGGAGGACCTGCTGCCATCGGCAGCCCTGTCAGAGGAATCCACATCAGAGGTCCTTGAAGAAAGAACACGCAGGTCAGGGTTAAAGTAACTGAATTAATTTCTCTGGCACCTTGTCTATTATTTCTGACTGCCTTACCCATTCTCTCGACGCCTAGCTTTGTCCTTGGACTTCTTCTTCTTGCTCTTCTTGTGTTTCTTGGCCCGACGCTCCTCAACGCTGTCCTCTCTCAGAGGATCGGGTCGTTTCTCCAGAGCTGGTCTGGCTGGGGAGAGGTCTGGGCTAGTGGGGGGCTGACTGGGTTTGGTGTTGGAGCTTAGTGGGGTGGGCAGGGGGGTCTCCTCCTGTGAAGGGTAGTAACCCCTCTTACCATCACCCCTGTCCTTACCTTCACACCTCTCCCCCCTCCACCTGGAGCGTCCGTGAGGCTCCTCTCTATGGGGGAGGCTGTGCTCCCTCCGGTCCCTCTCCCTGTTCTCTCTGGGTCTGTGGTAGTGGTGGTGGCAGCGGTCCCTGTCCCTGGGGTGGTAGGCGTTCCTCTCCCAGCGACGCTCTGACTCCCAGTGTCTGTCCCGGCTGGCCGAGCGATCACGGTACGACCGGTGGTGTTCTCGGTCTCGGTGGTGTTCTCGATCTCTGTGGTCCCGCCGGTGTCGATAGCGGTCTGAGTCACGGTCCCAGTTGCGTTCACGGCTCATGTCACGGTGGTACCCATTCCTTTCTCTGTCTTTATCCCGGTCAGAAGAGTACAGCCGGTCTCCATCCCTATCGCGGTCCGAAGAATATAGTCGGTCTCTCCCCTTATCCCGATCAGAAGAATACATCCGGTCTCTTCCCTCTCTGGAGCTGGGCTTGCCGTCCAGCCGTCCATCCAGCGCTGCTGCTGGGCTGTTCTCAGTCTCCCTGACGTCCTCCCCAGATCTGCTGTGTGGTGCTCCGAGGCCTTTTGTGGTCCCCTGGCCTGGTCCAGAGAGGGGCTGGGAGAAGGCTGGAGAGACTAGGGTTCTGAGGGAGTGGGGGGTGGGCTGGAGGGGTAAGGCCCCAGGGTTGGAGGTGGAGCTGGATTCCCTCATGGTGTCAGTAGGTGGCTTAGCGCCAACATCGGCCAATGAGGATGGCGGGTTAGCAGTGGTTGATGGTGGGTGGTGAGGGAGGGGGTCAGAGTGAGTTTTAGTCCTTTTCTCTGGGGTTGGGGAGAGGTGGCTATCGCTGTCGGCACTGTGGAGGCTCTGAGACGGGTTGTCCTGGCTGGGGATGGCACTATACACCTCTTTGCTGTAGAAAAATACATCAATAGCATTCATGAATTACTGTACATCAAAATGATCATGAGAGAATCTGATAAAACAAAATAGGTAAAACAATCTAATGCTGCGTGCACACAGGTTATTGCTGTATGGTACATCTCACGTAGTCTTCACAATCCATGCACCGCATCACAACAAAAAGTATCATGCTACACATTAGGAACTTTTTGTGTGGTTTACTTCTGGTATTGCACGGCAAACCAACGCATGTGGCATACTGCACGCAGTGCCACGCACCACAACCTAGTCCGGCAGAGGAGTCGCAGCAGTGTGGCTTGCCTCACAATTAAATAAACAGACTTTTGCCGGAACACAGTTTGATGCAACCGGTGTACACGAGGCGATACACTCACCTTGGGCCACTGTGGTGAGACTCCGCCTCATTAGAACTGCTGGGACCCAACCCAGGAGACAGTACATGACCGTTGACCTGCACAACAACACATACACAGATAATACACAGCTGCTTGTGTGTGTGAAGATTCTGCAAATGTAATGTGATGTGTGGATTCAAGTAAAGTATTTAAATATGTGTGCGTGTCTCGACTGAAGTACCTTCTCCGGTTGTTTGATGCCATTAACTTTGTGGTGTCCATTCTGATGTCCGATCTGGCTGAGTTTGGAGGAGCCGTTTGTCCCAGACCCGTTATGGTGCATGGTGGCCTGGCCGTTACTGATGCCGTTGGGCTTGAGGGCCAGCACTCTGGGGACGGGGCCGTAGACAGCCCCTCCCTTCCTCCCGTTAACGTGAGGCTTGGTTGTGCCGTTCTCCAAACCGCTGCCTCCCTCCTGGTCAGACTCCTCCGATGACTCCTGGCCATACGGCACCAGGAATGAGGCTCCATGACCGTTTCCGTTAACGGAGGGTGTACCGTTTATGCAAGGAGCCCGGGGCGCGGACATGTCTGAGGTAGTCTGTGACGAAGAACAGGAGGACGGCTGGGCGTAAGAGGAGGATGATGAGGAGGGGCGGATCTGTTTGCCCTGACCGATGAAGAAGGAGAGCTTCTGACGCTTGGCAGTGT
Source organism: Oncorhynchus mykiss (assembly GCF_057628025.1). Lineage (NCBI taxonomy): Eukaryota > Metazoa > Chordata > Actinopteri > Salmoniformes > Salmonidae > Oncorhynchus > Oncorhynchus mykiss. The sequence continues at coordinate 8,937,303 of NC_143041.1, forward strand.
CAGGGATACCTGTAGGACAGCTTAGAGAATGAGAGGAAGAGGAAGAAGAGGAGAGCAGGCCGTAGCTAGTCTTGCCCATGCTGCTGCTCCCACTGCTGGGCTTTGAGCCAGAGGGGAAGTCCCTTAGGGAGCCGTTCCCATTGATGTGAAAGGTGTTCTGGGGGAAAAAAAGACAGTTATTACACGTTGCTTTTGAAAAGAAGATTGTGCAGAGGCTAGTGTGTGTTGAGGCTGTACCTTGGCCATGTGTGGGGGCAGCTGTGGTCCTATGAAGCAAGTGTTGGTGTGTCGTGGTCCAATGTTGACCCGGGGTGTGAGGATGGGGCGGGGGGACGATTGTCCAGGGGGCCGACTCATGTGGTTGTAGTCCCCTCCGTTCTTCAGATCAGGTGACCTGGTGGCAAGAACAGGCAGCACCCATCACAGATGAGAAACTCAACCACTAAAAGGGAAATCCTGCACAGGACTATTGCATCGTCAAGCAGACTTCATTTTAGAAACACACGTAATGCTTCAACGCTCAGATATATTTTTCATCATTCAAACAAAAGGTGAATGGGAGCGAGCTACTCACCTGATATAGAAGAGGACGTACGCCTGCTGGTTGAGGACTGATCTGATGTCACTGACTGATACAGAGGAGTCATTCATCTGGTGCCACTGGCCGTTGCTAGCCTGAGAGAAAGTGGGGGGAGAAGGAGAGAAATTATAGACATGCATCCCACAAACATACAGTACGTCACACGGACACCATAGTAACCATAACCCCCTGTAGAAGACAGATGTAATCAAATATATCAGGCTTACATAGAAGTGGTAAAAGGCTTATTCGCTTGGAGGTTGTAAGCAGTCTCTCTCATTGATTGATTGGAGTGTGTTCGGGAGCAGTCTTAACAGTGGTTTTGCGTCTATGTTGGGGCTTACCTTGACGTAGCAGTAGTAGTGTCCAGCGTGGCAGCTGAAGCCAGAGTGCACCAGGACAGCGTAGAGCACATAGACCTGGGGCTCCCCGTGGGACTGAGACATGAAGGGACGCAGGTCCAGGCACTCAGGATACCTCACGTCCTAAGGGAGAGAGAGCAAGGCCATGTGAGATGATATCTCCCCAATTAAAGATTTCAGTAAAAATGTGACTGGTAAAACAGTTTTTAAAAGAAGTGGTCCATGTTTATGTTTCTGTTACTAATAACGTACTCTGAACTTACCTTAGCGATCTTGCCCCCGTTGTAGTTGGCGAAGCGCTTCAGTGAGATGGTGAGCACATTGGAGCTGCGGTGGATGGTGAATCTCTTAGAGGCTGGAACCATCTTCTTACACCTGCACACACAGTTGGAACGGTTATAAAAACCAATGAAACTAAAAACGCAGTTCACAAGGTTGCAATAACACTGGTTTAGGCAGCACTATGCTGAGACTAACAATAAATGAATACAGATATACTCACTTAGTGCATTTGTAGGCATTCTCTCCATCTAGCTGCTCAGGCTTAACAAACTGCTCCAGTGCTTTGGTGATACTGGGAGCAGTCTGAAAGGTAACACGGGTGACACGTGTCAATGATGTATTCTTAGAAAGAGGTTTGACAGGTTTCCTCACTGTACACCATGAAAAAGGTACTTCACTGTTACCTTTATTTCCAAAGCGACATCCAAATAAGGGTCAAACGTGTCAGAGACTGCTTTGCAGTTTAAACATTTCACTGTAAAAAAAGACAGCATAGACAATTATTAGATAATCGTACCTATTAACAACTATGACAGTCATCTAATCATAATTGCCTCTTCAAAAAGTTCTAATGGTGTCCAGCAGCACACACAGAGAAAGTATATCAATCAAATGTATTTTATAAAGTTTCTTTACAGATACCTGGTCTAATACCGCAAAGAGCAAGCAATGCTTGTATCTGCATCATATATATCACATACACAAAGTACCAGTCCAAAGTTTGGACACAACTACTCATTCAAGGGTTTTTCTTTATTTTTACTATTTTCTACATTGTAGAATAATAATGAAGACATCAAAACTATGAAATAACACATATGGAATCATGTAGTAACCAAAAAAAAGAGTTAAACAAATCAAAATGTATTTTATATTTGATTTCTGAGGCTGGTAACAAAAATTAACTTATCCTCTGCAGCAGAGGTAACTCTGGGTCTTCCTTTCGTGTAGCGGACCTCATGAGAGCCAGTTTCATCATAATGATTGATGGTGTTTGTGATTGCACTTGAAGAAACTTACTTGAAATGTTCCACATTGACTGACCTTCATGTCTTAAAGTAATGATGGACTGTCGTTTCTCTTTGCTTATTTGAGCTGTTCTTGCCATAATATGGACTTGGTATTTTACCAAATAGGGCAATCTTCTGTATGCAACCCCTACCTTGTCACAACATAACTGATTGGCTCAAACGCATTAAGGAAAGAAATTCCACAAATTAACTTTTAACATGGCACACCTGTTAATTGAAATGCATTCCAGGTGACTACCTCATGAAGCTTGTTGAGAGAATGCCAATAGTGTGCAAAGCTATCATCAAGGTAAAGGGTGGCAACTTTGAAGAATCTCAAGTATAAAATACATTTGGACTTTTTTGGTTACTTAATGATTCCATGTGTTTTTTCATAGTTTTGATGTCTTCACTATTATTCTACAATGTAGAAAAGAATAAAAATAAAGAAAAATACTTGAATGAGTAGGTGTGTCCAAACATTTGACTGGTACCGTTTATATCTATTTTTTCAAGAAAGCACTAATAAGCCTACCTCTGGACCTTAGATACCCTCCAAAGACTTGATGGATGAAACTGGTTGCCTGTGTTTGCCTGTCCAATCTGTTGAAAAAGGAAACGTCAAACCAGTAAAGATGCTAATCAGCGACTCCCAATAGCTTCAAGGGAAATTGCTGGCTATGTGTACACACAGGATCATTTAAATCAAGATAGCCTTAATTTAATTTCTCATTGGGACACAATGTCCTAGCCCTTTGAGGAGGAAGACAGCAGAAGAAATAGAGCAAAAGTAATTCCAGAGAGTAGAGGCAACCTGATGGAGGGCAGAATACCCACTCTACATAGGAGGAAGGCTTCCTAAAGTCAGTTAAGGGTCCCTAGTGTATAGGAGATGGTCACTGAAACATGATTTATTAATCATGTCTCACTCTGTGCTGTAAGTGAAATGTGAATGTGGGTCAGATGAGATGTGAGTTTCAGTGTAACACCTACTTGCTTCCGGGCAGGCAGGACTTTTGCATAGCATCCACTGTGTACCGCAGGAACTCATGGGCGTCCTCTTGGCTACCAAAACGGAAATGCTTTGCAATCCCTGCACAGGTGTGACAGAGGTATAGACAGGTGAAGAAGCAACATAATAAATTAGAGACTTTGACACTGTCAGTTTTCCCTCTAAAAATTACAGAATCAACTCTATATTTTCAGGAGGAAAACTAATTTTGCTGACTAGGTTTCCCAGAATTCTACACCTGTGATGCAGTCTCAACTCTCCTTCCATTTTTGTATGGAAAACAATTTTGCTGACAGGTTGGTTAGCTGTAATGGCTTTCAACACGTTTGCACAAAGACTAATTCCTATCCACACTGTGCGAAAGTCTTTCCCCCTCTGATTCCAAAGTAAATACTACTCACGTTTGAGCTCATTGAGGACTCCGATGGGCTTGATGACGTTCCCAGAGTTGGCAAAGACCTGGGTGATGTGATTCTGCATGGTGCACATCATACAGAATCCAGGCTCGTGACCTGAACATCAACACAGAGGCGGTCAATCGGGTAAATAGGCATTAAAGGTCTAATGCAGCCAGTTTGATCTCAATATCAAATAATTTTTGGGGAAAAAATTATTTCAGGGGGGGGGGGGGGGGATCTTACTGTGTTTTCAATTTAAAATGGTTAAAAAAAAGTTTTTTAGCAAAAAGCGATTTCTCAAGGAATAATTTTGCTAGGTCTGTCTGGGAGTGGTCTTAGTGCGTAGGGGAAACTGAAAACTAGCTGTTATTGGCAGAGCGGTTTAGAACTCTTATTGGTCTGTTAACTAATTTACCACCAGGTTATGTCACTAGGCAGGTAAAAACTACATCACACAAAAACAGGCTGAAATTTCAGGCAGTCTTTTCAAACAGAGCATTATCATAATTTCACAGTATTATTCCAAGTGCATAGTGTGGAAATGTATATAAAACACAGGAAAAACTTGACTGCACTGGGCCTTTAAGCAAAGAATCAACATACACTTTGATCAATTTGAAGCGCTCTTCTTTGTCTAAATATTACTTTTGTTTCTCTTTCTAACCTTCTCCTGCTTTGCATTATGAAAATGTAATATAAACAAAAGAGCCCCTGGTTCTATTATCTACATACACGTTTTAGAGTGCTCCCGGGACAGCATGTAGTTACTGAGGGGAGCAGTGTAGGTGAGACACTGCAGAGCCGAGTTGAGGAAGCAGGTATTGCCCAGGTTCTGGAGACCTGATCCGATGCGGTTGACCTGGTTCCACTTCAGGCTGAGCCGCTCGGCCGGGAACAGCACCTTCTGGGGCAAGGCGATGCCGTCCCCACTGGTCAGCACCACTGCGGAGGGGAAAGGGAAACCAACGGTAAAATACATATTACAAATGTCTTCCAGATTGCACAACTGTGTGAAAGCAGCCTCAAAATCACAGATGTCTGTTATTTTCTTGTTGCAATAATGCAATACAGCGTTGCCTGGTAGATAAATCAGTGGGAATACATTTTTTTTACTGCTTCCAACTTGAAGGCACTTTCAAATTGACAATCAATTTCTTTGAATTGAAAGCTAGGCATATTTGATGGATGGGTGGGGACAGCAGAGAGATGCTGTGTTTCTTGTTTAGTGACATAACATGTGGCGCCACAGGATCTATTGTTCAGGGTACATCCGGCTATTTACACCCCTCAAAATCGCAATATGGTTACATAACTGGGCCAGTATAATAGAAACATGTAGGGGAACCGGTTAAGGCAGTCACTTATGGAGAAGAGATCTGGGAAACCACTACTCAACTCAGCACTCCCTGTTTGGAATATAGTCTTGAAAGATTTCATTCATTACAATCGGGCATGAATTACATTTTCAATACTATTTTCCAATGAATTAAGGTCCTTTCCTTCTGTAATTTTATGCATTTGGAGCCCTGCAACCAAAGATACTGGGCAATACCACAGTAATGGAATTACGCTTTGACTCAGTTTTTTTTCAACTTTAAAATGTATGCCAAACCACAAACATTGATTTGAAAGTTTAACAAATGTACAGCTATGAATATAACTACTGTTCACTGAAGGAGGGAACGAGGTATAACATAGTATGGAGAGTCAACGGCCAATCACATTCACCCGAAAAAAAGAAGAAACCACATTCAACGAGCCAATGAATGCCAAGCACGCCCTCGGAAGCCCTGCCGTCCTGGCTATAATACTAGGACTTGCAATCAGTTCCGCTCCTATGCCTGACGGCATAGGGCCAACATATGTTATACCTCGGTTCCTCCTTCAGGGAACAGTAGTTATTTTCACAACTGTATATTCCCTTTCAGTCGGTCACTCAGTATAACATACTATGGGGACTTAGAATCACAAGCCTGCTCAGAAGATACCAAAAACTAGGAGGCCCTCAGCAGCCCAAGCACACACAAGTTCCACAGGCACCAAAAAGGGTTTACAGAAGACACCCTTTTCCCCTAATACTTATCTGAGAAGCCTGAACTGTCAGAGAGCCTCATGAGGCCTGAACTGTCAAGTCTCATATAGGTAACCAAAACCTGCTGTAATTTGGCTATGGATACTGACACGCTGCCACTGCAGCTCAAGTCCATAGACCAAAAAAGGTTCCAAGAACAATACTTACTGTGCAAGCCTGGAAATGTCAGAACGCGTACAACCGCAAGTACAAAACAGAACACCTGTCGTGACTTTGTAAAAGAGCACACGCGCACTGCATAGCATTGACTATAGTCAATGAACCAGGGCAAGCCGAGGCTAAAACCTGTTACTCGCGCGCTGCCAAGGCTCAAAACCACAGATAACGGTGGTAACCTTGCTAATGCGCGCTTTACACACTGCTGCACCCCAAGGCAGCCCAAGTTCCAAACCCACAGGGAATTGTGGTAACTCAGATAAATGCACAACCTGTGCGCTGCCACACTGGGAACAGTTACGTCCAAGCAATAAAACCTCAAAACAGAACACCAACTCGCTGCAGCACAGATATCACCAATCATCATGCCCCTGAACAATGCCCAAGCAGCCGCCACACCACTGGTGGAGTGAGCACGCACACTGCTAGGCAACCCTTGCCCTTCGCTGTAAAGACACTGGAAAGAAAGCGACCTACCCCGAGCTGGATTAGTGAAACAGGCAAAAAGCTGGTCACATCCAAGTGTACAAAACATTAAGGACACCTGTCCTTTCCATGACAGACTGACCAGGTGAAGGCTATGATCCCTTATTGATGTAGCTTGTTAAACCAATTTTGTGGTGTCCAATTGTTATAGTAGCTACTATCTTGTCTCATCGCTACAACTCAAGTACGGGCTCGGGAGAGACGAAGGTTGAAAGTCATGCGTCCTCCGATACACAACCCAACCTAGGCGCACTGCTTCTTAACACAGCGCGCATCCAACCCGGAATCCAGCCGCACCAATGTGTCAGAGGAAACACCGTGCACCTGGCAACCTTGGTTAGCGCGCACTGTGCCCGGCCCGACACAGGAGTCGCTGGTGCGCGATGAGACAAGGACATCCCTACCGACCAAGCCTTCCCTAACCCGGACGACGCTAGGCCAATTGTGTGTCGCCCCACGGACCTCCCGGTCGCGGCCGGTTACGACAGAGCCTGGGCGCGAACCCAGTCTCTGATGGCACAGCTGGCGCTGCAGTACAGCGCCCTTAACCACTGCGCCACCCGGGAGGCCAGATGCGCTGGATAAGAGCGACTCACAGGCGCAATTAGGGTTGAGTGCCATGCTCAAGGGCACATCGACATATTTTTCACCTTGTTGGCTCGATGAGTCGAACCAGCGACCTAGCCCAACACTCTTCACCGCTAGGCTTCCACTTCAAATCAGTGCAGATAAAGGGGAGGCGACAGGTTAACCTCACTAGGGTAGGGGGCAGCATTCAGAATTTTGCATGAAAAGTGTGTCCCTAATAACCTGCCTCAGGCCCAGAAGATAGGATATGCATATAATTAGTGTTTTCTATCCAAATCTACTAAAGTCTCCAAAACTGTTAAAATAATGTCTGAGTATAACAGAACTGATAAGGCAGGGAACACCTGAGGAAAATCCAACCAGGAATTACTATTATTTTGAAAGGCTGTTTTTCTATTGAAAGCCTATCCACCATACAAAGACTTAGGTCCCAGTTCACGAGCTCTATGTCTTCTTCTACATGTGGCCAGTGGAAATTTCCAGACATTTTCAGCCATGCGCCTGATCGGGAACGCGCCTTTCTTGTTTCTCTTTTTCTATTGACGAAGCTTTTGTCCGGTTTAAATATTATTTATGACAAAAACAACCGGAAGGTTGGCATGTTTCTAACCTTTATTGTACTTTTTGTCTGGACTTAGTGCACATGCCTTGAGCATTCGGATTACTGGACAAAACACACAAACAAAAAGGAGGCTTTTTGTCATAAAGAGGGACATTATCGAACATGTATTGTCTAACATGGAGACCTGGAAGTACCACCAGAAGAAGATCAAAGGTAAGTGATAACGTTTAATGTTATTTCTGACTTTTGTGACACTCCTTGGCTGGAAAATGGCTGTATGAGTTTCCGTGGCTAGGTGCTGACCTAACATAATCACAAAGTGTGCTTTCACAGTAAAGCCTTTTTGAAATCTGACACAGCGGTTGCATTAAGGAGAAGTTTCTTTATTCGTATGTTTAACACTTGTATTGTTTATCATTGTTTATGATGAGTATTACATAACGCGCCAATGTAAACTGATATTTTTGGATATCAATATGAACTTTATCGAACAAAACATACATGTATTGTGTAACATGAAGTCCTATGAGTGCCATCTGATGATCAAAGGTTAGTGGTTCATTTAAATCGCTATTTCTGACTTGTGAACCCTCTCCTTGGCTAGAAAATGGCTGTATGGTTTTCTGTGACTTGGTGCTGACCTAACATAATCGCATGGTGTGCTTTCACAGTAAAGCCTTTTTGAAATCAGACACTGTGGTTGGATTTACAATAAGTTTATCTTCAAAATTGTGTATAATACTTGTATGTTTGAGGAATTTTAATTATTGGATTTTTGTTTTGAATTCGGCGCCCTGCAATTTCACTGGCTGTTATTGAGGTGGTACTCTTATACCAGATAGGTTTTAAAATGATTTTTAAGCCTTGAGACAACGATTGTGTATGTGTGCCATTCAGAGGGTAATTAGGCAGGACAAAATATTTAAGTGCCTTTGAAAGGGATATGGTAGTACGGGCCAGGTGCACCGGTTTGTGTCAAGAACTTCAACGCTGCTGGGTTTTTCATGCTCAACAGTTTTCCCGTGTGTATCAAGAATGGTCCACCACCCAAAGGACACCAAGCCAACTTGACAACTGTGGGATATATTGGAGTCAAGATGGGCCAGCATCCCTATGGATCGCATTTGACACCGTGTAGAATCCATGCCCCAATGAATAGAGGATGTTCTGAGGGTAAAGGGGGGGATGCAACTCAATTAGAGGTCGACCGATTATGATTTTTCAATGCCGATACCGATTACTGGGGGACCAAAAAAGCCGATACCGATAAATCGTCCGATTTAAAAAAACGATTTGTAATAATGACAATTACAACAATACTGAATGAACACTTATTTTACCTTAGTATAATACATCAATAAAATCAATTTAGCCTCAAATAAATAATGAAACATGTTCAATTTGGTTTAAATAATGCAAAAACAAAGTGTTGGAGAAGAAAGTAAAAGTGCAATATGTGCTATGTAAGAAAGCTGAAGTTCCTTGCTCAGAACATGAGAACATATGAAAGCTGGTGGTTCCTTTTAACATGAGGCTTCAATATTCCCAGGTAAGAAGTTTTAGGTTGTAGTTATTATAGGAATTATAGGACTATTTCCCTATACCATTTGTATTTCATTAACCTTTGACTATTGGATGTTCTTATAGGCACTTTAGTATTGCCAGTGTAACAGTATAGCTTCCGTCCCTCTCCTCGCTCCTCCCTGGGCTCAAACCAGGAACACAACGACAAAAGCCACCCTCAAAGCTGCGTTACCCATGCAGAGCAAGGGAAACAACCACCCCAAGACTCAGAGCGAGCAACGTTTGAAACGCTATTAGCGCGCGCTAACTAGCCAGCCATTTCACTTCGGTTACACCAGCCTCATCTCGGGAGTTGATAGGCTTGAAGTCATAAACAGAGCAACGCTTGACGCACAACAAAGAACTGCTGGCAAAAAGCACGAAAGTGCTGTTTGAATGAATGTTTACGCACCTGCTTCTGCCTACCACCGCACAGTCAGATACTTGTATGGTCAGTCAGATTATATGCAACGCAGGACACGCTAGATCATATCTAGTAATATCATCAACCATGTGTAGTTAACTAGTGATTATGATTGATTGTTTTTATAAGATAAGTTTAATGCTAGCTAGCAACTTACCTTGGCTTACTGCATTCGCGTAACAGGCAGTCTCCGTGGAGTGCAACGGTCATTATTGCGTTGGACTAGTTAACTGTAAGGTTGCAAGATTGAATCCCCCAAGCTGACAAGGTAAAAATCTGTCGTTCTGCCCCTGAACGAGGCAGTTAATCCACCGTTCCTAGGCCGTCATTGAAAATAAGAATGTGTTCTTAACTGACATGCCTAGTTAAAAATATTTTTTAAAAAGAGGCAAAATCGGTGTCCAAAAATACAGATTTCCGGTTGTTATGAAAACCGGCCCTAATTAAATCGGCCACTCCGATTAATCGGTCGACCTCTAAACTCAATATTAAGAAGGTATTCCTAATGTTTTGTACATGTGCATAAAGCGCGCACTGGATACAGGCCATGCAACCTCTGCAAACACTAAAACAACTTTCCCAGTTTGACAACAGATGCCACTCTGGCGGGAGAAATCAATAGGCGGATATCCCAGCCAATCACAAAACTGGTGGGTAAGTAATACTGTGAAACACTAGCATTCCACTATTAGTGCTATCTCTATATATATATATATATTTATTATGGAAATTTTCTGAAATTACAATGCAACAATTAAAAATCTCATGTGTAGCACCTTTAAAGATGTAATTCTGTTTCCAAAAACCAACAAGGCAATATTTCTTAAACTTACAGAAGGTAAACAATTTAAATTACTAAATACAATTGTTGACATTAGTTTGTCAACATTGTGTTTTGATGGATTTATGATAGAAAACATCTACCAGAAAAACTAAAAGACCCCTTTTCCATCTGTTTATCCAGAAATCAAAGCCTTTACTTATGCCTTTTAAGGTGGAAAATGGTTGAAAGATGCAGCAATGCCTTCATTTCCAAAAAAATATAGACTTGGTCTTCATTTGACACTCAATTTGATATGCTGCTATGAACTTCACATTGGTGCTCATGCGTCCTTTGATGGAAACGCCCCATCCCTATCTGTTAGCGTCAAAATACTTCAGAATTGAGCACATCAACCCTCCTCACCTTGCTCCTTGGGCCTGTCTGCGGTGATGGCAGCACTGCTGCTGTAGACAGTGGCTCCAGGGGTTGGGCCCATGCAGCCCCCGGTCTTCACCCTGGGGGTGTCGGAGGATGAGGGACCCCCCGCCCCCCAGCTGGAGCACCCGCCGTCCATCCCGTTCCCGTCGCCGCCGGGGAAGGTCAGCGATCCGGAGCGCTTGCACCCGACTGACTCGTGGTCAGATTTCTCTGAAGATCTGTCAACTATGGTCATTGTTCATTGCTGTTAGACAAAAACAAATAAATACAGAGGAAGTTAGATAATGCTGTTTCTTTAGATACTACAGCTAACCTATTCTGAGTTGGGAGAACTGTGAAAAAAAATTGGTCTTGAAGACTAGCTCTGTGGCTAGAGGATGAAAGACTTTTACAGAAACAGCCCCTAAACCACCCAAAAGCATCCTATTTCAAACTCACATTATTTCCTGACAATCTAATGGTTCAGTACTACCATCCTACTTGAAGATGCAGATTGTGCCGAATTCACTGCACTATACGGAATTGTATGTTGTCGTATTCTAAGAACCTGCACAGCAACAGCGGATTGTCTGTAATATCATCATGTCACAATGTGACTAACAGGTTTCCAGTGCCTAAATAAATCAACTGATATTGTTAGATATGCCGGGTAGGATTTCAGTGCGTAGGTAGCACCAATCACACAGAGCATCTAACAGGATTGACCCACTAAATTACCAGCAGGTGGTCTGTCTGGTGGTGTAAATGGGTCATAAGTCATGTAGACAACACCACGGCCGTGGGATATAAAAGCAAAAGTAGCCTCTGAGGGAAAAGGAGGAGTTCTGCAGACAGTGGAGTAGCCCCAAAGGCATGCTGTGCTTATGGTTTGCATTGAATTTACATGCGACACAGAGCTCCCTTTAAAGTCAGATTTAGTGATACGTTTACTGACTGCAAGTTTGTTGTAATATTTTATTACAACAAAGTTAACTGCATTTGCTCCAGGGACTAGGGCGAAATCCCAAATGGACTCCTATGCTCCAGTGGAGATCTGAGAAGATTTGACAAGTGCAAACAATATTGAAATAGCTCCACCTTGTCCTGATAGGTTAGGTGGAAGTTTCATCATATTGCAACTAATTAGAACCTTTACAACTACCACAAGTGTATAGGGTGTAGGGACTAGGGGTCAGCGTTTGAGTTGCATCTGGGACACACTGGTATAGCTAGTAGATACATTGACACACAAAACTTTACTAAAATTACACAAAATGATATCACTACACTACCAGTCAGTAGTAGTGATTGATTATGTTATTAGCTAGCTAAAACTGAAGTCAAATGAACAACATTGTAGATAGTAGTAATGACATACAGGAACAATCCCCAAAATGAAACCAGAGACTGAAGAGGAAGCTAGGCATCCCACTCCCTCATTTTTTCTGGTTAGTCAATGAACTAACCAGATCCGGCTGCTATCGTAATGGCACAATATCTTTGGTATTGGTGCCTACGGGAGAGCCACCCCATAAGCATAATTTTTTTCAATTGTAAACGGCCTGAGTAAGACAATTTATCCACCATCTTTCCCTGAAATCAGAAGGGTCCTTGCTATCTGAGATCCTTAGGTGATGTCAGCTGGATGTCCTCATTGACGTGGAAATGTAAAAATGTTACGGGAAGGGTTATGGTAAGACATTCAGACACTAACTACCTTTATCACCTATTGACGATAGCAAAACACACCCGGTCAGAAGACACTAAGAGCCCCAATGCTTACTCTCAACATGCAGCGCTTCGCTTGCGGTATGGTTTTGGAAGCATAAAGGAACATCTTTCAGATCTGCAAGAAATCGTAAAAAGGACAAATCACTATACACCTTGATGGTTCCCACACTGCCATGTTACAGCACTTGTTTTAATGAAAACAGAAGGAAGACAGTCGATTGCCTGAGCTAATTAGATATGTCTCCGAACACCTGTGTGTAAACAGAGACAATTTGCCTCTAAACAGAACATGTAATTGCCAAGGCAGAAGCTACTATTCCTGGGGTGCAAACACATTAAGGCACAAAAAAAACTACAAATTAAACAAAATAATATATCATTACAGCACAAAATGTATAATACCACCATACAACAATTTTAAAATGTGTGTGTGTGTGTGTGTGTATAGAGTGCTAGTATAAGTATGTGTCTCTCTTCAGTGTGCGTTGTTCCATAAGGTGTAGTTTTATGTTGTTTTGTTAATTCGATTTTACTGCTTGCATGAGTTACTTGATGTGGAATAGAGTTCCATGTAGTTATCATGGCTCTGTGTAGTACTGTGCGTTTCCCAGAGTGTGTTCTGGAATTGGGAACTGTGAAGAGACCCCTGGTGGCATGTCTTGTGGGGTATACATGGGTTGCCATCGGACCTGTGTGCTAGTCGTTTGAACAGACAGCTCGGTGCTTTCAACATTTCAATACCTCTCACAAAAGACAAATAGTGATGAAGTCACTCCTCTACTTTAAGCCAAGAGAGATTGATATGCATGTCATTGATGTTAACTCTGTGTACATTAACCATACAGAAATGGTTTGTCGAGTTTAGTATGGAAGAACTTGACTGTTCTGCACAGAGCCCTGACCAAAACCACATCGAACACCTTTGGGATGTATTGGAACAATGACTGTGATCCATGCCTAATTGCCCAACATCAGTGCCCGACCTCACTAATGCTTGTGGCTGAATGGAAGCAAGTCCCCACAGCAATGTTCCAACATCTAGTGTAAAACTGTTATAGTAGCAGATATGGGTCCAATCCCATATTAATGCCCATGATTTTAGAATGAGATGTTTGATGAACAGGTGTTCACATACTTTTGGTCATGTAGTGTATATAATGTTGAGTCACCAGCATAAATAGATACCCAGGCTTTACGCAGTGCCAGATCATTAGAGAATAAAAAATAAAAAACTTCTTATGGCTGCAATCCCGTTAACGGGAGCGATATGACAACAACCAGTGAAAGTACAGGGCGCCAAATTCAAAAGAACAGAAATCGCATAATTAAAATTCCTCAAACATACATGTATCATATCTTTTTCAAGGTAGTCTTGTTGTTAATCCCACCACAGTGTCCGATTTCAAATAGGATTTACGGGGAAAGCACCACAAACGATTATGTTAGGTCACCAACAACTCACAGAAACACACAGCCAATTTTTCCAGCCAAAGAGAGAGAGAGAAAAAAAAAAATCACAGAGAGAGAGAAAATTAAATCACTAACCTTTGATAATCTTCATCAGATGACACTCATAGGACTTAATGTTACACAATACATATATGTTGTGTTTGAAAAAGTTCATATTTATATTTTTAAGATCTGAGTTTACATTGGTGCGTTACATTCACTAGTTCCAAAAACATCCAGTGATTTTGCATAGCCACATGGATTCAACAGAAATACTCATCATAAATGTAGATGATAATACAAGTTATACACATGGAACTATAGATATACCTCTCCTTAATGCAACCGCTGTGTCAGATTTTTAAAAAAACTTTACGGAAAAATAAAAACCATGCAATAACCTGAGACGGCGCTCAGAATAAGTCACATAGCCGCCACTTTGGAGTCAACTATAACCATAAATGACATGCTAAATATTCCCTTACCTTTGATGATCTTCTTCAGAAAGTCTCCCAGGAATCCCAGGTCCACAATAAATGCTTGATTTGTTTGATAATGTCCATTATTTATGTCCAATTAGCTACTTTTGTTAACGCGTTAGGTACACCTATCCAAACGCTGGAGCTGGTCGACAGTTTCTTCTGACAAAAACTTCAAAAAGTTATATTACAGGTCGAAGAAACATTTCAAACTAACTACAGAATCAATCATTAGGATGTTTTTAACATATAGCTTCAATAAAGTTCCAACCGGATAATTCCTTTGTCTCTAGAGGAGGAACAGAATACAGGAAGATATCATGCGGTATGCGCGTGACCTGGAACTGGCACTCTGCCAGTAGTCTGATGCATTCTGTTCTTATTCAGCCCCACATAACAGCAGAAGCCTCATTCAAATTTCTAAAGACGGTTGACATCTAGTGGAAGCTCTAGGAAGTGGATCTTCATTCATATCTAACAGGGATTTCAAAATGGAATGGTTTGAAAATATACCAGCCTCAGATTTCTCACTTCCTGTTAGGATTCCTTCTCAGGTTTTTGCCTGCCATATGAGTTCTGTTATACTCACAGACATCATTCAAACAGTTTTAGAAACTTCAGAGTGTTTTCTATCCAATACTACTACTGCTACTACTAATATGCATATATTAGCAAATGAGAATGAGGAGCAGGCCATTTACTCTGGGCACCTTTCATCCAAGCTACTCAATAGTGGCCCTGCAGCCATAAGAAGTTAAGCAAGGGGCCTAGACAACTGCCCGACTACCTGGATTATGTTGGAGGCTTCCATATAATTTTTTTATTTCACCTTTAACCAACCAGGTAGGCCAGTTGAGAACAAGTTCTCATTTACAACTGCGACCTGGCCGAGATAAAGCAAAGTGACACAAACAGAGTTACACATGG
Organism: Oncorhynchus mykiss; assembly: GCF_057628025.1. Taxonomy (NCBI): domain Eukaryota; kingdom Metazoa; phylum Chordata; class Actinopteri; order Salmoniformes; family Salmonidae; genus Oncorhynchus; species Oncorhynchus mykiss. Next base: position 8,952,584 of record NC_143041.1, read on the forward strand.
AATAAAAAAAACGTACAGTCAATAACACAATAGAAAAGTCTATATACAGTGTGTGCAAATTAAGTAAGATTAGGGAGGTAAGGCAATAAATAGGTCATAGCGGTAAAGTAATTACAATTTAGCAATTAAACACTGGAGTGATAGATGTGCAGAAGATTAATGTGCAAGTAGGGATACTGGGGTGCAAAGGAGCAAAACAAAAATATGGGTATGAGGTAGTTGGATGGGCTATTTACAGATGGGCTATGTACAGGTGCAAAGATCTGTAAGCTGCTCTGACAACTTATGCTTAAAGTTAGTGAGGGAGATAGGAGTCTCCAGCTTCTGTGATTTTTGCAATTCGTTCCAGTCATTGGCAGCAGAGAACTGGAAGGAAAGGCGGCCAAAGTAGGAATTGGCTTTGGGGGTGACCAGTTTAATATACCTGCTGGAGCGCGTGCTACAGGTGGGTGCTGCTATGTGACCAGTGGGTGCTGCTATGTGACCAGTGAGCTGAGATAAGGCGGGGCTTTACCTAGCAAAGACTTATAGATGACCTGGAGCCAGTGTGCTTGGCGACGAATATGAGCGAGTATATGGGGCTTTGGTGACAAAACGGATGGTACTGTGATAGACCGCATCCAATCTTCTCAGTAGAGTGTTGGAGGCTATTTTGTAAATGACATTACCGAAGTAAAGGATCGGTAGGATAGTCAGTTTCACGAGGGTATGTTTGGCAGCATGAATGAAGGATGCCTTGTTACGAAATAGGAAGCCGATTTTAGATTTAATTTTGGATTGGAGATGCTTAATGAGAGTCTGGAAGGAGAGTTTACAGTCTTACCAAACACCTAGGTATTTGTAGTTGTCCACATATTCTAAGTCAGAACCGTCCAGAATAGTGATGCTAGACAGGCGGGCAGGTGCGGACAGCGATCGGTTGAAGAGCATGCATTTAGTTTTACTGCATTTAAGAGCAGTTGGAGGCCATGGAAGGAGAGTTGTATGGCATTGAAGTTCGTTTGGAGGTTAGTTAACACAGTGTCCAAAGAAGGGCCAGAAGTATACAGAATGGTGTCGTCTGCATAGAGGTGGATCAGAGAATCACCAGCAGCAAAAGCGACATCATTGATGTATACAGAGAAAAGAGTCAGCCTGAGAATTGAACCCTGTGGCACCCCATAGAGACTGCCAGAGGTCCAGACAACAGGCCCTCCGATTTGACACACTGAACTCTGTCTGATAAGTAGTTGGTGAACCAGGCAATGCAGTCATTTGAGAAATTTAGGCTGTTGAGTCTGCCAATAAGAATGTGGTGATTGACAGAGTCGAAAGCCTTGGCCATGTCGATGAATACAGCTTGCACAGTATTGTTTTTTATCAATGGCAGTTATAACTTTTAGGACCTTGAGCGTGGCTGAGGTGCACCCATGACCAGCTCTGAAACCAGATTGCATAGCGGAGAAAGTACGGTGGGATTCGAAATGGTCGGTGATCTGTTTGTTAACTTGGCTTTCGAAGACCTTAGAAAGGCAGGGTAGGATAGATATAGGTCTGTAACAGTTTGGGTTTAGAGTGTCTCCCCCTTTGAAGAAGGGGATGACCGCTGCATCTTTCCTATCTTTGGAGATCTCAGACGATATGAAAGAGGTTGAACAGGCTAGTAATAGGGGTTGCAACAATAATTTTAGAAAGAGAGCGTCCAGATTAGAGGTAGACTTATTAAATCGGAATAGCCGATTAATTAGAGCCGAATTTCAAGTTTTCATAACAATCGAAAATTGGAAATTTTGGACACCGATTTTGCCGATTTTTTTATCTTTTTTAAAAAAAAATTTACACACATTTATTTAATCTTTATTTAACGAGGCAAGTCAGTTAAGAACACATTCTTATTTTCAATGATGGCCTAGGAACGGTGGGTTAACTGCCTTGTTCAGGGGGAGAACAGATTTTTACCTTGTCAGGTCAGGGATTCAATCTTGCAACCTTACGGTTAACTAGTCCAATGCTCTAACCACCTGCCTCACGAGGAGCCGGCCTGTTACGCGAATGCAGTAAGAAGCCAAGGTAAGTTCCTAGTTAGCATTAAACTTAATCACTAGTTATAACTACACATGGTTGATATTACTAGTTTATCTAGCGTGTCCTGCGTTGCATATAATCGATGCAGTGCTCATTCGTGAAAAAGGACTTTCGTTGCTCCAACGTGTACCTAACCATAATCACCAATGCCTTTCTTAAAATCAATACACAGAAGTATATATTTTTAAACCTGCATATTTAGCTAAAAGAAATCCAGGTTAGCAGGCAATATTAACCAGGTGAAATTGCGTCAATTCTCTTGCGTTCATTGCACGCAGAGTCAGGATATACGCAACAGTTTGGGCCGCCTGGCTCATTGCGAACTAATTTGCCAGAATTTTACGTAATTATGACATAACATTGAAGGTTGTGCAATGTAACAGGAATATGTAGACTGATGGATGCCACTCGTTAGATAAAATACGTAACGGTCCCGTATTTCACTGAAAGAATAAACGTCTTGTTTTCGAGGTGAGTTTCCGGATTCTACCATATTAATGACCTAAGGCTCGCATTTGTGTGTGTAATTATGTTATAATTAAGTCTAGGACTTCATAGAGCAGTCTGAGTGATGATAGGCACCAGCAGGCTCATAAGCATTCATTCAAACAGCACTTTCGTGCATTTTGCCAGCAGCTCTGCTGTTTATGACTTCAAGCCTATCAACTCCCGAGATTAAGCCGGTGTAACGATGCGATGTGAAATGGCTAGCTAGTTAGCGGGGTGCGCGCTAATAGCGTTTCAAACGCCACTCGCTCTGAGACTTGGAGTAGTTGTTCCCCTTGCGCTGCATGGGTAGCGCTGCTTCGAGGGTGGCTGTCGTTGTTGTGTTCCTGGTTCGAGCCCAATTAGGAGCAAGGAGAGGTAAGGAAGCTATACTGTTACACTGGCAATACTAAAGTGCCTATAAGAACATTCAATAGTCAAAAGGTATATGAAATACAAATGGTATAGGGAGAAATAGTCCTATAATTCCTATTATAACTACAACCCAAAACTTCTTACCTGGGAATATTGAAGACTCATGTTAAAAGGAACCCCCAGCTTTCATATGTTCTCATGTTCTGAGCAAGGAACTTCAGCTTTCTTACATTGCACATATTGCACTTTTACTTTCTTCTCCAACACTTTGTTTTTGCATTATTTATTTGAGGCTAAAATGATTTTATTGATGTATTGTTTTGTCATTATTACACATACAAATTTTAAAAAAAAAATCGGTATGGGCTTTTTTTTTTGTCCCCCCCAAAAAAACGGTATCGTCGTTGGAAAATCATAATCGGTCGATCGTCTAGCCCAACTGACTTGTAGGGGTCCAGATCTCGCAGCGGTTTCAGAACATCAGCTATCTGGATTTGGGTGAAGGAGAAATGGAGAGGCTTGGGCAAGTTGCTGTGGGGGGGGTGCAGAGCTGTTGACCGGGGTAGGGGTAGCCAGGTGAAAAGCATGGCCAGCCGTATATAAATGCTTATTGAAATTCTCAATTATAGTGGATTTAAATCGGTGGTGACAGTGTTTCCTAGCCTCAGTGGACAGCTGGGAGGTGCTACTCTTATTCTCCATGGACTTTACAGCGTCCCACAACTTTTTGGAGTTCGTGCTACAGGATGCAAATTTCTGTTTGAAAAAGCTAGCCTTTGCTTTCCTAACTGCCTGTGAATATTGGTTCCTAACTTCCCTGAAAAGTTGCATATCACGGCGGCTATTCGATGCTAATGCAGTACGCCACAGGATGTTTTTGTGCTGGTCAAGGGCATTCAGGTCTGGAGTGAACCAAGGGCTATATCTGTTCCTGGTTCTACGTTTTTGAATGGGGCATGCTTATTTAAAAATGGTGAGGAATGCACTTTTAAAAGAAGAACCAGGCATCCTCTACTGACGGAATGAGGTCAATATCCTTCCAGGATACCTGGGCCAGGTCGATTAGAAAGGCCTGCTCGCTGAAGTGTTTTAGGGAGCATTTGACAGTGATGAGGGGTGGTCGTTTGACCGCAGACCCATTACGGACACAGGCAATGAGGCAGTGATCACTGAGATCCTGGTTGAAGACAGCAGAGGTGTATTTAGAGGGCAAATTGGTCAGGACGATATCTATGAGGGTGCCCGTGTTTACGGATTTGGGGGTTGTACCTGGTAGGTTCATTGATAACTTGTGTGAGATTGAGGGCATCAAGCTTAGTTTGTAGGATGGCCGGGGTGTTAAGCATGTCCCGGTTTAGGTCACCTAGTAGCACGAGCTCAGAAGATAGATGGGGGGCAATCAGTTCACATATGGTGTCCAGGGCACAGCTGGGGGCTGAAGGTGATCTATAACAAGCACCAACTGGTTTGGACACAGACCTGGATAGTAAGCCAGCAGAGTTCTGTCAATCTCTGCAGTATATTGAAACTCCACACCCTTTGGCAGTTCTATCTTGTCAGAAAACGTTATAGTTAGGGATGGAAATTCCAGGATTATTGGTGGCCTTCCTAAACCAGGATTCAGACACGGCTAGAACATCCGGGTTGGCAGAGTGTGCTAAAACAGTGAATAAAACAAACTTAGTGAGGAGGCTTCTAATGTTAACATGCATGAAACCAAGGCTTTTACGGTTACAGAAGTCAACAAATGAGAGCGCCTGGGGAATGGGAGTGGAGCGAGGCCAGGCAGGGCCTGGATTAACCTCTACATCACCAGAGGAACAGAGGAGTAGGATAAGGGTACAGCTATAGGCTATAAGAACTGGTTGTCTAGTGCGTTCGGAACAAAGAGTAAAAGGAGCAGGTTTCAGTGCGTGGAAGAATATATTCAAGGCATAATGTACAAACAAGGGTATGGTAGGATGTGAATACAGTGGAGGTAAACCTAGGCATTGAGTGACGATGAGGTACTGTCTCTAGAGACACCATTTAAACCAGGTGAGGTCACCGCATGTGTGGGAGGTGGAACAAAAGGGCTAGCTAGCTAAGGCATTTTGAGCAGGGCTGGAGGCTCTACAGTTAAATAAGACAATCACTAACCAAAAAAGCAATGGACAAGGCACATTGACATTAGGAAGAGGCATGTGTAGCCGAGTGATCAAAGGGTCCAGTGAGTAGCTAGGCGAGCTGGAGACACGGCAATTGACAGCTAGCAGGCCGGGGCTAGCAGATGGGCCTTCAGGGGACGTCGCGACGGAGGAGTCTGTTGATACCCCCTCGGGCGGATTAGGTCAGTAGACCAGTCGTGATGGATCGACAGGGCTCCGTGTTGGCAGTAAAAGGGGTCCAGGCCCACTGGCAAAATAGGTATTGTAGCCCAATAAGTGGCTGATGGACCTCTTCAGCGAACTGAGAGATGGGCCTAGCAGGGCCTCCAGGCTAACTGGTGCTTGCTTCAGGACAGAGACGTTAGCCAAGAGTAGCCACTCGGATAGCAGCTAGCTAGCCGAGATAATCCAGGTGACAAGATTCAGAGCTTTTGGTAGGAATCCGGAGATGTGGCAGATGTGCAGACTGGCAGGAGTTGACCGGGCTGAGGTTAGCTGATGACAGCCACTGCTAGCGATCTGGCTAGCTTCTGTTGGGGGTTCTGGTTATAAAGTATAGAAAATAGCAGATCTATACCACATTGGGTGAGGCGGGAGTGTATGTCGAAATTGAGGTTTAAAATATATACGAAGAAAAATAAAAAAAAGATACAGACACGGGACATGACAAGACAATGACGAGGCCCCACAGAACACCCTCTGTGGGGCCTCCCGAGAGGCGCAGCGGTCCAAGGAACTGCATCACAGTGCTTGAGACATCACTACACACCCGGGTTTGACCGGCCAGGATGTCCTTATCCCATCACGCTCTAGCGACTCCTGTGGCGGGCAGGGCACATGCACACTGACACGATCGCCAGTTGTACGGTATTTCCTCCGAAACATTAGTGATGCTGGCTTTCGAGCAGTGTCAAGAAGCAGTGCGGCTTGGCATTGTCGTGCTTCGGAGGACGTCGCCTCGACCTTCGCCTCTCCCGATTCAGAGTTGCAGCGATGGGACAGGACTAACTACCAAACGAAGATCATGAAATTGGCAAGAAAAATAGGGTAAAATGTTTAAGAACACACTGTGTTCTGTTAAGACAGGTAACTCGCTCCATGATATAGCAGAAGATGTAAAGCCATCATCACTTCCACACTCAATTTACAGAATTCAAAATTACAAAGCTTGTCCTTCATAACTGTCCGTTTTAAAAGGGATGTGTCGTAGAGGTTGAGCGATTATGATTTTTCAACGCCGATACCGATTATTGGAGGACCAAAAGAAGCAGATACCGATTAAATAAACATTATTTAACATACATACATACATACATATACATATACATATACATATATATAAAAAATAATGACAAATACAACAATACTGAATGAACAATTAACACTTTTTTTACTTAATATAATACATAGTCTAATTAGTCTCAAATAATGAAACATGCTCAATTTGGTTTATATAATGCAAAAACACAGCGCTTGAGAAGAAAGTAAAAGTGCAATATGGGCCATGTAAAAAAAGCTAACGTTGAAGTTCCTTGCTCAGAACATATATATTCCCAGTTCTTCAAAATTCCCAGTTAAGAAGTTTTAGGTTGTAGTTATTATAGGAATTATGATCCGTCGACTATTTCTCTCCATACCATTTGTATTTCATATACCTTTGACTATTGGATGTTCTAATAGGCACTTTAGTATTGCCAGCCTAATCTCGGGAGTTGATAAACTTGAAGTCATAAACCACGCTGTGAAGCAAGCATTGCTAAAAGCTGCTGGCAAATGCAGTAAAGTTTGAATGAACGAGCCTGCTGATGCCTATGTAACTTTAAACGGTCCCCTCGCCCATACCCGGGCGCGAACCAGGGACCCTCTGCACACATCAACAGTCACCCTCGAAGCATCGTTACCCATCGCTCCACCTTGCAGAGCAAGGGGAACTACTACTTCAAGGTCTCAGAGCAAGTGACGTCACTGATTGAAACGCTATTTAGCGCACCGCTAACTAAGCTAGCCGTTTCACATCCGTTACACCTACCACCGCTCAGTCGGACTGCTCCATAAAACCATAGACTTAATTATAATAAACACAACAGAAATACAAGCCGTTGGTCATTAATATGGTAAAATCCGGAAACTATCATTTCGAAAACAGAAATGTTTATTCTTTCACTAAAATACGGAACTGTTCCGTATTTTATCCAACGGGCGGCAACCTTAAGAAAGGCTTATGTTTATGTTTATGGTTAGGTACATTCATGCAACGATTGTCCTTTTTTCACAAATGACCTTTTTTTATTTTCAATCATCCCCCGTTTGGCAAAGTAGGCTGTGATTTGATGATAAATTAACAGGCACCACATGTATTATATGCAACGCAGGACAAGCTAGTTAACCTAGAAATATCAACAACCATGTGTAGTTAACTAGTGATTGTTAAGATTGTTTTTTATAAGATAAGATTAATGTTAGCTAGCAACTTACCTTGGCTCCTTGCTGCACTCGCGTAACAGGTGGTCAGCCTGCCACGCAGTTCCTCGTGGAATGAAATGTAATCGGGCATTCAAAAATGTTGATTAAAGACTTGAAATCGTCCCCAATTAAAAATTGGCCAAGCCGATTAATCGGTCGACCTCTAATGTGTAGATTCAGAATTTGTTGTTGGCATGTCATGCCAAAGTTTGCTAATCCTGCCAATGAAAAAAATCATTAAAGTAGTTTGGCAATATCAATGGGTTTTGTGATGAATGAGCCATCTGATTCAATGACGGATGGAGCCGAGTTCACCATTTTACACAAAATTTCATTTAAGGAACTCCAAAACCATCATTCTTTCTAGAATTTATTTTTGTATGTTTAGTTTAATCACGACTTCTCAATATACAGTACACGTTTGCCAGTCATCTGTGCAGCCAGACTTATTTGTAATTCCTTTTGCCTCGACCCCCTCTCAACCGTAAAAAAAATTTCAATTCCTCATCAACCATTTTCTTAATGGGTGCTTGCTTATTAGTAACTGGAATAAGCAATTTCTTAAATATGTCAAGCGATTTCATTCCTGTGCTATTTCTAAATACCCTGGTAGGGTTGACTGATAACCTAAACCAGGTTGAAGGCACTGCTTACAGTTTGAAGATTTTTCTTGAGTGAACTAGGCAGGTAGCCTAGCGGTTAGAGCTTTGTGACAGCAATCGAAAAGTTGCTGGATCAAATCCCCGAGCTGACAAGGTAAAAATCTGTAGTTCTGCCCCTGAGCAAGGCAGTTGACCCACAAGGCAGCCCCCCGCACCTCTCTGATTCAGAGGGGATGAGTTAAATGTGGAAGACACATTTATGGGTTCGATTACAGGTTCAAAATGGCCAGAAACAAATACCTTTTTTTTTTTAACTCGTCAGTCTATTCTCGTTCTGAGAAATGAAGGCTATTCCATGCGAGAAGTTGCCAAGAAATTGAAGATCTCATACAACGCTGTGTACTACTCCCTTCACAGAACAACGCAAACGGTCTCTAACCAGAATAGAAAGAGTGGGAGGCCCCGGTGCACAACTGAGCAAGAGGACAAGTACATTAGAGTGTCTAGTTTGAGAAACAGACACCTCAACTGGCAGCTTTAATAAATAGTGCTTGCAAAACACCAGTCTCAACATCAACAGTGATGAGGCGACTCCGGGATGCTGGCCTTCTAGGCAGAGTTGCAAAGAAAAAGCCATCTCAGACTGGACAATAAAAATAAAAGATTAAGATGGGCAAAAGAAGACACTGGACAGAGGAAGATTGGAAAAAAGTGTAATGGACAGACAAATCTAAGTTTGAGGTGTTCAGATCACAAAGAAATAAAAAATGAAATGATGCTGGAGGAGTACTTGACACCATCTGTCAAGCATGGTGGAGGCAATGTGGCGGTCCTGGGGGGTGCTTTGGTAGTGGTAAAGTGTGAGATTTGTACAGGGTAAAAGGGATCATGAAGACCATAACCTGTGGATGGCGCTTAATTGGAGCCAATTTCCTCCTATAACAGGACAATGACCCAAAGCACAGCTCCAAACTATGTAAGAACTATTTAGGGAAGAAGCAGTCAGATGATATTCTGTCTATAATGGAGTGGCCAGCACAGTCACCTGATCTCAACCCTATTACGCGGTTGTGGGAGCAGCTTGACCACATGGTACGTAAGAAGTGCCCATCAAGCCAATCCAACACGCGAGAGGTGAAATCTCTTCCGATTACATCAACAAATTGACAACTAGAGTGCCAAAGGTCTGCAAGACTGTAATTACTGCAAATGGAGGATTCTTTGACGAAAGCAAAGTTTGAAGGACACAATTATTTCAATTAAAATTCATTATTTATAACCTTGTCAAAATCTTGACTATATTGCCTATTCATTTTGCAACAAATTTCATGTATGTTTTCATAGAAAAACAAGGAGATTTCTAAGTGACACCCAAACTTTTGAACAGTAGTGTATATATTGACACAGTACCAGTCAAAAGTTGACACCTACTCATTCCAGGGTTTTTCTTTATTTTTTACTCTTTGCCTTGATGACATCTTTGCACAGTCTTCATGAGGTAGTCACCTGGAATGCATTTCAATTAACAGGTGTGCCTTGTTAAAAGTGAATGTGGAATTTCTTTCCTTTTTAATGCATTTGAGCCAATCAGTTGTGTTGTGACAAGGTAGGGGGTCGTATACAGAAGATAGCCCTATTTGGGAAAAGACCAAGTCCATATTATGGCAGCTCAAATAAGCAAAGAGAAACGACAGTCCATCATTACTTTAAGACATGAAGGTCAGTCAATACAGAACAATCCAAGAACTTTAAGTTTTTTCAAGTGCTATGATGACTGGCTCTCATGAGGACCGCCAAAGGAAAGGAAGACCCAGAGTTACCTCTGCTGCAGAGAATAAGTTCATTTTTGTTACCAGCCTCAGAAATTGCAGCCCAAATAAATACTTCAGAGTTCAAGTAACAGACATCAACATCAACTGTTCAGGGGAGACAGCGTGAATCAGGCCTTCATGGTCGAATTGCTGCAAAGAAAGCACTACGAAAGGTCACCAATAAGAAGAAGAGGCTTGCTTGGGCCAAGAAACACAAGCAATGGACATCAGACCAGTGGAAATCTGTCCTTTGTTCTGATGAGTCCAAATTGGATTTTGGATCCACCTGCCGTGTTTTTGTGAGATGCAGAGTAGGTGAACGGATTATCTATGCATGTGTGGGTCCCACCGTGAAGCATGGAGGAGGAAGTGTGATGGTGCTTTGCTGGTGACACTGTCAGTAATTTATTTCGAATTAAAGGCAGACTTAAGCAGCATGGCTACCACAGCATTCTGCAGCGATACGCCATCCCATCTAGTATGCGCTTAGTGGGACTATCATTTATTTTTCAACAGGACAATGACCCAAAACACACCTCCAGGCTGTGTAAGGGCTATTTTACCCAGGATAGTGATGTAGTGCTGCATCAGATGACCTGGCCTCCACAATCACCCAACCACAACCAATTGAGATGGTTTAGGATGAGTTGGACCTCAAAGTGAAGGAAAAGCAGCCAACAAGTGCTCAGCATGTGGGAACTCCTTCAATACTGTTGGAAGAGCATTCCAGGTGAAGCTGGCCGAGAGAATGCCAAGAGTGTGCAAAGCTGTCATCAAATATAACATTTATTTTTATTTCTTGAACACTTTTTTGGTTACTAGATGATTCCATGTGTTATTTCATAGTTTTGATGTCTTCACTATTATTCTACAATGTAGAAAATAGTACAAATAATGAATGAGTAGGTGTTCTAAATTTTTTGATCGTGTGTGAGATAGAAACAAATATATATATGTTATTTTTAAAATATTGACGTTAGGCAAATTGATGTAGTCAGAGCAAGAGTCCACAAAGCCTAGGGCTGTATTTTTATATGTATTTTTTTTAACCTTTATTTAACTAGGCAAGTCAGTTAAGAACAAATTCTTATTTTCAATGACGGCCTAGGAAGAGTGGGTTATCTGCCTGTTCAGGGCAGAGTTACCAGCCGGTGTCTTGATAATAGAAAAAGTAGGTCAGTGGTTCCTGCACCACGTGCAATTGACACCTACATGCTTTTGAAAATGATTTCAGAAATGCTTAAATACTTCTAACCACAAACTCACGTAATCACTTTTTTTCCTTCCAATTATTATGCATGCCAACGTATTATCAAAGAATTAAAGCTGTAACATTTTGGGTGACCGGACCAAATTCATATAAAAATGTGGTATAAATCTGTCACTCATTGAAAGCTAGTCTAAGAAGTGGTAGATGTGTTCTATGTGCGCGGTTTCTGTGCTTCCATGTTGTTTAAATATTTCCCTTTTGTACACCAGCTCCAAACACAATATTTTTGGTTATGCAAAATATATTTCACAGCTGTTTAGATGGTACATTGTTTCTCTAAACTATACTTGCTTGTTTTGTCACAAACTGAAATTAGGCTAACTATTAGAATTTTAGCAACCAAGAAACGGAGGAGTGATTTTTAACAGTAGGCAAAGTGATCATGTCAGGTGAAAATGATATCAAATATTTTACCATTGCAACATTTGACATCCACATTCACTGTGGTTGTCTGAAGCATGCACAGCTAGCAATGCATTCGCGATTTGTTATTCCCCATTATTTTCAACAATGTCAATGAGCGTCATAACTATTTTTCCTTTGCGGTACCTCAAACTGTTGTGATTACCAGCCGAGAAACTTTCATGAGTTGATTTTTATGCCAGGATCACAGACTGTATGGGCAGTGTCTTAACATGATCCTAAAACCTCCTCTGAGCTGGGAGTTTTTTTTTTGTGTTGAAAAATAGCTTTTAACAGGCTTCCTAGGACCTTTTCGGAGATGCTTTGTGAATACGGGCCCTGGTCTCATCTCCACGCAATTGGTGAAGTTCATCATAAACTTCCTTTACCACGGAGTGGAGTTTAGTCCACCAGTAAGGTCCTTGAAAGCCAAGGAGTATTTTAGGCTCCTTTAGTCCATTATTGGGATACGGCTTAAAGCTGCAATGTGCAGAAACGCACAGCCAATTCCTGGTTGCAAGTTTGCTTGTTTTAACACAAACTGAAATGAGGCAATGTAGAGCAGGGGTATTCAACTCTTACCCTACGAGGTCCAGAGCCTGCTGGTTCTGTTCTACCTTTAAATGAACTGCACACACCTGGTGTTCCAGGTCTAAATCAGTCCCTGATTAGAGGGCAACAACTGAAAAGCTTTGAGGTCCAGAGTTCTGTTTGAGGGGTGTCGAGAATAATTGTACTATTTAAACAGCGTAGAAATATTTTCTGCTGAAACTTGTGTACAAAAGTAAAAGAGGCAAAAACGAAACTTAAGGGAAGCATAGAAATAGCGCACAGAAAAGATCGAACCGCTTCTTAAACTTGTTTTCAATGAGAATGACAGAGCTATTACTAACACTTCTATGTACATTTGGTGGAGTAGACCCAAAAGTTATATAATGCAGCTTTACGGTTAAGGTTTGGAGTACATCCCAAGGATCCCACTAACGTCAACCAAATCAGAAGAGCGGAGACTTAGCTATTCAATTAGCTAATACATTGGCTTTCTCTGGAGGTCCCTATGATTCAACCAGCATTTCAAGCATCACCATCCGCATAGCCAGCTGCCTGTGCAAGAAGCTAACTAACATTACCACATAGAAAGCTAATAGCTAGCTAAAATAGTACTACCAATTAGAGACGCAAATTCCCCAGATTATTAAAATCACACAAAAACACATTATCGATTAAACACTTAAATAAAAGTAGTATTCGTTGGATTTAAGTGGCAGTTTCAAACAAATAATGTTACCTAGCTAACCAGCCATTAAAGGAATGACTTTTTACACACGCACGTTTACGACAACTGTTCCCTCCCACCTCTGCCTGGCAGTCTGGCTGGTTGAGGCTTTAACGAGATAGGCCTCTAACACGCAATTCAAAAGGAGATCCGAAAATAATTTTAAACTTTCTTACCGTGTTTTTGTAAACAAGTGTTCGGAAAGTAAACAATGTATTTCTTATTAACAAGCAAAGACCGTCTAAATCGGAGGTGTGAGTGCATGGTAACCACAAACGCCATGGTAACGGTGAAACGTAGTTAATACTGCCGAAACATGCTACGGCGATGAGCATTGTGCTAGTGACTAGTTACAATGCTAGCTAGCTGGCCTTTTCAGTTGTAAAACAATACATGTGGTGTTTATATACGGTTCCGTGATTAACCTGGAGACAAGAACGCCGAAACATTTTAGCCTTCACAGGTTTAGCTAAACGGGAAATATGGCTAGCAATGTAGCTGCTAAGCTAACTACGTTCTAAAAGGAGGGGCTCGAGATTTAAAATTCACTGGTGGTTGAACGCTTGCCTCCGACATGACACTCAGTGAGCCGCCCGGTGTAAGCCAACTACAGCAAAACCCAATAGGTTAAATTGTTTAGAATTCTTCGAATATATAACTAAAATGTTCAGTATTTAATACAACAGAAATACCCTTACCTGTAATTTTTCACAAATGTATTATTCGTGTAGGTCCATTTCTTATTTCAAGCGGGGTAGTCCGTCGGTGAACAATGACGTAGCTATTTTCCCCACGGGCAAATCCGGGTACTACCGAAGAAAGGCAACTCTTGATTCGCTTAGGCTCCGTGTGGAACGTGTTCATATGAGTCGTAGAAAGCACGTACACGTCTGACCTTTGTGTCGTGAATACCGTGCTCGACTTGTCTTTATACTATATATTTTTAAACACAGCTGATGGGGAGTTTGTATACATACATTATATTTGGTTCGTTTTCAATCCGTAGGTGTGTGTGCTATGCCTGTTTACTTCGAAAGCAAAGCTTCTACAACTACTCCCAGATGATTCATGACTGAGGCATGCATAACAATAATTAACAGGAGTGAGTGTCTTAATTACCTCAAATTAAAGGGTGGTCAAACAAACAACCCAGTCTTATTGGCTTGATTACCTTCATCATATGAGTATGTTAATCACAACCACAAAATATGTAAATGAATCTTGACTATGTCTGCAGACTCTCAGATAAGTGTAAATTAAATGATTTATTCTACAATTTTAACTTTGTTACATCCAGGCAGAGAGACCACACACATTCAACCATTTGCACCAAATTATTCACATATGGTAAGGTAAAGGGGTCGAATATAACAGGTTTGAAGAAGGGCAGAGATGGTTGACGTCAGGTCCTGTCCGTGGAATGGGATGCTTGCTACATGCTCTGAGTTTGTAGCTGACTGATCTGTCTCCTGAGTTGAACTATCTCATATTCCTGCTCTTTAACCCTTGTCTGCAAGCCATGGATAACCTGTAAGGAGAAGAGGGACATTGGTATCACAGATCAAACATCTCCAATGTGTAACACTCTTCTCCTGATATTTACTGTCAGTAGGTGGCACCAAATTAAACATGTGGCTGAAAGTGACACAGATCAAACCATTATAGCCAAGCGATGCTACTAGCATTTGGATCATATGTGTTTGAGCTTTTACAATAGCAGTGTAAAATATTATGGCAAGCAGAAATTCAACAAGTACATCAAACACATACACCCCAGTCATGAGCTGTTCAATCCCTAACGGTTGGGCAGACAGTATTGGGGCATGAGGACTGCTACCAACCGTCTCAGAGAAAGTTTATATCTTAGCCACAAGATTCCAAATGACCATCATGCTTTTTTTACACTGAGTTACACCAGGATCTGAACTCCATCATTGTTAGATTAAGACACAGTGGAGCCGGCTCGAGATATTGGTCGGAAAATGCCACTGTACTCCAAATTTTACCTTAATCCAAACTGATACATTGAGAAGATTGAAACACTGCTAGTTTTCCCAGAAAACTGTCCCTTTCGTCCTCATGCTAGCTAGCAGTAGCCACTGCAGTCATTCTGGAATGGCAATCAGCTCAACCCAATGCCATCTCATCTTTTGCGGATGAGTATTTCTCTCTGTAGTAAAGCTGTTTTGTGGGAAAAACGTATTCTGATTGGCTGGGACTGGCTCCCAAGTGGATGGGCCTATGCCCTCTCAGGCAGGCCCAGGCCAAATAAAACTATTTCAATTGACTGATTTCCTTATATAAACTGTAACTCAGAAAAATATTTTAAATTCTCACATATTGTTGTTCAGTACTTATGCTAAAATGTTTATTCTATTCTACTGAGCCGTTTACTTGATGTTTGTATTCTTATCTTTTATTATTTCTTATTGTTGTTGCATTGTCAAGAAGGAACCTGCAAGTAACCATTTCATTCAATGGTGTATACTATGTGTATCCTGTACATACGACTAATAAAACTTTAAACAATCAGTCTCATTCCCAGCCAGCCTAGTCATCCATACCATGTCTTTGCTGCTGAACAGCTCGCTCTGCAGCAGCTGTGTGGCGCTGGGTCTTAGAGTGGGGTCTCTGCTGGTCAGCAGTGTGATGTACTTGGCCAGGACAGGCCAGTGCTGGGAGAAGGAGTCTGGGACCTTCCCCTCACGGAGGTCCCCTAGCGTCTCAACACACTCCATCTCTGTCCCAAAGGGCTGGAACAGCTCCTGGGCCACCACTCCTATACTGTACATGTCTGACTGCATTGGAGAAGAAAAGACATAGTGATACAAATATTTAGATTTACTGTGTATCAATTACTTTATAAATAAAAATGTTATATTATCATCATTACAATTCAATAAAAGTTTGTTTTATGTAGAAAAGTCACACTGATTGTGCCCAGTCATTTTTGTGTGTCTCTCGAGCGGCTAGATGGTCTTTATCATTCGGCCATCAGATTTGCCACCAATGCTCCTTGCAGGACACATCACTGTACTCTCTACTCCTCTGTAAACGGGTCATCTCTGTATACCCGTCGCAAGACCCACTGGTTGATGCTTATTTATACTCCCCTCTATCTGAGATATCTAATGCAGCCCTCATCCTCCTCATACAACACCTGTTCTGCCAGTCACATTCTGTTAAAAGGTCTCTGCAGCTAGCGACTGGAACGAGCTGCAAAAAAACACTCAAACTGGACCGTTTTATCTCTTCATTCAAAGACTCAATCATGGACACTGACAGTTGTGGCTACTTCGCGTGATGCATTGTTGTCAATACCGTCTTGCCCTGTGTGCTGTTATCTTTAGGGCTCCCAAGTATCGCAGCGGTCTAAGGCACTGCATCTCAGTGCTAAAGGCATCACTACAGACCCTGGTTGGAATCCAGGCTGTATTCCATCTGGCCATGATTGGGAGTCCCATAGTGCGGCGCACAAATGGACCAGCGTTGTCCGAGTTTGGCCAGGGTAGGCCATCATTGTAAATAATAATTTGTTCTTAACTGACTTGTCTAGTGAAATACAAAAAAATAACATGACAAAAAATATATAAATATCATAATAATAAGAAATATATATATATACAGTGCCTTGCGAAAGTATTCGGCCCCCTTGAACTTTGCGACCTTTTGCCACATTTCAGGCTTCAAACATAAAGATATAAAACTGTATTTTTTTGTGAAGAATCAACAACAAGTGGGACACAATCATGAAGTGGAATGACATTTATTGGATATTTCAAACTTTTTTAACAAATCAAAAACTGAAAAATTGGGCGTGCAAAATTATTCAGCCCCCTTAAGTTAATACTTTGTAGCGCCACCTTTTGCTGCGATTACAGCTGTAAGTCGCTTGGGGTATGTCTCTATCAGTTTTGCACATCGAGAGACTGACATTTTTTCCCATTCCTCCTTGCAAAACAGCTCGAGCTCAGTGAGGTTGGATGGAGAGCATTTGTGAACAGCAGTTTTCAGTTCTTTCCACAGATTCTCGATTGGATTCAGGTCTGGACTTTGACTTGGCCATTCTAACACCTGGATATGTTTATTTTTGAACCATTCCATTGTAGATTTTGCTTTATGTTTTGGATCATTGTCTTGTTGGAAGACAAATCTCCGTCCCAGTCTCAGGTCTTTTGCAGACTCCATCAGGTCTTCTTCCAGAATGGTCCGTATTTGGCTCCATCCATCTTCCCATCAATTTTAACCATCTTCCCTGTCCCTGCTGAAGAAAAGCAGGCCCAAACCATGATGCTGCCACCACCATGTTTGACAGTGGGGATGGTGTGTTCAGGGTGATGAGCTGTGTTGCTTTTACGCCAAACATAACATTTTGCATTGTTGCCAAAAAGTTCAATTTTGCTTTCATCTGACCAGAGCACCCTCTTCCACATGTTTGGTGTGTCTCCCAGGTGGCTTGTGGCAAACTTTAAACAACACTTTTTATGGATATCTTTAAGAAATGGCTTTCTTCTTGCCACTCTTCCATAAAGGCCAGATTTGTGCAATATACGACTGATTGTTGTCCTATGGACAGAGTCTCCCACCTCAGCTGTAGATCTCTGCAGTTCATCCAGAGTGATCATGGGCCTCTTGGCTGCATCTCTGATCAGTCTTCTCCTTGTATGAGCTGAAAGTTTAGAGGGACGGCCAAGTCTTGGTAGATTTGCAGTGGTCTGATACTCCTTCCATTTCAATATTATCGCTTGCACAGTGCTCCTTGGGATGTTTAAAGCTTGGGAAATCTTTTTGTATCCAAATCCGGCTTTAAACTTATTCACAACAGTATCTCGGACCTGCCTGGTGTGTTCCTTGTTCTTCATGATGCTCTCTGCGCTTTTAACGGACCTCTGAGACTATCACAGTGCAGGTGCATTTATACGGAGACTTGATTACAAACAGGTGGATTGTATTTATCATCATTAGTCATTTAGGTCAACATTGGATCATTCAGAGATCCTCACTGAACTTCTGGAGAGAGTTTGCTGCACTGAAAGTAAAGGGGCTGAATAATTTTGCACGCCCAATTTTTCCGTTTTTGATTTGTTAAAAAAGTTTGAAATATCCAATAAATGTCGTTCCACTTCATGATTGTGTCCCACTTGTTGTTGATTCTTCACAAAAAATACAGTTTTATATCTTTATGTTTGAAGCCTGAAATGTGGCAAAAGATCGCAAAGTTCAAGGGGGCCGAATACTTTCGCAAGGCACTGTATATAAACTCAGCAAAAAAAGAAACGTCCCTTTTACAGTAGAAACCACATAGTAAAGGGTTTAAACACTGTTTTCCAAGCTTGTTCAATGAAGCATAAACAATTAATGAACATGCACCTGTGGAACGGTCGTTAAGACACTAACAGCTTACAGACGGTAGGCAATTAAGGTCACAGTTATGAAAACAAAGGACACTAAAGAGGCCTTTCTACTGACTCTGAAAAACACCAAAAGAAAGATGCCCAGGGTCCCTGCTCATCTGCGTGAATGTGCCTTAGGCATGCTGCAAGGAGGCATGAGGACTGCAGATGTGGCCAGGGCAATAAATTGCAATGTCCGTACTGTGAGACGCCTAAGACAGAGCTACAGGGAGACAGGACGGACAACTAATCTTCCTCGCAGTGGCAGACCACGTGTAACAACACCTGCACTGGATCGGTACATCCGAACATCACACCTGCGGGACAGGTACAGGATGGTAACAACAACTGCCCGAGTTACACCAGGAACGCACAATCCCTCTATCAGTGCTCAGACTGTCCGCACTAGGCTGAGAGAGGCTGGACTGAGGGCTGTAGGCCTGTTGTAAGGCAGGTCCTCACAAGCCATCACCGGCAACAACGTCAAACCCACCGTCGCTGGACCAGACAGGACTGGCAAAAAGTGCTCTTCACTGACGAGTCGCGGTTTTGTCTCAACAGGGGTGATGGTCGGATTTGTGTTTATCGTCGAAGGAATGAGCATTACACCGAGGCCTGTACTCTGGAGTGGGATTGATTTCGAGGTGGAGGGTCCGTCATGGTCTGGGGTGGTGTGTCACAGCATCATCGGACTGAGCTTGTTGTCATTGCAGGCAATCTCAACGCTGTGCATTACAGGGAAGACATCCTCCTGTGGTACCCTTCCTGCAGGCTCATCTTGACATGACCGTCCAGCATGACAATGCCACCAGCCATACTGCTCGCATCGCTTGCTCGTTCTGTGTGTGATTTCCTGCAAGACTGATTTCCCTCAAGGAATGTCAGTGTTCTGCCATGGCCAGTGAAGAGCCCGGATCTCAATCCCATTGAGCACATCTGGGTCCTGTTGGATCGGAGGGTGAGGGCTAGGGCCATTCCCCCCAGAAATGTCAGGGAACTTGCAGGTGCCTTGGTGGAAGAGTGGGTTACATCTCACAGCAATAACTGGCAAATCTGGTGCAGTCCATGAGGAGGAGATGCACTGCAGTACTTAATGCAGCTGGTGGCCAGCATCCCGGAGTTGCCTCTTAACGGTTGACGTTGAGACTGGTGTTTTGTGGGTACTATTTAATGAAGCTACCAGTTGAGGACTTGTGAGGCATCTGTTTCTCAAACTAGACACTCTAATGTACAGTGGGGCAAAAAAGTATTTAGTCAGCCACCAATTGTGCAAGTTCCCCCACTTAAAAAGATGAGAGAGGCCTGTAATTGTCATCATAGGTACACTTCAACTATGACAGACAAAATGAGAGAAAGAAATCCAGAAAATCACATTGTAGGATTTTTAATGAATTTATTTGCAAATTATGGTGGAAAATAAGTATTTGGTCACCTACAAACAAGCAAGATTTCTGACTCTCACAGACCTGTAACTTCTTCTTTAAGAGGCACCTTTGTCCTCCACTTGTTACCTGTATTAATGGAACCTGTTTGAACTTGTTATCAGTATAAAAGACACCTGTCCACAACCTCAAACAGTCACACTCCAAACTCCACTATGGCCAAGACCAAAGAGCTGTCAAAGGACACCAGAAACAAAATTGTAGACCTGCACCAGGCTGGTTAAGACTGAATCAGCAATAGGTAAGCAGCTTGGTTTGAAGAAATCAACTGTGGGAGCAAATATTAGGAAATGGAAGACATACAAGACCACTGATAATCTCCCTCGATCTGGGGCTCCACGCAAGATCTCACCCCGTGGGGTCAAAATGATCACAAGAACGATGAGCAAAAATCCCAGAACCACACGGGGGGACCTAGTGAATGACCTGCAGAGAGCTGGGACCAAAGTAACAAAGCCTACCATCAGCAAGGGCATTGAAGATGAAACGTGGCTGGGTCTTTCATTATGACAATGATACCAAACACACCGCCCGGGCAACGAAGGAGTGGCTTCGTAAGAAGCATTTCTAGGTCCTGGAGTGGCCTAGCCAGTCTCCAGATCTCAGCCCCATTGAAATTCTTTGGAGGGAGTTGAAAGTCCGTGTTGCCCAGCAACAGCCCCAAAACATCACTGCTCTAGAGGAGATCTGTCATGTACTGTCATGTTGTCTTGTCTCTGTCCTTTCCCTTCACCCTGTCTCCCTCTGCTGGTCGTGTTAGGTTACCTTTTCTCCCCCGCTTTCCCCCAGCTGTCCCTTGTCTCCTCTAACTACCCATTCACCCCGTTCCCCACCTGTTCCCTTTTTTCCCTCTGATTAGGTCCCAATATCTCTCTCTGTTTCTGCTCCTGTCCTTGTCGGATTCTTGTTTGTTTGTGTCATTCATGCCTGAACCAGACTGTCGTCATGTTTGCTGTAACCTTGTCCTGTCCTGTCGGAATCTGCCGGTCCATCTGAGCCTACCTATGTTTGGTAATTAAAGAAGCTCTGTTTAAGTTGATTCGCTTTTGGGTCCTCATTCACGCACCGTAACAGAAGAATCCGACCAAGAATGGACCCAGCGACTTCGGATCCTCTCCACTCAGCCGTCGAGATCCAGGGAGCGATGCTAGGCAGACACAAGCAGGAATTGTCTGCTGCTCGACATGCCGTTGAGACCCTGGCCACCCAAGTCTCCAACCTCACAGAACAGGTTCACCATCTCCGCCTCGATCCACCGGCCACTTCCAGGGCTTTCGAATCTCCGGAGCCCAGAATCAATAACCCGCCGTGTTACTCTGGGGAGCCCACCGAATGCCGCTCGTTCCTCACCCAGTGTGATATTGTGTTTTCTCTCCAGCCCAACACTTACTCCAGGAGCACTGCTCGTGTCGCCTACGTCATATCTCTCCTTATTGGACGGGCTCGTGAGTGGGGCACGGCAATCTGGGAGGCAAGGGCTGAGTGTACTAACCAGTATCAAGACTTTAAGGAGGAGATGATACGGGTTTTTGATCGATCTGTTTTTGGGGAGGAGGCTTCCAGGGCCCTGTCTTCCCTATGTCAAGGCAATCGATCCATAACAGACTACTCTATTGAGTTTCGCACTCTTGCTGTCTCCAGTGGCTGGAACGAGCCGGCCTTGCTCGCTCGTCTTCTGGAGGGTTTCCGCGCAGAGGTAAAGGATGAGATTCTCTCCCGGGAGGTTCCTTCCAGCGTGGATTCCTTGATTGAACTCGCTATTCGCATTGAGCGACGGGTTGATCTTCGTCACCGAGCTCGTGGAAAGGAGCTCGCGCTCTCCGTCGCCTCCCTCTCCGCATCACTACCATCTTCCTCTGCCGGCTCGGGTGCTGAGCCCATGCAGCTGGGAGGTATCCGCATCTCGACTGAGGAGAGGGAACGGAGAATCACCAACCGCCTCTGTCTCTATTGCGGTTCCGCTGGTCATTTTGTCACTTCATGTCCAGTAAAAGGCCAGAGCTCGTCAGTAAGCGGAGGGCTACTGGTGAGCGCTACTACTCCTGTCTCTCCTTCAAGATCCTGCACTACCTTGTCGGTCCATCTACGCTGGACCGGTTTGTCAGCTTCCTGCAGTGCCTTAATAGACTCTGGGGCGGAGGGCTGTTTTATGGACGAGACCTGGGCTCGGGAACATGACATTCCTCTCAGACAGTTAAAGGAGCCCACGGCCTTGTTCGCCCTGGATGGTAGTCCTCTCCCCAGGATTCAGCGTGAGACGCTACCTTTAACCCTCACTGTTTCTGGTAATCATAGTGAAACCATTTCTTTTTTAATTTTTCGTTCACCTTTTACACCTGTTGTTTTGGGCCATCCCTGGCTAGTTTGTCATAATCCTTCCATTAATTGGTCTAGTAATTCTATCCTCTCCTGGAACGTCTCTTGTCATGTGAAATGTTTAATGTCTGCTATCCCTCCTGTTTCCTCTGTCTCTTCTTCACAGGAGGAGCCTGGTGATTTGACAGGGGTGCCGGAGGAATATCACGATCTGCGCACGGTGTTCAGTCGGTCCAGGGCCACCTCTCTTCCTCCACACCGGTCGTATGATTGTAGTATTGATCTCCTTCCGGGAACCACCCCCCCCCGGGGTAGACTATACTCTCTGTCGGCTCCCGAACGTAAGGCTCTCGAAGATTATTTGTCTGTAGCTCTTGACGCCGGTACCATAGTCCCCTCCTCCTCTCCCGCCGGAGCGGGGTTTTTTTTTGTCAAGAAGAAGGACGGGTCTCTGCGCCCCTGCATAGATTATCGAGGGCTGAATGACATAACAGTGAAGAATCGTTATCCGCTTCCTCTTATGTCTTCAGCCTTCGAGATCCTGCAGGGAGCCAGGTTTTTCACTAAGTTGGACCTTCGTAACGCTTACCATCTCGTGCGCATCAGGGAGGGGGACGAGTGGAAGACGGCGTTTAACACTCCGTTAGGGCACTTTGAATACCGGGTTCTTCCTTTCGGCCTCGCTAACGCTCCAGCTGTCTTTCAGGCATTAGTCAATGATGTCCTGAGAGACATGCTGAACATTTTTGTTTTCGTTTACCTTGACGATATCCTGATTTTTTCACCGTCACTCCAGATTCATGTTCAGCACGTTCGACGTGTCCTCCAGCGCCTTTTAGAGAATTGTCTTTTTGTGAAGGCTGAGAAGTGCACTTTTCATGCCTCCTCCGTCACATTTCTCGGTTCTGTTATTTCCGCTGAAGGCATTAAGATGGATCCCG
Organism: Oncorhynchus mykiss; assembly: GCF_057628025.1. Taxonomy (NCBI): domain Eukaryota; kingdom Metazoa; phylum Chordata; class Actinopteri; order Salmoniformes; family Salmonidae; genus Oncorhynchus; species Oncorhynchus mykiss. Next base: position 8,975,572 of record NC_143041.1, read on the forward strand.
CTAAGGTCCAAGCTGTCATTGATTGGCCCGTCCCTAAGTCACGCGTCGAGCTGCAGCGCTTTCTCGGCTTCGCGAACTTCTATCGTCGTTTCATCCGTAATTTCGGTCAGGTGGCAGCTCCTCTCACAGCCCTTACTTCTGTCAAGACGTGCTTTAAGTGGTCCGTTTCCGCCCAGGGAGCTTTTGATCTCCTCAAGAATCGTTTTACATCCGCTCCTATCCTTGTTACACCTGACGTCTCTAGACAGTTCGTTGTCGAGGTTGACGCGTCAGAGGTGGGAGTGGGAGCCATCCTTTCTCAGCGCTCCCTCTCTGACGACAAGGTCCACCCATGCGCGTATTTTTCTCATCGCCTGTCGCCGTCGGAACGTAACTATGATGTGGGTAACCGCGAACTGCTCGCCATCCGGTTAGCCCTAGGCGAATGGCGACAGTGGTTGGAGGGGGCGACCGTTCCTTTTGTCGTTTGGACTGACCATAGGAACCTTGAGTACATCCGTTCTGCCAAACGACTTAATGCGCGTCAGGCGCGTTGGGCGCTGTTTTTCGCTCGTTTCGAGTTCGTGATTTCTTATCGTCCGGGCTCTAAGAACACCAAGCCTGATGCTTTGTCTCGTCTCTTCAGTTCTTCAGTAGCCTCCACTGACCCCGAGGGGATTCTCCCTGAGGGGCGTGTTGTCGGGTTGACTGTCTGGGGAATTGAGAGGCAGGTAAAGCAAGCACTCACTCAAACTCCGTCGCCGCGCGCTTGTCCTAGGAACCTTCTTTTCGTTCCCGTTCCTACTCGTCTGGCCGTTCTTCAGTGGGCTCACTCTGCCAAGTTAGCCGGCCACCCTGGCGTTCGGGGTACGCTTGCTTCCATTCGCCAGCGTTTCTGGTGGCCCACCCGGGAGCATGACACGCGTCGTTTCGTGGCTGCTTGTTCGGTCTGCGCGCAGACTAAGTCCGGTAACTCTCCTCCTGCCGGCCGTCTCAGGCCGCTTCCTATTCCCTCTCGACCGTGGTCTCACATCGCCTTAGATTTTGTCACCGGACTGCCTTCGTCAGCGGGGAAGACTGTTATTCTTACGGTTGTCGATAGGTTCTCTAAGGCGGCTCATTTCATTCCCCTTGCTAAGCTTCCTTCTGCTAAAGAGACGGCACAAATCATCATCGAGAATGTTTTCAGAATTCATGGCCTTCCGTCAGACGTCGTTTCGGACAGAGGTCCGCAATTCACGTCTCAATTTTGGAGGGAGTTTTGCCGTTTGATTGGGGCTTCCGTCAGTCTCTCTTCCGGCTTTCACCCCCAGTCTAACGGTCAAGCAGAACGGGCCAATCAGACTATTGGTCGCATCTTACGCAGTCTTTCTTTTCGCAACCCTGCGTCTTGGTCAGAACAGCTCCCCTGGGCAGAATACGCCCACAACTCGCTTCCTTCGTCTGCGACCGGGCTATCTCCTTTTCAGAGTAGCCTCGGGTACCAGCCTCCGTTGTTCTCATCTCAGTTCGCCGAGTCCAGCGTCCCCTCCGCTCAGGCTTTTGTCCAACGTTGCGAGCGCACCTGGAAGAGGGTCAGGTCTGCACTTTGCCGTTATAGGGCGCAGACTGTGAGAGCTGCTAATAAGCGTAGAACTAAGAGCCCTAGATATTGTCGCGGTCAGAGAGTTTGGCTCTCCACTCAGAACCTTCCCCTTAAGACGGCTTCTCGCAAGTTGACCCCGCGGTTCATTGGTCCATTCCGTATCTCTCAGGTCATTAATCCTGTCGCAGTGCGACTTCTTCTTCCGCGATATCTTCGTCGCGTCCACCCGGTCTTCCATGTCTCCTGTGTTAAGCCCGTTCTTCGCGCCCCCGCTCGTCTCCCCCCCCCCCCCCCCATCCTTGTCGAGGGCGCACCTATCTACAGGGTCCGTAAAATCTTGGACATGCGTCCTCGGGGCCGTGGTCATCAGTACCTAGTTGACTGGGAGGGGTACGGTCCTGAGGAGAGGAGTTGGGTTCCCTCTCGGGACGTGCTGGACCGTGCGCTGATTGATGATTTCCTCCGTTGCCGCCAGGTTTCCTCCTCGAGTGCGCCAGGAGGCGCTCGGTGAGTGGGGGGGTACTGTCATGTACTGTCATGTTGTCTTGTCTCTGTCCTTTCCCTTCACCCTGTCTCCCTCTGCTGGTCGTGTTAGGTTACCTTTTCTCCCCCGCTTTCCCCCAGCTGTCCCTTGTCTCCTCTAACTACCCATTCACCCCGTTCCCCACCTGTTCCCTTTTTTCCCTCTGATTAGGTCCCAATATCTCTCTCTGTTTCTGCTCCTGTCCTTGTCGGATTCTTGTTTGTTTGTGTCATTCATGCCTGAACCAGACTGTCGTCATGTTTGCTGTAACCTTGTCCTGTCCTGTCGGAATCTGCCGGTCCATCTGAGCCTACCTATGTTTGGTAATTAAAGAAGCTCTGTTTAAGTTGATTCGCTTTTGGGTCCTCATTCACGCACCGTAACAAGATCTGCATGGAGGAATGGGCCAAAATACCAGAAACAGTGTGTGAAAACGTTGTGAAGACTTACAGAAAACGTTTGACCTCTGTCATTGCCAACAAAGGGTATATAACAAAGTATTGAGATAAACTTTTGTTATTGACCAAATACTTATTTTCCACCATAATTTGCAAATAAATTCATTAAAACTCCTACAATGTGATTTTATGTATTTTTTTTCCTAATTTTGTTTAGAACTTGCACAATCGGTGGCTGACTAAATACTTTTTTGCCCCACTGTACTTGTCCTCTTGCTCAGTTGTGCACCGGGGGCCTCACGCTCCTCTTTCTATTCTGGTTAGAGCAAGTTTGTGCTGTTCTGTGAAGGGAGTAGTACACAGTGTTGTATGAGATCTTCAGTTTCTTGGCAATTTCTCGCATGGAATAGCCTTCATTTCTCAGAACAAGAGTAGACTGACGAGTTTCAATAGAAAGGTCTTTGTTTCTGGCTATTCTGAGCCTGTAATCGAACCAGCAAATGCTGATGCTCCAGATACTCAACTAGTCTAAAGGCCAGTTTAGTGAGTCTTTAGTCAGAACAACAGTTTTCAGCTGTGCTAACATAATTGCAAAAGGTTTTTCTAATCATCAATTAGCCTTTTAAAATTATAAACTTGGATTAGCTAACACAACGTGCCATTGGAACACAGGAGTGATGGTTGCTGATAATGGGCCTCTGTACGCCTATGTAGATATCCCATTAAAAATCAGCCGTTTCCTGCTACAATAGTAATTTACAACATTAAGAATGTCTACACTATATTTCTGATCAATTGATGTTATTTTAATGGACAAAAAATTAGCTTGCCTTTCAAAAACAAGGACATTTCTAAGTGACCCCAAACTTTTGAACAGTAGTGTATATATTTCTGACATTATGGAGATGACTCACATTTGAATCATAGTGGGAACCCTCCAGTTGTTCAGGTGCTGCGTAAATAAATGTCCCCACTCCAGCGGTGTGAGAGGAACCTGCAGAAAGATTACAAGCATATCAAGAACATGCACAGGACCAGAGCTAGCCAGGGGAAATGTGTGGGTCAAGATCAGTGCTATGCCGTAAAAGGGATTTAGTTACACAAACCCATACCACCATCTTCTGGTGATTTCAAGAACTACACATGGACAAAAGCGTACAATGTTAACTGTTTACATATATAATGTAACAACCATTGAGCTTGTGGTGATAGAGACAGATTAGAAAAATAGATGAATTCAGTTTTTCACCAGTGTTCTGTGAGGTGGAGGGTGGTTTTTCCTTGTCATCCATCATTTTATCCCTGCAAGCCAGTCCAAAGTCTCCAATGCTCACATGGCAGTTATGTCCACTCAGGAAAATATTCCTGGGCTGTAAATCAAAATCATACAAAATGTAAAATATTCACATAATATCCCATTTTTATGTTGTCTGTGAGGTCATAATGCTACAGGAGATTCTAAAACAGGGATTATTTTATACAATGCGTAATTCTATTTTGTCATTACCTCTAGGCCACGTTATTGCTTTAGTATATGTTTTAACTTTAATTTTTTATTTAAAATGGGTAATATTAGTAACAAACCATGCCTTAGTCCCTACTGCATGCATTATAAACTTCAGCTTAATAAGAAAATCAGATTCAGCGATGGAGTCCCCGGTGAATTTGATCATTTGCAGTTTAAAATTCACGAAGCAATAGTCAAAGGAGATGTGTCTAGTATTATCAAGCTTTTAAGATCTCACCCTGTCAATGAGCCTGTTCAGATTTGGAAATACTGTACTGTTTTTTCTACACTTCAAAGACAGGTAACGTTAAGTGTTGAAAAACATGCCATTTTCGCTAGCCTAAATATATAGGCCCCTCAAAAAGTTATAAATCGTTCACAGGGAATAACTAACTATCAGTTGGAGTAAGAATACATGGAGCGTCTATGCGTTGTTTTTGTTGTTGTTGTTGTTTTTTACAAATAGAGTCCTTATTATTATTATCATGAAATAACTCAGGTAGGATATGCCTACGCGTAATATTACATACAGGTTATTTTCGGCCATAGGTGAGGCACTAACATCATATCGACAGCTGTCACCAGCGATGCAGAATGATGACGTTTCCAAACGTGCTTATTACTGCCTTCTTGAGAAAAAACATCAGAGCACTGACAGAGTACAGCGCTGTAATTTACTGTTTGATCAGAGGCTAATGTTGAGGCTGATAACCAGCATTTCACGATAACTGACATTTACAAAGAGCCTTAAAACGTGTAAGTTTTCAATAATGTAGAGCAAAGCGAACGTACACTTGAGTAGGACCTTGATCTTCTAGCTATGGGGTATGGATACGAACGTCAACTTTTCAGATGCTGAATTATATGATGCGATCTTGATAGAAGACCTGGCGCGTATTAACGATTTTACCCAAAAACGGGGGTCCAACTTTTACATCGATATAAGAACAACGGGACTTCTTCATGAAATCCTTTCAAAGGTAAAACCCACAATAAAAACGTCAGACATGGTATTCTCTAACGGTATGGTACAAAAGAGTTCATGCAATCTGGAGTTATTAACCAAAAACTCCCAGACCTCCAAAACTATTGAGCATGCGTAATAGCCATGTTATTTAGTTTACTCACAGATTATCCATTATACTGACTAAATACTCAAGTGGGGCCATTCTAGCCAATGAGAGGGCAGATACGCGTGTATCTCAGGCACAACACCGACATAAAGTGTTTTCTAAATGTTGCCAGGATGTCAAGTGGCCTACTTATATCTATCTACACTCGTAACAAGTTACGCATTACGAAATTTATATTCGATCAAATAAGCCATCCTGGCAATTTTTTGTTAACCAAATTCGACACTCATTGACCTCCATACAAAAACTCCTCGCTTTGTGAGAAAAAAAAAAAAAAAAAAGTACAAAAAAAACAGCCACCTGCTGGAGAATACAGATTTGGGGCCCAGATATTCCTCTCGTTCAAATATCCATCGCAAAAATCTATTTTGCATACAACATACATAAAATATAATACATAGCAAGTTAGGAAACAGCAAACTTCATGCAATCCAACACATTTTACTATGAGGCAGAGAGAAACATTTTACGTTTTATGCTATTCTACACATTTTTGCATGAAGCTGAGAGATACTTTTGCTGTTTTAAAAGCACATTTTCTGCAATTGTACACATTTTTCCATGGGACAGAGATAGAAATGTGCTGTTTTATAGCTTATCTCGTGCTATTTTTCACATTTTGCCATGACAATGAGAGAAAATTGTTCAGTTTTTAAGCAAATTTCCTGTAATTGTACACATTTTGCCATGAGGCGGAGAGAAAATCGTGTAGTTTTAAAGCTAATTTCCTGCAATTCTACACATTTTGCCATGCGTATGACGTGTTAATATGCTATCTGGGGGCTCTGACCTCCAGGTGTCCCCCAGCCCGTTCGGTAACAAACATTTAGCATTCCTAACATGTTTTTCTAAGTCTTTAAACAAGTTCTCTCTCGCTCATTGCCTACAGGGCTTAGCAATTCTCCCCCTCCACCTGGCTGCATCTTACAGGAGAGTGAAGAGCCTTGAGAGCCTTCTCTCTGCCGGGGCAGACCCGGAGATCAGGTATCCCTATATGAACAGGTTCCACTGGTTTGGGTCATACACTGAAAAGGGAAGACCATATTAGAGCTTTCAAATGATAATGCTGCTCTGTATAACTAAGCAACATTAGATTATTGAGTTACACCCCTAAACTTCAGCATAACCATTCAAAATGTCCTAAAACATGAAAAAAGCTCTATGAGTAATGCCAGTATTTGGAAGTGGCACGACAAGTCTTTGTAATCTCCTTTATGTGAAAAAATAAATCACCACCAGCAAAACAAAACCATTCTGACAAGACCATTTCTCCCATGTCCTCCTTGCAACCTTCAGGGACCAGCGAGGGCGCAACGCCCTGCACCTGGTGATCACCCACTGGCCCACCATCCTGGCCTCCTGGCCCAAGCCACGCACCAAGTTTGAGATGTCCATGATGTCCATGCAGCACCGGGCCGAGGCCTGCCTCAGGGTGCTCTGCAACCACGGAGTCAACATCAACGCAGAGGTAATTGATTGATTGGTTAATTGAAAATTTCATCTAAAATTGTTCCATCCCTATGTTGAAAAATGTATGCATATACTAACCCAATTATCAAGGGTAAACACAAAGCATGATAAAGTTTCCTGTAGAGATGCTGATCTTATTGTCCGTTTTGTATTTCCACCCAAGGGTTTAAGCTGAGCCAAGGTCTGTGCCTAAAGGGCTGCGTTTACACAAGCAGCCCAATTCTGATATTTGTTTCCACTAACGGGTCTTTTGACCAATCACATTAGATCTTTTCACATCAGATCTTATTCAGATTTGTCAAAATACCAGTTAGTTAGTAAAAAAGTATATCAGAATTGGGCTGCCTAAACGCAGCCGATTGGAATTAAACCAGAAGTCATGAACAGGGGTTTTTCTGCATAGAAAAGTTTAGGGAAGTAAAGAAAAAATGTTTTTGGGGATGGAAAAACTGAAAAACGTTTTTCAGTGTAAATTTAAAATTACTAAAACCAGATGAAGTATGTAGAAAAGGTAATGTACCTACATATTTTTAATAAGATATCCTTTGAGAACTAACAATCACCCAAATAATAGCTAGACAGTCGGGAAGAATCTAAAATTTAAAAAAATTATACATTAAGGAGTATTTTTGTCATGGCATAGGGCCCCCATTGATTTTGTTATAATGTTTGAATCACTCAGATAGCATAAGGGCAATTCCACTGTAACAGAATTACGCTTTGACTCTATGCACTTAGTTCACAAAAACTAAATTGGTGGAATAACTGTGCAGAATTACTTTAAAATCGCCTTCAAGTATTCATGCAACAACATTTTCATTTTCCAAAAATTCTTAAATATCTGCTCTGAATTAAGATTCAAAGATGTCTGCTGAAAGAATAGGGTGTCAGCTATGACAGTTTGAAAAAAATGTATTTTGGTTATTTAACTACACTAAGTGAAGTGGATTTACACCCGGAAACGGAATTACAGTAACATAATTACAGAAAGAGAGGGGGCTCATGAGTAGGTGTCAGTAAGAGCTGTGACAGGTGACATTAACTGGACAGTGAGAGATAAGCAGAGAGAGAGAGAGAAGAGAGGGGTTGTCCAGACAGACTGTTTGAACATTCTTGGTTATACCAACAGAAAGACAAAGAAAAGAGTAGTGCGCTGAACATAACAGTATGCCACTGAAAGGGAGGACTGTAGCATGTGACCCAACTGTGGTTTGTGACTGTTATGATTTCCCATTGTAGCCAATTCAGTTGCAGTTAATCCGTTACAGATTTTTGGGGTATGTCCATTACCAATTACGTAATGGAATTACGAGTGTGGATCACTTAATAATTCATAAACAAAATTGGTTTCAGTAAAATCACTTTAACTAATTGGTAGGTCTACCATTCCTTGTTACTTTTGTGTACATTATCCTCCCTCATGAGGGAGAGAAATTAGAAAATATCCTAAAGATATGTGGGTTTTTGGTAACGGAATTGCAAGGCAATATTTCTTAAACTTACAGAAGGTAAACAATTTCTCCAAGACTAAATATAAAGTGTTGATATTAGTTGTCAGGGGTCTTCTTTAGGACAACATTTTTGTATTTTGATGTATTTTTGATAACTTTCAAGGCTTTTTCTGGTAGATGTTTTCTAAGATCCATTTTCCATCTTTTTATCCAGAAATCAAAGCTTTTAATTATGCCTAATTTTTAAGATGGAAAATGGAAAATTTTTAAGATGGAAAATGGTTGAAGAACGTTTTTCCATTTCCCAAAACTATATAGACTCAGCTATCATTTGACACCCAATGGGTCCTTTTAGATGGAAATGCCCATAAGCCATGGCCAAATGTAGAATTGCAGGAAAATAGCTTTAAAACAGAAAAATTGTGTCACTGCGGTCAACCGGAGGGCCTCCTAAATTTCCGGCTGGCGACCTCATCATTGGCCATGGCCACACCCTTGCCACGCCCACCACCTAAGCCACATTTTGATCCAAGATTTGGAGCACCTTAAATGAAATTTTGGAAAAAATGGCAAACTCAGCTTCATCATTCATTGAATCAGATGGCTCATTCATTACAAAAACGACTGATATTGCCAAATAAACTCCGCAAAAAAAGAAACGTCCCTTTTTCAGGACACTGTCTTTCAAAGATAATTCGTAAAAATCTAAATAACTTCACAGATCTTCATTGTTTCGGGTTTAAACACTGTTTCCCATGCTTGATCAATGAAGCATAAACAATTAATGACCAATCACCTGTGGAACAATCATTAAGACACTAACAGCTTACAGACGGTAGTAATTAAGGTCACAGTTATGAAAACCTAGGACAAAAAAAGAGGCCTTTCTACTAACTGAAAAACAGCAAAAGAAAGATGCCCAGGGTACCTGCTCATCTGTGTGAATGTGCCTTAGGCATGCTGCAAGGAGGCATGAGGACTGCAGATGTGGCCAGGAAAATAAATTGTAATGTCCGTACTGTGAGACGCCTAAGACTGTGCTACAGGGAGACAGGACGGACAGCTGATCGTCCTCGCAGTGGCAGACCACGTGCAACAAACACCTGCACAGGATCGGTACATCTGAACCTCCTGTACCCTTCCCGCAGGTGTGATGGCAACAACAACTGCCCGAGTTATACCAGGAACACACAATCCCTCCATCAGTGCTCAGACTGTCTGCAATTGGCTAAGAGAGGCTGGACTGAGGGCTTGTAGGCCTGTTGTAAGGCAGGTCCTCACAAGACATCACCGGCCACAACGTCGCTCATGGGCGCAAACCCACCGTCTCTGGACCAGACAGGACAGGCAAAAAGTGCTCTTCACTGACGAGTCACGGTTTTGTCTCACCAAGGGTGATGGTCGGATTCGCGTTTATCATCGAAGGAATGAGCGTTACACCGAGGTCTGTACTCTGGAGTGGGAACGATTTGGAGGTGGAGGGTCCGTCATGGTCTGGGGCGGTGTGTCACAGCATCATCGGACTGAGCTTGTTGTCATTGCAGGCAATCTCTACGCTGTGTATTACAGGGAAGACATCCTCCTCCCTCATGTGGTACCCTTCCTGCAGGCTCATCCTGACATGACCCTCCAGCATGACAATGCCACCAGCCATACTGCTCGTTCTGTGCGTGATTTCCGGCAAGACAGGAATGTCAGTGTTCTGCCATGGCCAGCGAAGAGCTCGGATCTCAATCCCATTGAGCACATCTGGAACCTGTTGGATCGGAGGGTGAAGGATAGGGCCATTCCCCCCAGAAATGTCCGGGAACTTGCAGGTGCCTTGGTGGAAGAGTTTGGTAACATCTAATAGCAAGAACTGGCAAATCTGGTGCAGTCTATGAAGAGGAGATGCACTGCGGTACTTAATGCAGCTGGTGGCCACACCAGATACTGACTGTTACTTTTGATTTTGACCCCCCTTTGTTCAAGGACACATTATTGCATTTCTGTTAGGAATTCCCCAGGACAGCTGTCTAGGCCCCTTACTTTTTTCAATCTTTACTAAATGACATGCCACTGGCTTTGAGTAAAGCCAGTGCGTCTATGTATACTGATGACTCAACACTATACACGTCAGCTACTACAGCAACTGAAATGACTGCAACACTTAACAAAGAGCTGCAGTTTCAGAATGGGTGGCAAGGAATAAATTAGTCTTAAATATTTCAAAAACTAAAAGCATTGTATTTGGGATAAATCATTCACTAAACCCTAAACCTCAACTACATCTTGTAATAAATAATGTGGAAATTGAGCAAGTTGAGGTGACTAAACTGCTTGGATTAACCCTGGATTATAAACTGTCATGATCAAAACATTGATACAACAGTAGCTAAAATGGGAAGAAGTCTGTCCATAATAAAGCACTGTTCTACCTTCTTAACACCACTATGAACAAGACAGGTCCTATAGGCTCTAGTTTTGTCACATCTTGACTACTGTTCAGTTGTGTGGTCAGGTGCCACAAAGAGGGATTTAGGAAAATGACAATTGGCTCAGAACAGGGCAGCACAGCTGGCCCTTGGATGTACACAGAGAGAAAACATTAATAATATGCATGTCAATCTCTCCTAACTCAAAGTGGAGGAGAGATTTACTTCATCTCTACTGGTATTTGTGAGAGGTATTGACATGCTGAATGCACGAGCTGTCTGTTTAAACTATTAGCACACAGCTCAGACACCCATGCATACCCCACAAGACATTCCACCAGGGGTCTCTTCACAGTCCCAAATCCAGAACAGACTATGGGAAGCGCACATTACTACATAGAGCCATGACTACATGGAACTGTATTCCACATCAGGTAACTGATGCAAGCAGTAGAATCAGATTTTTTTTTTAAACAGATAAAAAAATACACCTTATGGAAGAGTGGAGAATGGGAAGCAACATAAACATAGGCACAGACACATCCATACACACACACACACACACACACACACACACACACACACACAATATGTGGTAGAGGAGTATGGGGCTGAGGGCATGCACTTAGTGTTGTGAATTCTGTAATGAATGTTTTGTAATGTTTTTTAAAATTGTATAGCTGCCTTAATTTTGTCGGACCCCAGGAAGAGCTAGTGGGGATCCATAGTAAATACAAATACAAAATTCTAGGTGGACAGTGACGGCCGCCACACCGCGCTTCACCTGGCCGTTCGCTACGGAGCCCTGCCCGCTATCAGCATCCTGGCGAGCCACGGTGCCAAAATCAACACCATCGACCACTTTGGGATGATGCCACTGCATATGGCTGCCGGGATCCTCAATACAGAGATGACAGCCAGCCTGATCAAGCTTGGGGCCGACGTCAACAAGGTTTTTAGTTTCTTTGTTATTTGTGTTTTACGTAACCCATTTTCAACTCCTGCTGTCAAGCTTTGAGGAATGTTTCTGGTGAAAGCATACTGATGTTTAGAAGTGCACATTTTAAATATAGTTTGCTTTGAAGGTGATGAGTAAGTCGGGTAACAGCCCCCTCCACCTGGCTGCCCTGGCGGCGGCCAACAAGCCAGTGAAGGCCCTGGGAGTGGACCTGGGCTGTATCATTGAGCTGCTGGATCAGGGGGCTGACCCGAACACAGTGAACCATGCCGGGCGGACGGCCCTGCACGAGGCCTGTAACGGGGGCCACGAGGCCGTGGTGGCGCTCCTCCTGAAGTATGGAGCGGACATCAACCAGCTGACCACCGCAGGGGAAAACTGCCTCTTCCTGTACCTGGATCAGAAGCTCAACCTGAGGCACACCTCTCTGCTGTGGAAGCTCCTCACCATGACCTACCCCCTGACCATCAGCAACAGAGATGGCCACCTGCCCAGCTCTTTAATGCTCCCAGAGTACTTTGACCAGCGGGACCAGCTACTGAACCTGTGCCAGCAGCCTAGGAGCCTCATGGACATATGTAAGATCCACATCTACCAACGCTATTGGAAGAGTCATGGTAGAGAATGCCTGAAGCAGGTTCTGCCAGACAGGGTGCATGACTTTGTGTTTAACCATTGGGAAAACGCATGTGATGTCATGTTTGTTAAGGAGGGTGATGACATCCCACCTCGGTTCCCCCGCTTTCCCAATATGGAGGACTTCACCATGCCTCAAGGAGTCTAACTCCTCCTGTCCAAGGAGATGAAGGCTACAGCATGTTACTTTAACATTTTAATACACATTACTTCAACATATTCCATGAACTTCCAGAGATATGGAGAGGTTCACAAGGGATCAACCTCATCAGAGAGCGGCAAAACCTCCTTTGTTATTATTTGATGGTGCACTTCTTTTTCTTATGAATTTAAATAATATACACTTGCAAAGAACATACCTTCAGGTCTCTATGCATGATTCCTCTAGAGTGAATGTACTCTACACCTTTAAGTATTTTATGTAGAATGCTGAGGGTTTGTTTTGTGTCCACAGCCCCATAAGGATCTGAAAAACAAAAGACAAAACATACTCATTAACAAATTCTGCATAATGTAAACCTAATCAAAACAGTGATAAATGTTGCATGAAAAACCAAAGCCACAAAGAGGTGCATCTCATTGTGCAAGTTACCTACAGTACCAGTGAAAAGTTTGGACACATCTATTCATTACAGGGTTTTTCATAATTTTTACTATTTTCTACATTGTAGAATAATAGTGAAGACATCAAAACTATGAAATCGCACATATAGATTAATGTGGTAACCAAAAAAGTGTTAAACAAATCAAAATATATTCTATATTTGAGATTCTTCAAAGTGGCCAACCTTTGCCTTGATGACATCTTTGCACACTCTTGGCATTCTCTCAACCAGCTTCATAAGGTCACCTGGAAGGAATTTCAATTAACAGGTGTGCCTTGTTAAAAGTGAATTTGTGGAATTTATTTCCATCTTAATGCATTTGAGCCAATCACTTGTGTTGTGACATGGTAGGGGTGTTATACAGAAGATAGCCCTATTTGGTAAAAGACCAAGTCCATATTATGGCAAGAACAGCTCAAATAAGCAAAGAGAAACGACAGTCCGTCATTACTTTAAGACATGAAGGTCAGTCAATCTGGGAAATGTCAAGTACTTTGAAAGTTTCTTCAAATGCAGTCGCTAAAAGCACTATGATGAAACTGGCTCTCATGAGGACCGCCACAGGAAAGGAAGACCTAGAGTTACCTCTGCTGCAGAGGATAAGTTCATTAGAGTTACCAGCCTCAGAAATTGCAGCCCAAATAAATGCTTCACAGATTTCAAGTAACAGACATCTCAACATCAACTGTTCAGAGGGGACTGTGTGAATCAGGCCTTCATGGTCGAATTGCTGCAAAGAAACCACTACTAAAAGACACCAATAAGAAGACACTTGCTTGGGCCAAGAAACACGAGAAATGGACATTAGACCAGTGGAAATCTGTCCTTTGGTCTGATGATTCCAAATTTGCGATTTTTGGTTCCAACCGCCATGTCTTTGTGAGACGCATGGTAGGTGAATGGATGATCTCCGCATGTGTGGTTCCCACCGTGAAGCATGGCGGTGGCCTGTGGGTGCTTTGTATTCCAGGTTTGGTGGTGCTTTGCTGGTGACACTGTCTGTGATTTATTTAGAATTCAAGGTACATTTAGCCAGCATGACTACCACAGCATTCTGCAATGATACACCATCCCATCTGGTTTGCGCTTAGTCAGACTATCATTTGTTTTTCAACAGGACAATGACCCAACACACCTCCAGGCTGTAAGGGCTATTTGACCAAGAAGGAGAGTAATGGAGTGCTGCATCAGATGACCTGGCCTCCACCCGACCTCAACCCAATTGAGATGGTTTGGGATGAGTTGGACCGCAGAGTTAAGGAAAAGCAGCCAACAAGTGCTCAGCATATGTGGGAACTCCTTCAAAACTTTTGGAAAAGCATTCCAGTTGAAGATGGTTGAGAGAATGCCAAGAGTTTGCAAAGCTGTCATCAAGGCAAAGGGTGGCTACTTTGAAGAATCTCAAATATATTTAGATTTGTTTAACACTTTTTCAGTTACTACATGATTCCATGTGTTATTTCATAGTTTTGATGTCTTCACTATTATTCTACAATGTAGAAAATAGTAAAAATAAAGAAAAACCCTTGAATGAGTAGGTGTGTCCAAACTTTTGACTGGTACTGTTCATGTATGCTCACTTTGTGATGTGTGTTTGGTGGTTCTCTCTAAAATCCAGTCTTTGAGCGAGCGTTCACATAGCTGCATCTGGATATATAGCATGAAATGGAACTGCACCTGAGGAAGCTATAGAATAGTGTCCAGTGCAATCAGAATTTAACCAAAAATCTGTAAAATAATCATCTATATCAGGCAACTTTTATGGGGGTGGGGGCCACAAAACAATCGTAACTCATCATGAGGGGCTGCAGTTGCTCTCGGTTCTGCGTACCCACATCCACATTGTGAGCAAACGTCTTAGTGGCCCCCCTCGACAGCAGAGATTTTTTTAAAATGTTTTAATAAAAAATAATTTCTGAGTAATTTTGTGCATTTGTACACATTTTGCCATAGGGCGGAGAGAAGATTTAGCAATTTTATAGCAAATTTCATGCAATTCTACACGTTGACATAGGGTGGAGAAAGGGGTTTGCAGTTTGTAATATGATATCGGAGTGAGACTGACTAACAAAATCAATAGGGGGCCCCCCGGATGGTAATTCAACAATGATAACAAGTTTAGATAGCTGGCCGCTAAACTAATTTGGTAATCTAAAAATGTTTTGCTGACATGGGCTAATTGACTGACTATCAGTGACTGACATAATAATGCGGCCCGCCAGTTGCCCATGATCTATATATACACGGGACATTTGTAGACGTTCAGAGTTGTAAGAGGATTTTGTTAAAACAGCAGGATAAGAGGTGCTGCTCCTACGGAGCTCCATTATATACACATAGGTTACACAGTATCAATGCCTCCTTGGCGGGGAATTTCGTGTCCCACTGCTCGCTCCCCATGTCGATGTAGGAGTGGTTTTTCAGATCTATCCCATTTCTGGTTCCTAAGTCATCCTCCGACAGGGCCGAGCTATCCCAGCTGACCACAGTGCAGCCGTCCCTCGTCTGGCCACACTGTCCCAGCAACACATTGGGGAAATGGTCATCTGGGAAACGGTCATCTGGGAAACGGGCGTGGCGCATGGTTTTAGGACCCACCGCCTGCGTGCTCTTCTCCTCTTTCACTGGGAGGCTCACTGGTGCTTTAGCTATGGCCACTGGCTCCTTTGACTGATCTGGGCTCGTGAAGACTTTTGAGGAGCCGCTGCTACTCTGTACTCTCCTCACTGCTGTGAGATTGGGGGAAAACAAGTTTAGGTTTCTAATATGATACTGAATAATAATTGGCCTTGTAATTCAGTTATATGAGATAATAATTGTACCGTTCTGGCAGCATTTGCATTTCCAGTGCAGAGAGTATTGATGCAGGCTCTGAAATAAAGAAATTGTACCAAATGTAAAATGTGAAAAAACAAGAGAGGTTGGCTATGAATAAACTAAATCACTTGAATTTCTATACTAGAACATGCCAGAGGAAAGACGTAACGGAACTCACTAGTAAAAGCATGTGTGATATGCTCCATCCAGGCAGTGTGGTAGCCTACTACATTGATGTGCTCAAGACTGGATAACACTTTCACCTCTCTGAGAACCTGAAACAAATACAGGAAAATACTAAATGACTGATAAATTCACTTGTGTCCATTAATACTTCACTGAAGAATACTGCATTTTTGGAACATTAAAACTCAATACATTTGAAATACCTTCATGTAGTCTTCCCTTGAAACATTGTTGATGAGAATTTTCTTCACAGCATACTTCTGTCCATCCAGCTTGTTTTTAACCTATGACAAAACATTAAAAAGGGGGAATTTATTCCACTGTTGGTTTTATTAACGTGTGATTTTGTATTTTGACACGACAGTTCCGTACCTTGAAGACTTTGCCATAGGATCCTTTTCCAAGTATAGAGAGCTCTTCAAACTCACTGAGGTAGCGAGACGTCTGTGCCTGGAACAGACCCTCTTTTGGTCTACGGTGAGATGAAGAAAACGAGTAAAGAAACAGCTCCTCAAATTCCTCTCACAACACGAAGTACACAGCAGTACGTTTATTTATATTTCAGCCATTTAGCTGACCCTCTTATCCAGAGCGACTTACAATTAATGCATTCGTCTGAAGATAGCTAGGTGAGACAACACAATCGTGTTAGGTACATTTTCCCTCATCCGCAGGAGGTTGGTGGCAACTTCATTGGGGAGGACGAGCTCGTGATAATGGCTGGAGTGGAACGGTATCAAATACAGTACCAGTCAAAAGTTTGGACACACCTACTCATTCAAGGGTTTTTCTTTATTTTTACTTTTTTCTACATTGTAGAATAATAGTGAAGACAATCAAACTATGAAATAACACATATGGAATCATGTAGTAACCAAAACAGTGTTAAACAAATCAAAATATATTATATATTTGAGATTCTTCAAAGTAGCCACCCTTTGCCTTGATGACATCTTTGCACACTCTTGGCATTCTCTCAACCAGCTTCATGAGGCAGTTGCAAAAACCATCAAGCGCCATGAGGAAACTGGCTCTCATGAGGACCGCCACAGGAAATGAAGACCCAGAGTTACCTCTGCTGCAGAGAATAAGTTCATTAGAGTTAACTGCACCTCAGTGATTTCAGCCCAAATAAATGCTTCACAGAGTTCAATTAAGAGACGTCTCAACATCAACTGTTCAAAGGAGACTGCCTTCATTGTTGAAATGCTGCAAAGAAACCAATACTAAAGGTCACCAAAAAGAAGAAGAGACTTGATTGGGCCAAGAAACACGAGCAATGGACATTAGACCAGTGAAAAGTCCACATTTTTAATTCCAACCACTGTGTCTTTGTGAGACGCAGAGTAGGTGAACGGATGCTCTGCATGTGTGGTTCCCACCATGAAGCATGGAGGAGGAAGTGTGATGGTGTGGGGGTGCTTTGCTGGTGACACTGTGATTTATTTTGAATTCAAGGCACACTTAACCAGCATGGCTACCACAGCATTCTGCAGCGATAAGCCATCCCATCTGGTTTGCGCTTAGTGGGACTATCATTTATTTTCCCAACAGGACAATGACCCAACACACCTCCAGGCTGTGGGCTGTGTAAGGGCTATTTGACCAAGAAGAAGAGTGATGGAGTGCTGCATCAGATGACCTGGCCTCCACAATCACCCGACCTCAACCCAACTGAGATGGTTTGGGATGAGTTGGACAGCAGAGTGAAGGAAAAGCAGCCAACAATTGCTGAGCATATGTGGGAACTCCTTCTAGACTGTTGGAAAATCATTCCAGGTGAAGCTAGTTGAGAGAATGCCAAGAGTGTGCAAAGCTGTCATTAAGGCAAAGGGTGTCTACTTTGAAGAATCTAAAATATATTTGGATTTGTTTAACACTTTTTTGGTGACTACGTGATTCCATATGTGTTATTTCATAGTTTTGATGTCTTCACTATTATTCTACATTGTAGAAAATAGTAAAAATAAAGAAAAACCCTTGAATGAGTAGTTGTGTCTAAACATTTGACTGGTACTGTACATCCAACACATGGTTTCCATGTGTTTGATGCCATTCAATCTGCTCCAGCTATTATTATGAGCTGTCCTCCCCTTAGCAGCCTCCTGTTCCCTCAACAAAGTTACTAAGCTTACCTTAACGTAAGGCTCTGGGTGTCTGTATTCAATAACATTTGACCCTGAAATAGCAGCAAAGAAAACTGGTCAGTGAGTGAACATCAATGATAAACAAGAAATCTGACCAGGCATGTCCCGCATTACATTATCACTAAATGGACATATCAAGTGTTACCTGTGGAAAAATGGAGGTGCTGACAGAATGCAGTAGTTCAGTGAAGCCTCTGTTGTATTGAAGTCTGATTGTGCTGAACTCCTCACTGATGGCTAATAGGGAGAGGACGTTCTTCGCTGCTAAATGCTGACCAATGGCTGGAGAGGACAGCAAAGACAAGGAAGTCATTCACTGTGTTGTTATTGTTCACAAGTTCTTTTTTTTGACTTTTTACACAAAAAATATATATTTCCTGAAGTCAGCGATGCAAAATGGTGGCAAAAACACAGACAAAAACAGAGTTTACTGAGTTACTTAGTTGAAAATAATCCTATTCTAACCTCTCTCTACACAACAACCAGAGAATGTTCATGTTTTACTAACAGAGAGATGGAGTTTAGTCGATCCTCTTTACCTTTGAACAGCATATGTGAGCGGGTCGGGTCCCTCTCATAGACAAAGCACAGGTGTTCCAGCAGGGAGCCCAGCAGCAGCTGGTTGGTGATGGATGAGGCAAACTTCTGGATGGATGGGTACTGTTTGCCTGCCATCAGAACCTCAGTTCTTATCGTAGTCTGACGCTGCGTTTACATAGAGGATGAGAAACAGGACAGAGGAGAGCCTGGTAAGATTTTGTAACAAGATTATAGATAATGTAATAGATTGGATAATAGCAAAGTTGTGTTTCAACAGTACCCTCCAAAACTTCCTTGTAGCTAGGAGATGATGCCCAACATAAGGTAAACAATTAAAAAAAAAAACTTTAATACCCCTTTATAGCGAAATTAGTTTTTTGTAAAAATGTAAGGGGGAAGGATGTAGCCACAGTATATATTGTATCTGCCCCATGGTACTGATGATGGGGGTGTGGAGCAAAAGCAGCCCTCAAATTTGGTTGGGACTAAATAAAGTATTGATATGACCGGAAGTTACTTTTTGTAGCAAGTTCGGAGAGCATCTTAGCTAACCCTAACCCAACCCTAACCCTCCTAACCTGCTGCATAAAGTCACTTCCGAATATACAGTGGGGCAAAAAAGTATTTAGTCAGCCACCAATTGTGCAAGTTCTCCCACTTAAAAAGATGAGAGAGGCCTGTAATTTTCATCATAGGTACACTTCAACTATGACAGACAAAATGAGGAAATAAAAGCCAGAAAATCACATTGTAGGATTTTTAATGAATTTATTTGCAAATGATGGAAAATAAGAATTTGGTCACCTACAAACAAGCAAGTTTTCTGGCTCTCACAGACCTGTAACTTCTTCTTTAAGATGCTCCTCTGTCCTCCACTCGTTACCTGTATTAATGGCACCTGTTTGAACTTGTTATCAGTATAAAAGACACCTATCCACAACCTCAAACAGTCACACTCCAAACTCCACTATGGCCAAGACCAAAGAGCTGTCAAAGGACACCAGAAACAAAACTGTAGACCTGCACCAGGCTGGGAAGACTGAATCCGCAATAGGTAAGCAGATTGGTTTGAAGAAATCAACTGTGGGAGCAAATATTAGGAAATGGAAGACATACAAGACCACTGATAATCTCCCTCGATCTGGGGCTCCACGCAAGATCTCACCCCGTGGGGTCAAAATTATCACAAGAACGGTGAGCAAAAATCCCAGAACCACACGGAGGGGCCTAGTGAATGACCTGCAGAGAGCTGGGACCAAAGTAACAAAGCCTACCATCAGTAACACACTACGCCACCAGAGACTCAAATCCTGCAGTGCCAGACGTGTCCCCCTGCTTAAGCCAGTACATGTCCAGGCCCGTCTGAAGTTTGCTAGAGAGCATTTGGATGATCCAGAAGAAGATTGGGAGAATGTCATATGGCCAGATGAAACCAAAATATAACTTTTTGGTAAAAACTCAACTCATCGTGTTTGGAGGACAAAGAATGCTGAGTTGCATCCAAAGAACACCATACCTACTGTGAAGCATGGGGGTGGAAACATCATGTTTTGGGGCTGTTTTTCTGCAAAGGGACCAGGAAGACTGATCCGTGTAAAGGAAAGAATGAATGGGGCCATGTATTGTGAGATTTTGAGTGAAAACCTCCTTCCATCAGCAAGGGCATTGAAGATGAAACGTGGCTGGGTCTTTCAGCATGACAATGATCCCAAACACACCGCCCGGGCAACGAAGGAGTGGCTTCGTAAGAAGCATTTCAAGGTCCTGGAGTGGCCTAGCCAGTCTCCAGATCTCAACCCCATAGAAACTCTTTGGAGGGAGTTGAAAGTCCGTGTTGCCCAGCAACAGCCCCAAAACATCACTGCTCTAGAGAAGATCTGCATGGAGGAATGGGCCAAAATACCAGCAACAGTGTGTGAAAACCTTGTGAAGACTTACAGAAAACGTTTGACCTCTGTCATTGCCAACAAAGGGTATATAACAAAGTATTGAGATAAACTTTTGTTATTGACCAAATACTTATTTTCCTCCATAATTTGCAAATAAATTCATTAAAAATCCCACAATGTGATTTTATGGCTTTTTTTCTCATTTTGTCTGTCATAGTTGAAGTGTACCTATGATGAAAATTACAGGCCTGTCTCATCTTTTTAAGTGGGAGAACTTGCACAATTGGTGGCTGACTAAATACTTTTTTGCCCCACTGTATATTTCAAACTCAGCAAAAAAAGAAACATCCTCTCACTGTCAACTGCGTTTATTTTCAGCAAACTTAACATGTGTAAATATTTGTATGAACATAAGATTCAACAACTGAGACGTAAACTGAACAAGTTCCATAGACACGTGACTAACAGAAATGTAATAATGTGTCCCTGAAAAAAAGGGGGGGGTCAAAATCAAAAGTAACAGTCAGTATCTGGTGTGGCCACCAGCTGCATTAAGTACTGCAGTGCATCTCTTCCTCATGGACTGCACCAGATTTGCCAGTTATTGCTGTGAGATGTACCCCACTCTTCCACCAAGGCACCTGCAAGTTCCCGGACATTTCTGGGGGGAATGGCCCTAGCCCTCACCCTCCGATCTAACAGGTCCCAGATGTTCTCAATGGGATTGAGATCCGGGCTCTTCGCTGGCCATGGCAGAACACTGACATTCCTGTCTTGCAGGAAATCACGCACAGAACGAGCAGTATGGCTGGTGGCATTGTCATGCTGGGGGGTCATGTCAGGATGAGCCTGCAGGAAGGGTACCACATGAGGGAGGAGGATGTCTTCCCTGTAACACACAGCGTTGAGATTGCAGGCAACGACAACAAGCTCAGTCCGATGATGCTGTGACACACCGCCCCAGACCATGACGGACCCTACACTTCCAAATCGATCCCGCTCCAGTGTACAGGCCTCGGTGTAACGCTCATTCCTTTGACGATAAACGTGAATCCTACCATCACCCCTGGTGAGACAAAAAATCACTTTTTGCCAGTCCTGTCTGGTCCAGCGACGGTGAGTTTGTGCCCATAGGCGACATTGTTGCTGGTGATGTCTGGTGAGGACCTGCCTTACAAAAGGCCTACAAGCCCTCAGTCCAGCCTATCTCAGCCTATTGCGGACAGTCTGAGCACTGATGGGGGGATTGTGCGTTCCTGATGTAACTCGGGCAGTTGTTGTTGCCATCCTGTACCTGTCCCACAGGTGAAATGTTTGGATGTATCAATCCTGTGCAGGTGTTGTTACTCATGGTCTGCCACTGCGGGGACGATCAGCTGTCCATCCTGTCTCCCTGTAGCGCTGTCTTAGGCGTCTTACAGTAAGGACATTGCAATTTATTGCCCTGGCCAAATCAGCACTCCTCATGCCTCCTTGCAGCATGCCTAAGGCACGTTCAGACAGATTAGCAGGGACCCTGGACTTCTTTCTTTTGGTGTTTTTCAGAGTCAGTAGAAAGGCCTCTTTAGTGTCCTACGTTTTCATAACTGTGACCTTAATTGCCTATCGTCTGTAAGCTGTTTAAAGGCACAGTAAACAACTTCTGACCCACTGGAATTGTGATACAGTGAATTATAAGTCAAATAATCTGTCTGTAAACAATTGAGGGAAAAATTCCTCTGTCATGCACGAAGTAGATGTCCTAACCGACTTGCCAAAACTATAGTTTGTTAACAAGAAATTTGTGGAGTGTTTGAAAAACGAGTTTTAATGACTCCAACCTAAGTATATGTAAACTTCCGACTTCAACTGTATAAATATATATATATTTTACCTTTATATAGGCAAGTTAGTTGTTTTATTGAACCAGGAAAAGCCAATTGAGACCCAGAGTCTCTTTTTTAAGTGAGACCTGACCGACGCGGCAGCAACAATCAATACATTACAGAATTTAAAAATACAACAACATGATTCAGCCTATAAAAAGCATTTACAATACTCCGTAACAGTCTCCCATCAATATTTTAAATGAATTCAGTGGCACTAACATATCTAGATGATGGCGCCGAAGAGGATGGATGACGTTTTACATGCCCGTAATCAATTGTGCTATTTTGTTCGTAACTTATTTTTTTACTAACTTGATTAGTTT
The DNA here is from genome assembly GCF_057628025.1 of Oncorhynchus mykiss. Classification (NCBI taxonomy): domain Eukaryota; kingdom Metazoa; phylum Chordata; class Actinopteri; order Salmoniformes; family Salmonidae; genus Oncorhynchus; species Oncorhynchus mykiss. Next base: position 8,998,001 of record NC_143041.1, read on the forward strand.
CACACCTACGCCCACGAAGCGGCCAATATTTTGGAGACAAAAGTTGTCAAGAGCGCATTCTGACACACTGGAAGCAATTTACGAACTTTGTTCTGACGCTATCAGTGGACACAGAAAGACGGATAAACCATGTTTAGCGGATCTCTTCTGTGTATAAAGTGACGCAAGTGTGCAAAAAAATAATCGGACGATGCCCTTAGCTGTTCTACAAGTGGTCTGAGGCAGGCGTAAGACTACAGGCGTTTTCAAATGCATTGGTTTTGGAAAACAACTCGGAGATGTAACGATGTTCTTACGAAGGTGTTAACGACGAATTCATGCCGCGTTCACAGCAACTGGGAACTCTGAATAATACGACGTAAAATTATGACGATCTTCAGGTCGGTTCTCTAGAAAGAGGACCGAGTTGGATGACTTTTGAAATACATTTTTCCCAGTCGGAGCTCATTTTTTCTCCTGGGTTCCCAGTTGTTTTGAACGCACTGGAGTCAAAAATGTCCCAGTTGTTTTGAACGCGGCATTAGCTTTTGGGAAACCGGACCAGGTAGGGAAAGGGGTCCAGCTCCGATATCGTCTCTCAGAGCAGTCATCCCTCAGGGTCTCTATGCTACCGCATACTGATATGTAATCTCTCAATGCAGTGCATCTCTCAGGAAAAGTGGGGGTTTCGAAAGGAACCATATCAGGAGAAGTGGGGTTTTCAAAAAGTGCCACTCAAGATGTCCTTTGTGTTATCGGACTTTAGTCATGGTCTGCAGAGATGACAGTAAGGAATTTCAGTTGTAGCCAAGAAAAATGTATATTCACTCACTGTGAGCTTTGTGTTTGAACTTTACCTACCCGTTGCCATATATGTAACTTTACGTTTTTCGTAAATGTTAGCTACCTTCTTATAAAAAGCATTGATTTTACAATGTATTTTATTAAATATTTGAAATAATAATAGAAAATATCAAGTCATGGCGGTTCTAGTATTTATGGAATTCCAGCGCGTCTAGTGTTAAGACTCCTTTCGAAATCCCCACTTCTCCTTATATGGTTCCTTTCGAAACGCCCACTCTTTCGATATCCCACTTTTTCTGAAAGATGAAATGCATTGAAATATGACATTTCAGTAGATGGCAGCATAGGAATGACTGCTCTGAGAGATGACGTCGCAACTGGACCCTATTGCAGGTACATTCAGTGGTTAGGCTGGCTGGCAGCAGGATGACTCTGCCCACAGTACCATTACATACATACATACATTCTCAATTCTGGCTAGCTAGTTAGATTGAGGCTAGTTAGCACAGCCATATTTGTAGAATCAATTTCGGGTGTCTCATCTTCACTGTTGGTCAAATTAAACACACTCCCCTCATGTCTGGTCGTTGTGGTTAGATTTCGGCGAATCAAGGGGTTGATCATGCTGCTGCTTACTCGAACTTTCCTCCCTGAGCCCGTTCAGAGAGCTAAACATATTGACGTCGGCCATTTAACTGGCATAAATCCATGTCCAACTGTAAGAATACTTAGGCTTTAATATTTTCCATTTCGCATGAACGGTAACTACTTTAGGTAGACGTTATTATCAAATAATATTTACAAAAGCTCGCCAGAAGAGTCCCATACCGTCAAATGTCATCCATTTCGAACAACACACACAGGAAAGAGAGAGGGGGGGGGGGGGGGGGGGTCTTAAAACAACCTGAGCTGAACATTACGTTCAGTTTAATCAATTCACGTCCACTTTGAGGAGAAATTATGAATCAAGTCTGACTTCATTTGTATCATTATATATTGATGAGATTGTATCACTTTTAAACCGTAACCCTATCCATTCATGTAATCCATTGCCGCGATTTTGTTCGTTTTATTATTGCGCTACAAGTCAGACATTCCCTGCAGCATCTCATTTCGTCCCTGATCCTGGCAAGGATGATGATGAAATGTTACAAATCTTTATTGGTGACATACATGTATTTAAAATACTATTAATTAGAAAAAAATACACATGTTAGAGATGGCCTCAAAAGAAAACTACAAGTACTGACATGTTCAATAGTTCAAAAGGTTACTGCTTTTGTCAAACAACTTTTGACGTTGATTTGACAACATTTAAATCCTTTCTAGCCATGACCCTGCTTGGACCCTGCGAAACCGAGATAACTGTTCATGCGCATTGCGCACCAACAACTAACAGTAAGAGAACGTCATAACACAGGCACACAACTGTCTAAGAGTATTGAATATAATGTAGGCACTAGCGCAGGGGTGGGCAAACTTTTTGGCTCGAGCACCACAGCGGGATTTTGAAATTCAACGGAGGGCCGCATTTTTTGGGGGACTAATTGTTTGTTAAAATCTATTTGCGGGGCCTCCCGAGTGGCGCAGCGGTCTAGAGAGGGTGGTGTAGTGGGGGGGGAGTGGTGTCTATTTCACTCCTCTTACAGGACTAATGTAAGAGGAGTGAAATAGACAGGCCGTGACTGGCCCCACACTCCAGTACAGTAGGTGGCAATGTATGCACATTAAAGTTGGATGCGATCCGCTTAACCAACCCCGACGAAGAAGAGGAGGAGGAGGAGGAAGAGCAAGCGCTCTGCTCGTGTTCTCTGCGCAGAATCTATGGTGATTAATCCAAAACAAGCGCGCGGATAGATGGATGTCAACATGAGGAGGAAGAGGTCTACCTTTGTTTTCATTGCAGCCACTTCCTTCTAAATCACGGTTTACTGATTTTGTTGTTGCGATAACTGAATTCTGTGAACTGAACGTTAGTATTCTTACTTGCTGACAACATGTATGACAGCTAGCTAGCTGGTTTGTCAGACGCTAGCCATCTAGTTGTAGCCGGAATTTGATTTGATGAAATGGTGCTACCAGAGAAAACAGAATCAACAAACAGAATATAGACCTTATACAGACAGACAGTGCACCAGCTAGGGTGTTTTCTTCAAACAGTCGAGATGACGGATGCAAGGTGAGAAGAGTACCCATCTACATGTTTCCTTGTTCATTGATGTTACACTCAACTGCAAGGAACCATAATTGTGTAGAATGAAAACACCTGCATACATGTACCAAAGCCATTTGTGTCATGATGATTATATTTCATAACAGCTCTGAACCAGCTGGAATAATCAAGGCCATTGACAGGCACTCTGTGCATCAGATCTGCTCTGGACAAGTTGTGTTGACCCTGGCTACAGCTGTCAAGGAACTGGTTGAAAACAGTATTGATGCAGGGGCCACCAATGTTGGTAAGTGCTTTGCAAATTAGAGGTCGACCGATTATGATTTTTCAACGCAGATACCGATTATTGGATGACCAAAAAAGCCGATACCGATTAATCGGCCGATTTTTATTTATTTATTTGTAATAATGACAATCGCAACAATACTGAATGAACACTTACTTTAACTTAATATAATACATCAATAAAATCAATTTAGCCTCAAGTAAACAATGAAACATGTTCAATTTGGTTTAAATAATGCAAAAACAAAGTGTTGGAGAAGAAAGTGAAAGTGTAATATGTGCTATGTAAGAAAGCTGAAGTTCCTTGCTCAGAACATGAGAACATATGAAAGCTGGTGGTTCCTTTTAACATGAGTCTTCAATATTCCCAGGTAAGACGTTTTAGGTTGTAGTTATTATAGGACTATTTCCCTCTACCATTTGTATTTCATTAACCTTTGACTATTGGATGTTCTTATAGGCACTTTAGTATTGCCAGTGAAACAGTATAGCTTCCGTCCCTCTCCTCGCTTCTCCCTGGGCTCGAACCAGCAACACAACGACAATTAGCGCGCGCTAACTAGCTAGCCATTTCACTTCGGTAACACCAGCCTCATCTCGGGAGTTGATAGGCTTGAAGTCATAAACAGCGCAATGCTTGACGCACAACGAAGAGCTGCTGGCAAAACGCACAAAAGTGCTGTTTGAATGAATGTTTACGCGCCTGCTTCTGCCTACCACCGCTCAGTCAGATACTTAGATATTTGTATGCTCAGTCAGATTATAGGCAATGCAGGACACGCTAGATAATATCTAGTAATATCATCAACCATGTGTAGTTAACTAGTGATTATGATTGATTGTTTTTTATGAGATAAGTTTAATGCTAGCTAGCAACTTACCTTGGCTTACTGCATTCGCGTAACAGGCAGTCTCCTTGTGGAGTGCAACGAGAGAGGCAGGTCGTTATTGCGTTGGACGAGTTAACTGTAAGGTTGCACGATTGGATCCCCCGAGCTGACAAGGTGAAAATCTGTCGTTCTGCCCCTTAACAAGGCAGTTAAGTTAACCCACCGTTCCTAGGCCGTCATTGAAAATAAGAAAGTGTTCTTAACTGACTTGCCTGGTTAAATAAAGGTGTAAAAATACATTTAAAAATCTGCAAATCGACTCCCAAAAATACAGATTTCCAATTGTTATAAAAACTTAAAATCGGCCCTAATTTCCGATTAATTGGTCGACCTCTATTGCAAATACTGTACTGTAAATCGACTGTGGATGTAGTATGGTTTCTGTTTTGGAAATGCGTTGTTGTTGTTGCACAAATCCAAATTATGGAGAGTTGTTTCCACCTCATATCTGTAGACATTAAATTGAAGGACAGCGGAACAGAGCTTGTGGAAGTGTCTGACAACGGCAAAGGAGTGGAAGAGGCTAATTTTGAAGGACTAAGTGAGTAACACCATTTATCTGCCAATTGAATGTTTGTATATTGCATACTGTAGTATACTGTTTTTATAGGACACTGTACTCAGGCCCTTGATTTTATCCTCCTGACCACAGCCTTGAAGCACCACACATCGAAGCTGAAGGATTTCTCTGACCTTATCCACGTGGAAACATTTGGCTTCAGAGGGGAAGCCCTCAGCTCTCTTTGTGCCCTCAGGTAAAGCTGTGTTCTATCTCTCTATATATCCTGGATGGATGGAGAGTATAACGTAGTTGTACTTACTCTAAGAGTCAGATACAAGTTCCCTACTCTCCTCTGCAGTATTATCAGCTGACCTCCTCTCTTCTCTCCCCAGTGACCTCAGTGTTGTGACCTGTCATGAGGCTGCACAGGTGGGCACCAAGCTGGTGTTTGACCACAACGGTCACCTGACCCAACAGTTGCCCCACCCCAGGCAGCAGGGCACCACGGTCAGCCTGTCGCAGCTCTTCTACACCCTGCCTGTCCGACACAAGGAGTTCCAACGCAACATCAAAAAGGTCAGTTATTATCCAATTTATTTATAAAGCCCTTCTTACATCAGCTGATATCTCAAAGTGCTGTACAGAAACCCAGCCTAAAACCCCAAACAGCAAGCAATGCAGCTGTAGAAGCATGGTGGCTAGGAAAAACTCCCTAGAAAAGCCAGAACCTAGAAAGAAACCTAGAGAGGAACCAAGTTATGAGGGGTGGCCAGTCCTCTTCTGGCTGTGCCGGGTGGACATTATAACAGAACATGGCCAAGATGTTCAAATGTTCATAGATGACCAGCAGGGTCAAATAATAATAATCACAGTGGTTGTCGAGGGTGCAATAGGTCAGCACCTCAGGAGTAAATGTCAGTTGGCTTTTCATAGCTGATCATTCAGAGTATCTCTACTGCTCCTGATGTCTCTAGAGAGTTGAAAACAGGTCTGGGACAGGTAACACATCCGGTGAACAGGTTAGGGTTCCATAGCCACAGGCACAACAGTTGAAACTGGAGCAGCAGCACAGCCAGGTGGACTGGGGACAGCAAGGAGTCATCATGCCAGGTAGTCCTGAGGCATGGTCCTAGGGCTCAGGTCCTCCGAGAGAGAGAAAGCGAGAGAGAGAATAAGAGAGAGCATACTTAAATTCACACAGGACACACCGGATAAGACAGGAGAAAAACTCCAGATATAACAGACTGACCCTAGCCCCCTGACACATAAACTACTGCAGCATAAATACTGGAGGTTATTAGTCACTAGTCAGTCATATTCGTTTGGATCTACACTGAGTGGTGTGTCATGCTGTGGTTGGACAGTACATTACTCAACCACAACACAATTGACTAAAATAACAGCACTCCTTTAAAAGGAATGTCAACACACTACTTTGACTGGTTTTATTCTACTGTTTGTATTTTCTTCAGAACTGGTTTAGGGAATGTATAAAGTATTATGCTCCCACGTTGTATGTGTGCAGGAATACACCAAGATGATTCACATCCTCCAGTCCTACTGCATCGTCTCAACAGGGGTTCGTATCACCTGCACCAACCAGACGGGACAGGGCAAACGCACCCCGGTCCTCTGCACCAGCGGCAGGCAGAGCATGAGAGACAACATTGGAGCCATATTTGGCCCCAAACAGTTGCAGAGTCTGCTTCTATTCCAGCAGCTCTCGCCAACAGACAACATCAAGGAGGATTATGGACTGAGTAATGCAGACCTACCCAAAGACCTCTTCGCAATCTCCGGTTTTGTGTCGCGAGGGGATCATGGTGTCGGGAGAAGTGCCACAGACAGACAGTTCTTTTACATCAACAACCGCCCGTGTGATCCTTCTAAGGTCTCCAAGGTTGTGAATGAAGTGTATCACACCTTTAACAGACATCAGTATCCGTTTGTTGCATTGAACATCACTGTTGCCTCAGAGTGTGTGGATGTGAACGTCACGCCAGACAAGCGTCAGATCTTCCTCCAGGAGGAGAAACTCCTGCTAGCCATCATGAAGAGCTCTCTCATCGCCATGTACGAGACTGGGGTCAACAAGATCAGCCTCAACCACATGTCCTTCTCCACCACCAGTAAACACACTTTACAAGATACCTACAGACCAGCAGAGCCTCCATCGGATATGGAAGGATGCCAGGTTCCATCATCTGAGACGGCTCCTGAAGCTGGAGATGATTCAGAATCTGTTATACCAAGCCCCCAGTCTTCTCTCAACTTGGCTGGATTGAAGGCTGCTTTCTCCATGCACAACAGCCCAGGCAGTGGGTCCAAGTCGAGCACTGCTAAAGCTGCTAACACTGGTCCAACCCAGAAGAAACTGCAGTCTTTCTTCGGAGGCTCTGACAAGAGTCAGAACACACACGGGCCAAGTTTACAATCTCCTTTGAAAACCAGTCGAGGTGCAGTGAAATGTTCCCCTGTGAGGAGGTCTGTGCTGGAGGGGTTCAGGTATGGAAGGACGACGGAGAGCGACGTAGACTCTGGCAGAGAGAGCGTCCTGTCGGAGCACAGCTCCCCCACAGCCACCCCAGAGAGTCTCTATGCTACTATAGGGTCAGAGTTCAACTCACCAGACATCACAGTAGATGACGAACCCATTATAAAAAGCGAGGCACTCAATGAACCTTTCAACGAGGAACGCACAGTTGCTAAGCACTTCGACCGGCCGATTGAACCACTTTCAGAGATGTCTGAGGAAATGAGCTTCAGTCCCAACGCCAAGAAGGCCAAACTAGAGGATGGTCAGTTCTCCTTAGAGTACAAGACCACACATTCAGCCGGTTCTGAAGGATCCTCTGGGTCTAATGTGGACGCACCAGTCTGTGTACAGAAGAGGACAGTGCCACTGCAGTTCTCTGTACAGGAGCTGTTTGGGAGGGTGAGAAGGCTTCAGGAACAGCGTAGAGAGAAGGCTGAAGACAGGCTGCGCTACAGACGCTTCAGAGCCAAAATCAGCCCTGGAGAGAATCAGAGTGCTGAGGATGAGCTGAAGAAAGAGATATGGTGGGAATTTAACTGATATTTTTGGTTATTGTTGGTTAATTGTAAGGACAATATTTTTTTCCTGACCACTATATTTGACCTTTTATCTCCATATAAGAAAGTGGCACAATTTAATCATATTTTTTTCTATTGCATTTCTGAACCAATTTTTCGGTGCACGTTGCCTTCGTCAGGGTCGACATAACATATCAATATGATTATTATCAAGTTATTATACTTAAATCTGTTGAAATGTTCCCATCTGTAATCCCCATAGCAAAGACAGTTTTAAGGACATGGAGATAATCGGGCAGTTTAACCTGGGCTTCATCATAACTAAGCTCAACTCTGACATCTTCATGATAGACCAGCATGCCACCGACGAGAAGTACAACTTTGAGATGCTTCAACAACACACTGCACTGCAAGGACAGAGACTCATTGTGTAAGGAATCACTGACATTCACCACCACTTTATATAGCTAACTTAACTCCTTTTGTGTTAAACTTATTTGTTTTTATGGTGTTCTCAGTCCACAGAATCTCCACCTCACAGCAGTCAGCGAGAACGTTCTCGTGGAGAACCTTGAGATCTTCAGAAAGAATGGCTTTGATTTCCTCATAGATGAGGAGGGTAAAAAAAATTAAAACAACACGCTCACTCACTCCTATATTTAGTGGGGTAAAATATACCTTGCCATAAGAAATTACAATAACACTCTCCAAAAGGTAGATTTCAAACTAGCATGCATGGGTATGGCGCCTGTCTGTTTTCTGATTCTGAATTCCATTGTGCTCTGTGTTCCAGCCCAGGTGATGGAGCGGGTGAAGCTGGTGTCCCTGCCAACCAGTAAGAACTGGACATTTGGTCCGGGGGACATCGAGGAGCTCATCTTTATGTTGAGTGACAGCCCAGGGGTCATGTGTCGGCCGTCTCGTGTCAGGCAGATGTTCGCCTCCAGGGCCTGCAGGAAGTCGGCAAGTGTCTGTTACAGTTGAAGTCGGATGTTTACATACACCTTAGCCAAATACATTTAACACTGTTTTTCACAATTCATGACATTTAATCCTAGTAAAAATTATCTGTCTTAAGTCAGTTAGGATCACCACTTTATTTTAAGAATGTGAAATGTCAGAATAATAGTAGAGAGAATCATTTATTTCAGCTTTTATTTCTTTCATCACATTGCCAGTGGGTCAGTAGTTTACATGCACTCAATTAGTATTTGGTAGTATTGCCTTTAAATTGTTTAACTTGGGTCAAATGTTTCGGGTAGCCTTCCACAAGCATCCCACAATAAGTTGGGTGAATTTTGTCCCATTCCTCCTGACAGAGCTGGTGTAACTGAGTCAGGTTTGTAGGCCTCCTTGCTCGCACACGCTTTTTCAGTTTTGCCCACAAATTTTCTATGGGATTGAGGTCAGGGCTTTGTGATGGCCACTCCAATACCTTGACTTTGTTGTCCTTAAGCCATTTTGCCACACCTTTGGAAGTATGCTTGGGATCATTGTCCATTTAGAAGACCCATTTGCGACCAAGCTTTAACTTCCTGACATATGTCTTGAGATGTTGCTTCAATGTATCCACCTAATTTTCCTCCCTCCCATCTATTTTGTGACGTGCACCAGTCCCTCCTGCAGCAAAGCACTCCCACAACATGATGCTGCCACCCCTGTGCTTCCCGGTAGGGATTGTGTTCTTCAGCTTGCAAACCTCCCCTTTTTCCTCCAAACATAACAATGGTCATTATGGCCAAACAGTTCTATTTTTGTTTCATCAGACCAGAGGACATTTCTCCAAAAAGTGCAATCTTTGTCCCCACGTGCAGTTGCAAACCGTAGTTTGGCTTTTTAATGGCGATTTTGGAGCAGTGGCTTCTTCCTTGCTGAGCGGCCTTTCAGGTTATGTGGATATAGATACTTTTGTACCTGTTTCCTCCAGCATATTTACAAGGTCCTTTGCTGTTGTTCTGGGATTGATTTGCGCTTTTTGCACCAAAGGACGTTCCTGAGCGGTATGATGGCTGCATGGTCCCATGGTGTTTATACTTGCGTACTATTGTTTGTACAGATGAACGTGGTACCTTCAGGCATTTGGAAATTGCTCCCAAGGAGGAACCAGACTTGTGGAGGTCTACAATTGTTTTTCTGAGGTCTTGGCTGATTTCTTTTGATTTTCCCATGATGTCAAGCAAAGAGGCATTGAGTTTGAAGGTAGGCCTTGAAATACATCTACAGGTACACCTCCAATTGACTCAAATTATGTCAATTAGCCTATCAGAAGCTTCTAAAGCCATGACATCATTTTATGGGATTTTCCAAGCTGTTTAAAGGCACAGTCAATTTAGTGTATGTAAACTTCTGACACACTGGAATTGTGATACAGTGAAATAATCTGTCTGTAAACAATTGTTAGAAAAATTAGTTGTGTCATGCACAAAGTAGATGTCCTACCCGACTTGCCAAAACTATAGTTTGTTAACAAGAAATTGGTGGAGTGTTTGAAAATGAGTTTTAATGACTCCAACCGAAGTGTATGTAAACTTCCGACTTCAACTGTATATGTTTTTGTGATGTATTAATGTGATTGACTTGTGATTTAATGAGCTCTATGATTTAACCACTAAATAAGAGTTATTAGTACAAATACACCAGTTATAATGTATGTTATGCAGTGATTGAAAGTGTAAATGTTTGTTTGGTATTTTAAACATACTTTTGCGCTAGTTTTCCAATGACACAATTTTAATTTGTGCCCTGGTCCAATGATGCTATGTACTCTGTCTCCCACGTAAGGTGATGATCGGTACTGCTCTGAGCACCAGTGAGATGAAGAAGCTTGTGGTTCATATGGGGGAGATAGAGCAGCCTTGGAACTGTCCACATGGCAGACCCACTATGAGACACCTTGCAAACTTGAACATCATCTCAGAAGACTGAAGTTTACATTGGTTTCTCAACTCAGCTGGACCAGCACAAACAGATACACTGAATACCTCTCTAAACAGTGTTGGCCTGCTCTTATCTGAATAGACACCAGGTTGCTTTTCACCCCCAAAACATTGACGAACTCATTATGTAAAACCAAGCGCTGTTAGTTTTTTTTTTTTTTCAATCTTAACATTTCATCAATTTGACACAGCATGTTCATGTTCAGCCTCCATATTTGTTTTATATTTCTACACATTTTATTATTTTAGTACGCATTCAATAAAATAATCCAAACAAATGCTCTGACATAATTTTAGTACATAAACCCAACCTTTTGCAACATTTCAGGCTTCAAACATAAAGATATAAAACTGTATTTTTTTGTGAAGAATCAACAAGTGGGACACAATCATGAAGTGGAACGACATTTATTGGATATTTCAAACTTTTTTAACAAATCAAAAACTGAAAAAGTTGCCGTGCAAAATTATTCAGCCCCTTTACTTTCAGTGCAGCAAACTCTCTCCAGAAGTTCAGTGAGGATCTCTGAATGATCCAAGTTGACCTAAATGACTAATGATGATAAATACAATCCACCTGTGTGTAATCAAGTCTCCGTATAAATGCACCTGCACTGTGATAGTCTCAGAGGTCCGTTAAAAGCGCAGAGAGCATCATGAAGAACAAGGAACACACCAGGCAGGTCCGAGATACTGTTGTGAATAAGTTTAAAGCCGGATTTGGATACAAAAAGATTTCCCAAGCTTTAAACATCCCAAGGAGCACTGTGCAAGCGATAATATTGAAATGGAAGGAGTATCAGACCACTGCAAATCTACCAAGACTTGGCCGTCCCTCTAAACTTTCAGCTCATACAAGGAGAAGACTGATCAGAGATGCAGCCAAGAGGCCCATGATCACTCTGGATGAACTGCAGAGATCTACAGCTGAGGTGGGAGACTCTGTCCATAGGACAACAATCAGTCGTATATTGCACAAATCTGGCCTTTATGGAAGAGTGGCAAGAAGAAAGCCATTTCTTAAAGATATCCATAAAAAGTGTTGTTAAAAGTTTGCCACAAGCCACCTGGGAGACACACCAAACATGTGGAAGAAGGTGCTCTGGTCAGATGAAACCAAAATTGAACTTTTTGGCAACAATGCAAAACGTTATGTTTGGCGTAAAAGCAACACCCTGAACACACCATCCCCACTGTCAAACATGGTGGTGGCAGCATCATGGTTTGGGCCTGCTTTTCTTCAGCAGGGACAGGGAAGATGGTTAAAATTGATGGGAAGATGGATGGAGCCAAATACAGGACCATTCTGGAAGAAAACCTGATGGAGTCTGCAAAAAACCTGAGACTGGGACGGAGATTTGTCTTCCAACAAGACAATCATCCAAAACATAAAACAAAATCTACAATGGAATGGTTCAAAAATAAACATATCCAGGTGTTAGAATGGCCAAGTCAAAGTCCAGACCTGAATCCAATCGAGAATCTGTGGAAAGAACTGAAAACTGCTGTTCACAAATGCTCTCCATCCAACCTCACTGAGCTCGAGCTGTTTTGCAAGGAGGAATGGGAAAAAATTTCAGTCTCTCGATGTGCAAAACTGATAGAGACATACCCCAAGCGACTTACAGATGTAATCGCAGCAAAAGGTGGCGCTACAAAGTATTAACTTAAGGGGTCTGAATAATTTTGCACGCCCAATTTTTCAGTTTTTGATTTGTTAAAAAAGTTTGAAATATCCAATAAATGTCGTTCCACTTCATGATTGTGTCCCACTTGTTGATTCTTCACAAAAAAATACAGTTTTATATATTTTGTTTGAAGCCTGAAATGTGGCAAAAGGTCGCAAAGTTCAAGGGGGCCGAATACTTTCGCAAGGCACTGTACTTTCTTGACATACTGAGGATTCCATACTGAGCTCCTTAGCATGGTATGTTTACTGAACTGCATCGGCTGGATGACAAAGTGAAATGGCAAAAAACGGAGATAACGACTCACAAACGGTCATTAAGTCAACCTTTGGCATTTGGCTCCCAAGCTGGTGTTGTCTTGGAACCACACGTTGTCGATCAGGGGTGTCAAACTCATTCCATGGAGGGCCTATGCCGTGTTCAAATGCTAATCGACTTGCTGATTTGTTGAACACGTGTATATCTACAACCAGTTAGCAAGTTGGAAATTTCAGAGTTTCCTAGTTCAGACTAACATGTGAACGTGGCATTAGTGTCTGCAAGTTTTTGTTTCCAATTAAGCTCTAGACAACCAGGTGTGGAGAGTTTTTTAGTAAAAGGGAGGGGAAGAAACTTGCAATCACTCTGCCCTCCGTGGAATTTTTTGAATTTTATTTATTTTACCTTTATTTAACTAGGCAAGTCAGTTAAGAACAAATTCTTATTTTCAATGACGGCCTAGGAACAGTGGGTTAACTGCCTGTTCAGGGACCTTCCGGTTGCAACCTTCCGGTTACTAGTCCAACGCTCTAACCACTAGGCTACCGTGCCGCCCCGAATCAGTTTGACACCTGTGTTGTAGATGAAGAGTGGGATAGGACACATTTAAAGACAACCACCATTCACTGACAAACAATTTGAGCGAAGTGATGGTCCCTGGTCTTCCTAATATTATTGTCCAAAGGTAAACCATTGCTCATCATTCGCCTCTCTCTGAACATGAAACAATGCCTCCATATTGTTTGTTTTTCCCATAATAAATTAAGCATACATTGCTCAGCCTGCTAACTACATGATCAAAGAAAACAATCTGCTCACTCGAGTATGATGATAAGTATCAAAAGCAGTTCCATGGTGAAGGTGTGGCATATTTTCAGGGAGAACATGTCTTTAAGGTATTTCATTATGCCATTTCCATATTGTGTCTATGTCACATTGTATCCTGAACAAAACTATAAACGCAACATGTAAAGTGTTGGTCCCATTTTTTATGGGCTGAAATACAAATTCCCAGAAATGTTCCATATGCACAAAAAGAGTATTGTGTACAAAATTGTTTACATCCCTGTTAGTGAGCATTACTCCTTTGCCAAGATATGCCACAGCTTTCAGGTGGATGGATTATCAAAAATTGGATTAAACAGCATGATCATTACACATGTGCACTTTGTGCTGAAGACAGTAAAAGGCAAACGTCCAACAGAGCTGTTGCCAGAGAATTGAATGTTAATTTCTTGATCTGATCTGTGTCCGACATCGATTTAGATAAATTGCTACTACATCCAACCGGCCTCACAATCGAAGACCACATGTAACCACTCCTGCCCAGGACATCCACATCCGGCTTCTTCACCTGTGGGATCATCTGGGGGGAGGGGGGTGCAGAGGAGGATTTCTGTCTGTAATAAAGACCTTTTGTGTGAAAAAACTCATTCTGATTGGCTGGGCCTGGCTCCCCAGTGGGTGGACCTGGCTCCCAAGTGGGTGGGCCTATGCCCTCTGAGGCCCACCCATGGTTGCGCTACTGCAGTCATGTGAAATCCATAGATTAGGACCTAATTTATTTAAATTGACTGATTTCCTTCTTTGAAGTGTAATGCAGTAAAAACTTTGAAATTGTTGCATGTTGCATTTTTGTTCAGGATATAATTTTTTAATTTTTGTTTATTTCACCTTTATTTAACCAGGTAGTCTAGTTGAGAACAAGTTCTCATTTACAACTGTGACCTGGCCAAGATAAAGCAAAGCAGTGCGACACAACACAGAGTTACACATGGAATAAACAAACATAGTCAATAACACAGTAGAAAAGAAGTATGTACAGCGTGTGCAAATGAGGTAAGATAAGGGAGGTAAGGCAATAAATAGGCCACAGTTGCGAAATCATTTCAATTTAGCAATTTAAACACTGCAGTGATAGATGTGCAGAAGATGAATGTGCAAGTAGAGATACTGGGCTGCAAAGGAGCAAAAAAACAAAAACAGTATGGGAATGAGGTAGTTGGTATTTACAGATGGGCTAGGTACAGGTTCCGTGATCTGTGAGCTACTCTGACAGCTGGTGCTTAAAGTTAGTGACAGATATATGAGTCTCCAGAGATTTTTGCAATTTGTTCCAGTTATTGGCAGCAGAGAACTGGAAGGAAAGGCGGCCAAAGAGGAATTGGCTTTGGGGGGGTGACCAGTGAAATATACCTGCTGGAGCGCGTGCTACGGGTGGGTGCTGCTATGGTGACCAGTGAGCTGAGATAAGGTGGGGCTTTACCTTGCAAAGACTTATAGATGACCTGGAGCCAGTGGGTTTGGCGACGAATATGAAGCGAGGGCCAGCCAACGAGAGCATACAGGTCGCAGTGGTGGGTAGTATACCATATCGCCCCAATCTGCCATGACATGATAGATGAATAAACCCATTATTTTGCTGAGAAAGACATGGTTAGTGTAACTTCACGTAAAACTGATAAATGACTGGTAAATCCTCCTCTGTTTCTAAGCATGGAAAGGGGATCCACACATGATTCCTGAGGAGAGTGCCTGGCTCTCAGTACCCCCTGAGGAATGAGTACACTGGGGACACTGTCCAGGGGCTGAGGCATGGCCAGGGCAGCTTCTACAACAGCCGCAGGCTCTTCACAAAAGAGAGTGGAAGGACAACAAAAAACATGGACAGGTGAAGGGGGAAAAAACACTTCCTACTTCCATAGAGCAATCATTCTAATTGAGTAGATGTTAATGTGGAGTGGAAATAATAAGATCTCTGAACAGTCTGGTTAAAGTTTATTGTAAAAAAATGGGTGCATATTTGAAGGGGAGCTTGTGGACGACCACACGGCAGAGTTCCCAGCATTCTGCCTGGAAGGTTCAAACCCCCCTGATCTGAGTGGGATAAGAACACACACTCCCCCATTCTGAGGACGGTAAGCACACGAAGTCCCTCTGAAAATACAGTTGAAGTCGGAAGTTTACATACACTTAGGTTGGAATCATTAAAACTCGTTTTTCAACCACTCCACACATTTCTTGTGAAACTATAGTTTTGGCAAGTCAGTCAGGACATCTACTTTGTGTATGACACAAGTTATTTTTCCAACAGTTGTTTACAGACAGATTATTTCACTTATAATTTACACGTTCTGTCTCCTAGAGAGATGAACGTACTTTGGTGCCAAAAGTGCAAATCAATCCCAGAACAATAGCAAAGGACCTTGTGAAGATGCTGGAGGAAACAGGTACAAAAGTATCTAAATTCACAGTAAAACAGGTCCTAAATCGACATAACCTAAAAGGCCGCTCAGCAAGGAAGAAGCCACTGCTCCAAAACTACAGTTTGCAACTGCACGTGGGGACAAAGATTGCACTTTTTGGAGAAATGTCCTCTGGTCTGATGAAACAAAAATAGAACTGTTTGGCCATAATGACCATTGTTATGTTTGAAGGAAATAGGGGGAGGCTTGCAAGCCAAATAACACCATCCCAACAGTGAAGCATGAGGGTGGCAGCATCATGTTGTGGGGATGCTTTGCTGCAGGAGGGACTGGTGCATTTCACAAAATAGATAGAATCATGAGGGGGGAAATTTGGTGGATATATTGAAGCAACATCTCAAGACATCAGTCAGGAAGTTAAAGCTTGGTCCCAAATTCGTCTTCCAAATGGACAATGACCCCAAGCATACTTCCAAAGTTGGCTAAATGGCTTAAGGACAACAAAGTCAAGGTATTGGAGTGGCCATCACAAAGCCCTGACTTCAATCCCATAGAATATTTGTGGGCAGAACTGAAAAAGGTGTGCGAGCAAGGAGACCTACAAACCTGACTCAGTTACACCAGCTCTGTCAGGAGGAATGGGACAAAATTCACTCAACTTATTGTGGGAAGCTTGTGGAAGGCTACCCAAAACATTTGACCCAAGTTATACAATTTAAAGGCAATGCTACCAAATACTAATTGAGTGTATGTAAACTTCTGACCCACTGGAAATGTGATGAAAGAAATAAAAGCTGAAATTAATTATTCTCTCTACTATTATTCTGACATTTCACATTCTTAAAATAAAGTGGTGATCCTAACTGACCTAAAACAAGGAATTTTTACTCTGATTAAATGTTAGGAATTGTGAAAAACTGAGTTTAAATGTATTTGTCTAAGGTGTATGTAAACTTCCGACTTCAACTGTATATACTTCAAAACAGGGGTAATAGTGACCAGTAGCAGGATACATGTGGCAATCAATAATCAATAAACAGCAGCATAGTGGTAGTAATACAGTTAATCAATAGTAATTTTAGCAGCAGTGTAGGTATGGTGGGGAGCAGTAGTTGTTACCCATTTAACAGTCTTATGGCCAGGAGATAGAAGCTGTTTAGGGGTCTAATAATAAATCATGTTTAATTTGTATAGCGATTTTCATTACAATAAGAATCTCAAAGACGCTTTAAAAACAAATAAGTTAAGTGAACGTTCATGGTGGTGGACCTGATTCTAGATTACATTCCTGGAGTTCTTTGAGGCATTGCTGGGCTGTGCAGAGGTCAGGGATCAGAGGGATGGTCAGACCACCAGCTGAAGAGCTGCACTCTTGCTGACACCAGGAGGGTTTCCCCTGGGGAGAGGACAAGAGACAGCGGCCCTCCCCTCTGGCTGAACCTACTGTAAAGTCGTCCAACTGAACTGAAAGCTGATTGGTATAATCAGCTTTCAGTCAAATTACAGGTAATCCCACATGGAAAATTCTAGCAATTGAGACAAACCCATGTCCAAAAATTATTCATTCAATAATATTTTTCTACGCAGATGGGAAAATCCAAGGAGTCTCCAGCTGTCTACACCCGCAGAGGTGGAGCCCAGTCTCAATGCAGCAGGCAACCTCAAATCACAGATCGGTTGAGGGGTCCTCTTTTACTATACCCACATATCTGTATAGCCCAATTTACATTGTTAAGATGGTCACATCTTTGCGGCATTGTTGAAAATGTATTCCTGTGTTTCAGAGTCAGGTGGTGGGTCAGCAACCCACTCATCAGACACTGAGGACTCAGGGATCACCATGGGTAGCCCCACCTCTATCAGCAGTGGAAGCTAGTGTCAAATCACCCTCCCAATGATCATCCCCCCAGCACAGGTAGATTACACACAAGTATATTACACAACTAATTTGATGACCTCTGAAAATCACGGTTCATCCCCAACCACCCCTTCACCCATAGCAACTCGCTCCGAGGGCCCTCGTCATGTGTTGATGAAACTGTCAGTGGGGGGGAATCAATAAACACATCAACTTCAGAACTCATGCCTTGAGTTATGCAATTTGTTCCACGTTCAAATAATAACATGAAATTCAAATTCCCCGTCATTTTACAAGATAAACATCTAACAGTTAAACATTTAATTTGGGCGGCATTCCATTTGTTGTGTGTATATCTTTTTTAATTAAATGCACGTGGCATATAAATTAGGCATACCTCCATTCTTCTGTATGAAATTGCGCAAACCTATCACTGCTTGTTGGGATACCACGTCGCTCTGGAGCCTGCAGCCTTGCTGACATGGTCTAATTTGCTCCTACACCCTCAATTTTCACTCCCTCAGCTTTGGGACACTTGTGCAAATGGTGAATGCCAAATGTAGGGGCGAGGGTGATTTGGAATTCAGCCTCAGAAATACCATTTCATACAGATGTATCTTCTAATTATAACATTTTTCTTTGGTGTGCTCATCCCAATCTCACTCCTGCTGTGTACCCTAACCCGAGCCTGTTTAAGAGGAATGGAGCAGGAGGAGCTGAAGGAGCAGGGAAGACTTCCTGTCCTGCGGATACTGAGCTGGACCCAGAGGGGACTCACCAGTGTACAGCCTGGAGAAGGGAGGTGCAGGACGAGAGGCTGACGCAGACTGCACTAGCACTGCATCACTCTGGCTCAGGCCAAGGAAGACGCCAGGTACTGAGAGACATTATGAAGAGGCCCCTTCATCCAGTTTGAATCCTAACCACACCCTAAGGGACAGTCAAATGTCCCAAGATTAAAACCCAGAGAACCCTTTTGAAGTGATTTTTAGTCTAGGAAATCTGGCCCTGGTGTGCACAATGAATGCTGATGTCAAACTCTGGTCCAACACAAGCTCTTCATGGTAACTCCACAACAAATAAATAAATTATAAAAGGAGAGATGGAGGGAGGAGCAAGGCAAAGGGCCAGAGAGTGACCTTTACCCGTCTCCAGTGGCTGAGATAACTGTGGCCTCCACCACCTCTGTGGTCATCACCAAACAGTCACCTGCCTGCAGCGGCTAAGAGGAAATAGACTACCCAGATCACCCTGGGGTTTGGGAGAGATAGGACTGTAAGACCCGTATGCTAGTGCCAGATTAAAAACAGACATTTTCAGATCATGGTCTATCAAATCATAAGTCCTCTACATTAACATGCATTTCACACAATTCTTCTGATAATAAAATACTGTTTCATGATTCAGTCATTGTTTGGTATAGATGCTCTAGTTGTAGAAAGAGGCACTGACAAACCAGTTCGCTCCTGCTGCAGCTTTCACTGTAAAATATAACACGTTGCAGCGTTGCTTCAATAGTGTTTGAAGGAGAGGAACCCTTTAAAAAAAAGAAGTCTGTTGAAGACCAATTAGAAGAATCAACATTTTATTTACACAAACCAAAAGGTTTTTCAGAATGCATATTCAACATAGAAGAATTTAGGCTACCGGTATTTATAAACTCTTGGTTCAATTTTTTTTTTTACTGCACACACCTGGGCACCATAGAAAATGTGCTTAACAATTAGGAAACTACCTGGAGCCTTTTTGGTATTTCAATAAAAAAGGTGTAGTAGACATGACAAAGAATTTAAGGAAACTCCTTGAAAATCTGTTGAAGTTACATAAAAACACTTTTCTGACAATTAGAGGAGTTTAGAAAAAAGTAACAATGCATATAAACTAATTATTTTCTTGAGACAATAAAAACTAGTCTCTAGAGCGAAATGGAGGGAAAAAAACAGCAGTTAAGCAAATCGGTCTCATCAGTTGTTCGTTCTATTAGATGGAGGTGTGAATGACATGAGGTCACTGGGGCACATTGACTGTCTCACTCTGTCCATCTGATCAGGGGTGAACAGCAACATATCCGACTCAACTGGCTGGAGGAGAGAGAAGAGATTTAGGAGAAAGAAGTGGGGACAGCATGGGTCAGTTGATGAATTGAGAAGAATGCATGCCTAATAGTAAAATTACATATTTCAGAACACCATAGTGAAAAGTGATCCAACACCAAATGAAATCATACTTTATATATGTGAGAAAGAAGGGGTTAAAACAAGGAAGTTAACCTTTGTGGTCCGTGGGGTGAACATTTGTGCCAAACTGGGAAACGCTGTGATGGGAGTGAGGAGGGAATACAAAAATGACTTGATTGAAAAAGAAAACAAATCCACCATAAGGAATACAAATATCCAGGTCAAAGCCTATCCATGCACCAAAACCCAGGTGTACACACACACACACACCACCTACCTGTGGGAGACGACGCTTCCTCCCAAGTGGGCTCTCCAGACTGAGCCATCGGACTCTCCATTTCTACGTCTATCGCCATGGGCGACAGCATCTCCTCAGCAACAGCCAACTCCCGTGGCGACAGGCTGCAGCTTGCTACAGGTTGGAGGTAGCGCTCAAACTCCAACCCCAGAAGACTCTAGTGTATTTAGAGAAAACAATTACCTCTTGCCAGTCATTCATTAAGATCAGCTCAACTACATGACCAAAAGTATGTGGACACCTGCTCAAACATCTCATTCCTTAATTATGGGCATTAATATGGAGTTGTTCCCCCCTACACTGCTGTAACAGCCTCCAGGGAAGGCTTTCCACTGGTTTTGGAGCATTGCTGCGGGGACTTGCTTCCATTCAGCCACAAGAGCATGAGTAAGGTCTGGCACTGATGTTGGGCGATTAGGCCTGGCTCGCAGTCTGCGTTCCAATTAATCCAAAAGGTTTTCAACAAAGTTGGCAGCACAGAATCTAGAATGTCGTTGTAAGCTTCAGCGTTAAGATTTCCTTTCACTAGAACTATGGGGCCTAACCTGAACCATGAAGAACAGCCCTAGAACATTATTCCTCCTACACCAAACTTCAAAGTTGCCAATATAAAATTGGGGAAGGTAGTTTTCTCCAAGCATCCACCAAACCGAGATTCTTCTGTCGGACTGCCAGATGGTGAAACGTGATTCATCACTCCAGAGAAGGCATTTCCACTTCCCCAGAGTCCAACAGCGGCAAGCTTTACACCACTCTTGGTATTTCACAAAATGATCAGTCTTCTGTGCGACTGCTCGGCCACGGAAACCCATTTCATGACACTCCCGATGAACAGTTCCTTGTGCTGACGTTGCTTCCAGAGGCAGTTCCGAACTCGGTAGAGAGTGTTGCAACTGAGGACAGACTATTATTACGTTCTTCAGCACTCAGTGGTCCCGTTCTGTGAGCTTGTGTGGCCTAGCACTGCAGTTGAGCTGTTGTTGCTCCTAGACATTTCAACTCCCCAATAACAGCACTTACAGTTGACCAGGGCAGCTCTAATAGGGCAGAAATTTGACGAACTGACTTGTTGGAAAGGTGGCATCCTATGACGATGCCACGTTGAAAGTCACTCAGCTCTACTGCCAACATTTGTCTATGGAGATTCGCCATGGCTGTTTGATAAATGTTACTCTGGTCAGCAACAGCTGTGGCTGAAATAGCGGAATCCACTCATTTGAAGGGGTGTACACACACATATACATACATATATAAACGTCCCTTCTTCAAGATCCTGCCTTTCAAAGACAATTCATAAAAATCCAAATAACTTCACAGATCTTCATTGTGAAGGGTTTAATTACTGTTTCCCATGCTTGTTGAATGAACCATAAGGCACTTAAGACACTGACAGCTTACAGACGGTAGGCAATAAAGGTCACAGTTAAGAAAACTTAGGACACTAAAGAGGCCTTTCTACAAACTCTGAAAAACACCAAAAGAAAGATGCCCAGGGTCCCTGCTCATCTGCGTGAATGTGCCTTAGGCATGCTGCAAGGAGAAATGAGGACTGCAGATGTGACCATGGCAATAAATGTCACCCATGGGCACAAACCCACTGTTGCTGGACCAGACACAGGACTGGCAAAAAGTGCTCTTCACTGACGAGTCGCGGTTTTGTCTCACCAGGGGTGATGGTCGGATTCGCGTTTATCGTCGACGGAATGAGCTCTACACGGAGGCCTGTACTCTGGAGCAGGAACGATTTGGAGGTGGAGGATCCGTCATGGTCTAGGGCGGTGTGTCACAGCATCATCAGACTGAGCTTGTCGTCATTGCAGGCAATCTCAATGCTGTGCATTACAGGGAAGACATCCTCCTCCTTCATGTGGTACCCTTCCTGCAGGCTCGTCCTGACATGACCCTCCAGCATGACAATGCCACCAGCCATACTGCTCGTTCTGTGTGTGATTTACTGCAAGACAGGAATGTCAGTGTTTTTTCCATGGCCAGCGAAGAGCCCAAATCTCAATCCCATTGAGCACGTCTGGGACCTGATGGATCGGAGGGTGAGGGATAGGGCCATTCCCCCCCAGAAATGTCCAGGGACTTGCAGGTGCCTCGGTGGAAGAGTGGGGTAACATCTCACAGCAAGTACTGGCAAATCATGAGAAGGAGATGCACTGCAGTACTTAATGCAGCTGGTGGCCACACCAGATACTGACTGTTACTTTTGACCCCCCCTTTGTTCAGGGACACATTATTCCATTTCTGTTAGTCACATGTCTGTTGAACTTGTTCAGTTTGTCTGTTGTTGAATCTTATGTTCATACAAATATTTTTACATGTTAAGTTCACTGAAAATAAACGCAGTTGACAGTGAAAGGACATTTCTTTTTTTGCTGAGTTTATATACACACACACACACACACACACACATATCTCCTTTGCCAAAAAAAACTTACCTCAGTGATATAACTGTTTGGAGTCACTGTCACATCGGCATTAGCAGAGACGCTGAGGGAGACCTGGACAGTAGGAGAGGAGGGCACCAGGCAGGGTGAGGAGAGGGGAGATATGCTGTCCTCGGTAGGTTTTGGCCTGGCTGGATTGGAGGAGAGGGTGAAGCTGAAGGCAGGGCTCCTGACTGGGGAGAACTCTGCTCCATAGGTGGGAGTGTGGGGCAGTGAAGAAGAGAGGGGAAGCCTTGGTGAGATGGGTAGGCTGATATCGTAGTCCTCTAAATCTTCTTCTCTGTCCTGGAGTGAGGTAGAGGATAGGATTGACTGGGTAGCCAAAGTGCTGCTCACTTCAGGCATGGCCAAGAGCGCCGATTGGTTGGGCTCCTCTGCGGCCAACACCGATTGGCTGAAGACTTCTTGGGTCATTTCGTCATTGGTCAGCTGTTGCGTGTTGGATGGCGATTGGCTCATTTTCTCAGACTCAGAGCTCTCAATGTGCTCTTCATGGCAAACAGTGGGCTCTGTGACAACCTCCGATTGGTCACAAGCTTCCTGCATGCTCTCGGGCTCTGGTTTGTCAGGAGTGACTTCATTCTGGACCGAGACTAGCTCTGGTTGGTAGCAGGGGCCTTCCTCTGACTGGGCGTCTATCAAAGCTTCTTTGACTGGTGAGAAGCAGAGAGAGACTCTGGTGGGGCTATTCTGGGCGGGGGCCAGGGTGCAGAGTGGGGTGGCATCAGACAGACGAGCAGGGGTGAGGGTGGAGCGAGCAGGGGTGAGGGTGGAGCGAGCAGGGGTGAGGGTGGAGCGAGCAGGGGTGAGGGTGGAGCGAGCAGGGGTGAGGGTGGAGCGAGCAGGGGTGAGGGTGGAGCGAGCAGGGGTGAGGCAGGGGAGAGTAGAGGGTTGTGCAGCTGCAGCAGCGTTGGAGTGGCGGGTTCTGACGGGGGTGGAGAACTTGGTGACAGAGCAGGGAGATGCCTGAGGCGGCCTGGCAGCTACACGGGTTGATCTCCTCACAGAGCCTAGAAAGACAGAGACAACACAGCAGTCAGTCAATTCACAACTCTAACACTGACAGAAGGAGATGTCAGCTTTCTTCCAGGCCCGCGCAAACCCTCTGTCCTTTCAGCCTGCCATTCTCTGCATCTTCCTCTGACTCCATCCATATCTCTGTGCATCACAGCAGTTGAGGGGAGGCATGGGAGAAGAACAGCCGAGGTATGACTCTCACCTGTGAGTTTGGCGGGACTCTCCACCTGGAAGAAGCCTCCCTGGAACACCACCACCGGTGACTCTGGGGCCAAGATCTCTGCCTGGGGGTCCTGAGGAGCTGGAGCAGGGTCGTCCACAGCACTGCCTGGCCCTGCAGCCTGGACTGCCTTCTCTGCCTCTGCAGCCTGCTGCTTGACCTTAATAGCAGCCTTGATGGCAGCCAGACGAGACTTGGCGGCAGCTCCACCAACAGGCTTTGCCACCGGAGCAGAGGCCGGCTTCTTGACCACCTTCCTCTGTCGTGGTGGGAGCTTTCTCTCCTCCTGCCAACCCTTAGACTCTGCTTCCTTCAGAGCACCAAACTTATTGTTCACGTCTTCTACCTGAAAAAGGAAGCGTTAAACAAGGTAAGTGAGGAAAGAGGGAATGCCTTTTTAGAAAGCTTGACACATTTCCAAATTTTCAACCTTTTAGAATGCTGTACCAGTCTAGGTGGTAATTCTTCCTAGAGGTAGCTAGTATAGCTTACATTTAGTGTTAACAGTCAAGCATAAACAGACTAAACACCCGTGTCTGTTCATCTAATTCTACACAAACTGTCACACACACAGTAGTAGACCATGTCCTCCTAGTCACTAACCCACCTGGTAGTAGACCATGTCCTCCTAGTCACTAATCCACCTGGTAGTAGACCATGTCCTCCTAGTCACTAACCCACCTGGCAGTAGACCATGTCCTCCTACTCACTAACCCACCTGGCAGTAGACCATGTCCTCCTAGTCACTAACCCACCTGGCAGTAGACCATGTCCTCCTAGTCACTAACCCACCTGGCAGTAGACCATGTCCTCCTAGTCACTAACCCACTTGGCAGTAAACCATGTCCTCCCAGTCACTAACCCACCTGGCAGTAAACCATGTCCTCCTAGTCACTAATCCACCTGGCAGTAGACCATGTCCTCCTAGTCACTAATCCACCTGGCAGTAGACCATGTCCTCCTGGTCACTAATCCACCTGGTAGTAGACCATGTCCTCCTAGTCACTAACCCACCTGGTAGTAGACCATGTCCTCCTAGTCACTAATCCACCTGGTAGTAGACCATGTCCTCCTAGTCACTAACCCACCTGGCAGTAGACCATGTCCTCCTAGTCACTAACCCACCTGGCAGTAAACCATGTCCTCCTAGTCACTAACCCACCTGGCAGTAAACCATGTCCTCCTAGTCACTAACCCACCTGGCAGTAGACCATGTCCTCCTAGTCACTAACCCACCTGGCAGTAGACCATGTCCTCCTAGTCACTAATCCACCTGGTAGTAGACCATGTCCTCCTAGTCACTAACCCACCTGGTAGTAGACCATGTCCTTCTAGTCACTAACCCACCTGGCAGTAAACCATGTCCTCCTAGTCACTAATCCACCTGGCAGTAAACCATGTCCTCCTAGTCACCAATCAACCTGGCAGTAAACCATGTCCTCCTAGTCACTAATCCACCTGGTAGTAGACCATGTCCTCCTAGTCACTAATCCACCTGGTAGTAGACCATGTCCTCCTAGTCACTAATCCACCTGGCAGTAGACCATGTCCTCCTAGTCACTAACCCACCTGGCAGTAGACCATGTCCTCCTACTCACTAACCCACCTGGCAGTAGACCATGTCCTCCTAGTCACTAACCCACCTGGCAGTAAACCATGTCCTCCTAGTCACTAACCCACCTGGCAGTAGACCATGTCCTCCTAGTCACTAATCCACCTGGTAGTAGACCATGTCCTCCTAGTCACTAACCCACCTGGTAGTAGACCATGTCCTCCTACTCACTAATCCACCTGGTAGTAAACCATGTCCTCCTACTCACTAACCCACCTGGTAGTAGACCATGTCCTCCTAGTCACTAACCCACCTGGCAGTAGACCATGTCCTCCTAGTCACTAATCCACCTGGCAGTAGACCATGTCCTCCTAGTCACTAATCCACCTGGCAGTAGACCATGTCCTCCTAGTCACTAATCCACCTGGTAGTAGACCATCTCCTCCTAGTCACTAATCCACCTGGTAGTAGACCATGTCCTCCTAGTCACTAACCCACCTGGCAGTAGACCATGTCCTCCTAGTCACTAACCCACCTGGCAGTAAACCATGTCCTCCTAGTCACTAACCCACCTGGCAGTAAACCATGTCCTCCTAGTCACTAACCCACCTGGCAGTAGACCATGTCCTCCTAGTCACTAATCCACCTGGCAGTAGACCATGTCCTCCTAGTCACTAACCCACCTGGCAGTAGACCATGTCCTCCTAGTCACTAACCCACCTGGCAGTAAACCATGTCCTCCTAGTCACTAACCCACCTGGCAGTAGACCATGTCCTCCTAGTCACTAACCCACCTGGCAGTAGACCATGTCCTCCTAGTCACTAATCCACCTGGCAGTAGACCATGTCCTCCTAGTCACTAACCCACCTGGCAGTAGACCATGTCCTCCTAGTCACTAACCCACCTGGCAGTAAACCATGTCCTCCTAGTCACTAACTCACCTGGCAGTAAACCATGTCCTCCTACTCACTAATCCACCTGGCAGTAGACCATGTCCTCCTAGTCACTAACCCACCTGGCAGTAGACGATGTCCTCCTAGTCACTAACCCACCTGGCAGTAAACCATGTCCTCCTAGTCACTAACCCACCTGGCAGTAGACCATGTCCTCCTAGTCACTAACCCACCTGGCAGTAGACCATGTCCTCCTAGTCACTAATCCACCTGGCAGTAGACCATGTCCTCCTAGTCACTAACCCACCTGGCAGTAGACCATGTCCTCCTAGTCACTAACCCACCTGGCAGTAAACCATGTCCTCCTAGTCACTAACCCACCTGGCAGGAAACCATGTCCACCTAGTCACTAACCCACCTGGCAGTAGACCATGTCCTCCTAGTCACTAACCCACCTGGTAGTAGACCATGTCCTCCTAGTCACTAATCCACCTGGTAGTAGACCATGTCCTCCTAGTCACTAACCCACCTGGCAGTAAACCATGTCCTCCTAGTCACTAACCCACCTGGTAGTAGACCATGTCCTCCTAGTCACTAATCCACCTGGTAGTAGACCATGTCCTCCTAGTCACTAACCCACCTGGCAGTAAACCATGTCCTCCTAGTCACTAATCCACCTGGCAGTAAACCATGTCCTCCTAGTCACTAATCCACCTGGTAGTAGACCATGTCCTCCTAGTCACTAATCCACCTGGTAGTAGACCATGTCCTCCTAGTCACTAACCCACCTGGCAGTAAACCATGTCCTCCTAGTCACTAACCCACCTGGTAGTAGACCATGTCCTCCTAGTCACTAACCCACCTGGCAGTAGACCATGTCCTCCTAGTCACTAATCCACCTGGTAGTAGACCATGTCCTCCTAGTCACTAACCCACCTGGTAGTAGACCATGTCCTCCTACTCACTAATCCACCTGGTAGTAAACCATGTCCTCCTACTCACTAACCCACCTGGTAGTAGACCATGTCCTCCTAGTCACTAACTCACCTGGCAGTAGACCATGTCCTCCTAGTCACTAATCCACCTGGCAGTAGACCATGTCCTCCTAGTCACTAATCCACCTGGCAGTAGACCATGTCCTCCTAGTCACTAATCCACCTGGTAGTAGACCATGTCCTCCTAGTCACTAATCCACCTGGTAGTAGACCATGTCCTCCTAGTCACTAACCCACCTGGCAGTAGACCATGTCCTCCTACTCACTAACCCACCTGGCAGTAGACCATGTCCTCCTAGTCACTAACCCACCTGGCAGTAAACCATGTCCTCCTAGTCACTAACCCACCTGGCAGTAGACCATGTCCTCCTAGTCACTAACCCACCTGGCAGTAAACCATGTCCTCCTAGTCACTAACTCACCTGGCAGTAAACCATGTCCTCCTACTCACTAATCCACCTGGCAGTAGACCATGTCCTCCTAGTCACTAACCCACCTGGCAGTAGACCATGTCCTCCTAGTCACTAACCCACCTGGCAGTAAACCATGTCCTCCTAGTCACTAACCCACCTGGCAGTAGACCATGTCCTCCTAGTCACTAACCCACCTGGCAGTAGACCATGTCCTCCTAGTCACTAATCCACCTGGCAGTAGACCATGTCCTCCTAGTCACTAACCCACCTGGCAGTAGACCATGTCCTCCTAGTCACTAACCCACCTGGCAGTAAACCATGTCCTCCTAGTCACTAACTCACCTGGCAGTAAACCATGTCCTCCTACTCACTAATCCACCTGGCAGTAGACCATGTCCTCCTAGTCACTAACCCACCTGGCAGTAGACCATGTCCTCCTAGTCACTAACCCACCTGGCAGTAAACCATGTCCTCCTAGTCACTAACCCACCTGGCAGTAGACCATGTCCTCCTAGTCACTAACCCACCTGGCAGTAGACCATGTCCTCCTAGTCACTAATCCACCTGGCGGTAGACCATGTCCTCCTAGTCACTAACCCACCTGGCAGTAGACCATGTCCTCCTAGTCACTAACCCACCTGGCAGTAAACCATGTCCTCCTAGTCACTAACCCACCTGGCAGGAAACCATGTCCACCTAGTCACTAACCCACCTGGCAGTAGACCATGTCCTCCTAGTCACTAACCCACCTGGTAGTAGACCATGTCCTCCTAGTCACTAATCCACCTGGTAGTAGACCATGTCCTCCTAGTCACTAACCCACCTGGCAGTAAACCATGTCCTCCTAGTCACTAACCCACCTGGTAGTAGACCATGTCCTCCTAGTCACTAATCCACCTGGTAGTAGACCATGTCCTCCTAGTCACTAACCCACCTGGCAGTAAACCATGTCCTCCTAGTCACTAATCCACCTGGCAGTAAACCATGTCCTCCTAGTCACTAATCCACCTGGTAGTAGACCATGTCCTCCTAGTCACTAATCCACCTGGTAGTAGACCATGTCCTCCTAGTCACTAACCCACCTGGCAGTAAACCATGTCCTCCTAGTCACTAACCCACCTGGTAGTAGACCATGTCCTCCTAGTCACTAACCCACCTGGCAGTAGACCATGTCCTCCTAGTCACTAACCCACCTGGCAGTAGACCATGTCCTCCTAGTCACTAATCCACCTGGTAGTAGACCATGTCCTCCTAGTCACTAACCCACCTGGCAGTAGACCATGTCCTCCTAGTCACTAACCCACCTGGCAGTAGACCATGTCCTCCTAGTCACTAACCCACCTGGTAGTAGACCATGTCCTCCTAGTCACAAACCCACCTGGCAGTAGACCATGTCCTCCTAGTCACTAACCCACCTGGCAGTAGACCATGTCCTCCTAGTCACTAACCCACCTGGCAGTAGACCATGTCCTCCTAGTCACTAACCCACCTGGCAGTAGACCATGTCCTCCTAGTCACTAATCCACCTGGCAGTAGACCATGTCCTCCTAGTCACTAAGCCACCTGGCAGTAGACCATGTCCTCCTAGTCACTAACCCACCTGGTAGTAGACCATGTCCTCCTAGTCACTAACCCACCTGGCAGTAGACCATGTCCTCCTAGTCACTAACCCACCTGGTAGTAGACCATGTCCTCCTAGTCACTAATCCACCTGGCAGTAAACCATGTCCTCCTAGTCACTAATCCACCTGGTAGTAGACCATGTCCTCCTAGTCACTAACCCACCTGGCAGTAGACCATGTCCTCCTAGTCACCAATCCACCTGGTAGTAGACCATGTCCTCCTACTCACTAACCCACCTGGCAGTAGACCATGTCCTCCTAGTCACTAATCCACCTGGCAGTAGACCATGTCCTCCTAGTCACTAACCCACCTGGTAGTAGACCATGTCCCAGAAGCCTTGCAAGTCAGTGCATGTGGTGATCTTCTCTCCTCTGCCAAGCTCACAGTCATCCACCAGGCCAGAGAACTGACCAAACCTCTCCTTCATCAGCAGCCTGGCCTGCCCCACTGCAGTACGCATACGGTCCCGCACTTCAAAGGGATGGATATAAACATTGAGGAAATGTTGTAGGATGCATTTCGCTAATAGAAATCCAAATCGACCACTTAAGATGGTTAAAACACGTCAAGTTACTCACTCTCTTCAGGGATAGAGGCATCATCCACCCTGGGCTCCCACTGCTGACAAAATGCTGTCAGTCTCTCGGTCTCACTGACCACCACCAACCTGACAGACACACAGACAGACATTCACATATCACATGACACAACACTTGTCTAGGTCAGGAACTTCGCTGTTGACTTGGTTTCATATAATATGCATGATAAGTTTGTCAGCTAAAATGTAACCCTCACCTAAAGTAGGGCACATCATGCTCTGGTTCTTGGGGACACTGAGGGGCCAGAGTAGGAGAAGGTGGGGATTGTACAGGGGACTTGGCAGGAGAGGGAGCACTGAGCTCCATTTTGGGCACCAAGTCAGAGAGCCAGAGTGGCACAGGTGGTAGTACAAAGGCAGGGACACTGCAGAGAGGAGGATGAAGATTTAAAACATATAAAATGACAATATGTTTTCAGTAAGAAATGACAGCCAGTCATATTTTAATAAGCAGTAACAGTATATCAACCAGATTTTCATACCCCAGCAGAAAAAAATGCATCTGTAATGCACCTAATAAATATTACAAGGGAATCTAAAATATGTCAGAGGGATACAGACTGATCAGAAACCCACAATGTGTTACCTGGGTTTGAAGAAGGAGTCTGCAGAGCGGGGGGTGAGAGGGGTGGGCTTGAAGTTGGACAGGCCTGCTGGGGCCTGGAACACAAAGCCCTGAGGAGCGAAGGAGGACGGGGTAGGGGCTGGAGGGGGGAGGGAGGAGGCCTGGGCTGGGACAGGTTCTGGATCAGCAGGGGAAGGGTCTTCTACCATCTTCTCCTCCTTTACACTGGGGGGTGGCGGGCTGGCAGCCCTGGGCTCCTCCACTGGCTTTTTCCCTTTTACAGCAGCTTGCTTATTGCTTTCAGTATTTCCTAAAGAGAATGTCAAAATGTACCTTTTTCTTTCTTTTTTTTTTATTCAGAAATAAAATGTGGGAAACCACATAAAATGCTGTAGAGGAATAATGCATATGAAGCGTGGGATGTCAGCTGCCAAAGCTCACCCCTGGTGTTCCTCCCTCTGCCAACAGGTGGTGATGCAGACTGCTTGGCATTTGATCTGGTCTTGGGAGCTGCAGTAGGTTTGTCCTTTGCCACCGGGGCCACAGAGACCAGA
This sequence comes from Oncorhynchus mykiss, assembly GCF_057628025.1. NCBI lineage: Eukaryota > Metazoa > Chordata > Actinopteri > Salmoniformes > Salmonidae > Oncorhynchus > Oncorhynchus mykiss. The sequence goes on from NC_143041.1 coordinate 9,028,993, forward strand.
GGCCTGTTAGCTGACCTTGTGGATGGGGCTCTGACGACTGGTTCACCTGCAGGAAATTGGAAAAAGAACAGTTACATTACAAGTCAAGGATATGTTTATTGGGGTTAAATAATTGGCTAAACAAAAAGGTTGAGGCATAATGTATAGAACAGCTGACAATATTTTTGTCATGGTTACGAGTGTTACCTAAATTGATCTTGGTTCTCCTGGTTGACCTGACCACAGCTGGTTCAACTAAGACAGAACCAGGTCAAGTTAAGGGGTTAGCAGTCAGTACATACAGGTGTTGAACTAAGCACACCATTCAATGATTATACAGGGTGGAAAATTGTTTTTCAAACAACAAAGAACACCAACCTTTTCTTGAAGCAGGGACAGTGTCAATAGTCTGTGGTGCCTAGGTCAATGGAACAGAGAAAATACAGCATTTTGTCAATTATATGGTTATTCCAAAAAGCTGCTATTATAGTTATTGACTAAATAATCTAATAAAACATATTATATAAAAGATGTGTGCAGAACAAAATGCAGACTTGGTAGGGCAATTATTATTGTTTTTTTATCACCTTGGGGGCCTGCTGCCTCATGGTTGAGCGCGTCACTCTGGTGGATTGGGGCAGGACCACTGTCGTTGTTGCCTGGTAGGAGGAAAAGGCAAGGCCACGTTATGACAACGTAACACCACTAAATCCTTGCTTATACCTGGTGCTAACTGGCATCCTTTGTCCTGGTCTTGTCCACAATCGGATTGTTACCACATTTTCAAATGTGTTTACACATGGTAGTAAAATGTCTCATCCAGCCACTGTGTCCACATTGCGACCAGATTTCCTGGTCCCTCCCTGTATGCAAACGTGACAGATATTCTTTCAAAAATAATATTTATTTTAAAACATATTGCTGTCATAAGTCAATTATACCAGCTGTCAATGATTGAAGGTAGGATAATGAGGATTTAAAAATGGTGTCACTGTCCAGATTAGTCTACACTTGAGAGATACACAGACAATGCGTGCCCGACTACCTCCAGTAGTGGTCAGGAAGATCTGATCAAAATCAAACCACTGTGTCTTTTTATAGTCTACACCAGTCTACAAATATGGGCATGTATTGATTAAAACACACAGTTTTGCAACAAAGGTCTACAGCAGCCTTAACACCATGGTGTAGCCGGAGGACAGTTAGTTTCCGTCCTCCTCTGGTTACATTGACTTCAATACAAAACCTAGGAGGCTCATGGTTCTCACCCCCTACCACAGACCTTCCACAGTAATTATGACAACTTCCGGAGGACGTCCTCCAACCTATCAGAGCTCTTGCAGTATGAACTGATATGTCGACGCAATCAAATAATGAATCTACTACTGAAAGCATAAACTATAGCTAGCTAGTACTGCAGTGCATAAAATGTGGTGAATAGTTGCCTGAGAGAGAGAAAGAGTGCTAGCTACAGAGGCATGCGAAAGTATTCACCTCCTTGGCATTTTTACTATTTTGTTGCCTTACAACCTGGAATTAAAATATATTTGGTTTTTTGGGGGGGGCTGTATCGTTTGATTTACAAGACATGCCTACTTTTCTTGTGAAACACAAAAAACAGGAACCTTGAGCATGCATAACTATTCATCCCCCCAGGGTCAAAACTTTGTAGAGCAACCTTTTGCAGCAATTACAGCTGCAAGTCTCTTGGGGTATGTCTCTGTAAGCGTGGCACATCTAGCCACTGGGAGTTATGCAAAACTGCTCCAGATCCTTCAAGTTGAATGGGTTCCGCCGGTGTACAGCAATCTTGAAAACATTTTTGAATTTGCGCCTTTATTTAAGCAGGTAGGCCAGTTGAGAGGCCAGTTGTACAATGTGTGCAAATATAGAAGATTAGGGAGTTACGGCAATAAATAGACCACAGAGGTGAAATAATTACAATTGTGCATTAACACTGGAGTGATATGTGCAAGTAGAGATACTGGGGTGAAAAAGAGCAAGAAGATAAATAACAATATGGGGATGTAGTTGGTTGTGCCATTTACAGGTACAGTGATCGGTAAGCTGCTCTGACAGCTGATGCTTAAAGTTAGAGAGGGAGATATAAGTCTCCAGCTTAAATGATTTTTGCAATTCGTTCCAGTCATGGGCAGCAGAGAACTGGAAGGAAAGGCAGCCAGTGAAATATACCTGCTGGAGCACGTGCTACTGGTGGGTGCTGTTATGGTGACCAGTGAGCTGAGATAGGTGGGGCTTTACCTAGCAAAGACTTATAGATGACCTGGAGCCAGTGGGTTTGGCGACGAATATGAAGTGAGGGCCATTGAAGCTCGTATGGAGGTTAGTTAACACAGTGTCCAAAGTGCCAGATGTATACAGAATGGTGTTGTCTGCGTAGAGGTGGATCAGAGAATCACCAGCAGCAAGAGCGACATCATTGCAATATACAGAGAAAAGAGTCAGCCCGAGAATTGAACCCTGTGGCACCCCCATAGAGACTGCCAGAGGTCCGGACAACAGGCCCTCCGATTTGACACACTTAACTCTGAGAAGTAGTTGGTGAACCAGGCGAAGCAGTCATTTGAGGAAACCAAGGATATTGAGTCTGCCGATAAGAATGCGGTGATTGACAGAGTCGAAAGCCTTGGCCAGGTCGATGAAGATGGCTGCACAGTATTGTCTTTTATCGATGGCGGTTATGATATCGTTTAGGACCTTGAGTGTGGCTGAGGTGCACCCATGACCAACTTGGACACCAGATTGGAAAGTGGAGAAAGTACGGTGGGATTCAAAATGGTCGGTGATCTGTTTGTTAACTTGGCTTTTGAAGACCTTAGAAAGGCAGGGTAGGATAGATATTGGTCTGTAACAGTGTGAGTCTAGAGTGTCTCCCCCTTTGAAGAGGGGGATGACCGTGGCAGCTTTCCTATCTTTGGGGATCTCAGACGATACGAAAGAGGTTGAACAGGCTAGTAATAGGGGTTGCAAAAATTGCGGCAGATCATTTTAGAAGGAGATGGTCCAGATTGTCTAGCCCAGCTGATTTGTAGGGTCCAGATTTTGCAGCGCTTTCAGAACATCAGCTGTCTGGATTTGGGTGAAGGAGAAGCGAGGGGGGCTTGGGCAAGTTGCTGCAGGGGGTGCAAAGCTGTTGGTCGGGCTAGGGGTAGCCAGGTGGAAAGCATGGCCATCTGTAGAAAAATGCTTATTGAAATAATCAATTATCGTGGTGACATTGTTTCCTAGCCTCAGTGCAGTGGGCATCTGAGAGATGGTGCTCTTATTCTCCATGGACTTTAGTGTCCCACAACTTTTTGGAGTTTGTTATACAGGATGCAAATTTGGTTACAGATTTAGGGTTGTACCTGGTAGGTTCCTTGATAATTTGTGAGATTGAGGGCATCTAGTTTAGATGGTTGGACGGCCGGGGTGTTAAGCATATCCCAGTTTAGGTCACCCAACAGTACGAGCTCTGAAAATAGATGGGGGGCAATCAATTCACATATGGTGTCCAGGGCACAGCTGGGGGCTGAGGGGGGTCTATAACAGGCGGCAATGGTGAGAGACTTGTTTCTGGAAAGGGGGATTTTTAAAAGTAGAAACTTGAATTGTTTGGGCACAGACCTGGTCAGTATGACAGAACTCTGCAGGCTAACCCCGCCTACTTTGGCAGTTCTATCTTGTCAGAAAATGTTGTAGTTGGAAATTTCTGGATTTTGTGGCCTTCCTAAGCCAGGATTCAGACACGGCTAGGACATCAGGGTTGGCGAAGTGTGCTAACGCAGTGAATAAAATAAACTTAGGGAGGAGGCCATGCATGAAACCACAGCTTTTACGGTTACGAAAGTCAACAAATTAACCTCTACATCACCAGAGGAGGAGTAGGCTAAGGGTACGGGTAAAGGCTATAAGAACTGGCCGTCTGGTGCGTTCGGAACAGAGAGTAAATGGAGCAGGTTTTTGGGCGCGGAAGAATAGATTCAAGGCATAACGTACAGACAAGGGTATGGAAGGATGTGAGTACAGTGGAGGTAAACCTAGGCATTGTGACGATGAGAGGTTTTGTCTCTGGAGGCAACAGTTAAGCCAGATGAGGTCACCGCATATGTGAGAGGCGTGACAAAAGGGATATCTAAGGCATATTGGGCAGGGCTGGAGGCTCTATAGTGAAAAAGACAATCACTAACCAAAACAGCAATAGACAAGGCATATTGACATTAGGGAGAGGCATGTGTAGCCAAGTGATCATAGGGTCCAGCGAGTAGCAATAGGTAAGTCAGGGAGCCGATTCAGTAGTCGCTACTACGCTAGGTGAGCTGGAGACACAGAAATTCAGACAGCTAGCGGGCCGGGGCTAGCAGATGGGCCTTTGGCGTCGTCGCAACGAAAGGGCCTGTTGAAAACACCTCGGACGATTACGTCGGCAGACCAGTCGTGATGGATCGGCGGACTGGCAGGTATTGACCAAGCTGAGGCTGGCTGGTGTCCGAGTTAACAGCAAAGACCGCTAACAGTGGCTGACTGACTACCAGCTATTTAGCTGGCTAGCTTCTGATTGGGGTACCGGTTCTTAGGCATAAAAATAGCAGCTCCGTACCACATATGGTGAAGCGGGTTGCAGGAGAGTATATTCAGTCCGTAGATGGAAAGTGAGATTAAAATATATACCAGGAGGGAATACGATATTTACACGGGACAGGACGGTACAAGACAAAACACACATCCGACTGCTACGCCATCTTGGATGATGCTGCCACCACCATGCTTCACTGTGGAGATGGTGTTCTCGGGGTGATGCAAGGTGTTGGGTTTGTGCCAGACAGTGTTTTCCTTAATGGCCAAAAAGCTCAATTTTAGTCTCATCTGACCAGAGTACCTTCTTCCATATGTTTGGGGAGTCTCCCACATGCCTTTGGCGAACACCAAACATGTTTGCATTTTTCTTCTTTAAGCAATGGCTTTTTTCACACTTCCGTAAAGCCCAGCTCTGTGGAGTGTACAGCTTAAAGTGGTCCTATGGACAGATGCTCCACAGCGGAGATTAGAGTTTTGCAACTCCTTCAGGGTTATCTTTGTTGCGCCTCTTGTGGGCAGGCCCTCTCTTGGCAGGTTTGTTGTGGTGCCATATTCTTTCCATTTTTTAATAATGGATTTAATGGTGCTCCGTGGGCTGTTCAATGTTTTTCTTTTATAACCCAACCCTGATCTGTACTCCACAACTTTGTCCCTGACCTGTTTGGAGAGCTCCATGGTCTTCATAGTGCCCCTTGCTCAGTGGTGTTGCAGACTCGGGGGCCTTTCAGAATGGACACATATACACACATACTGAGATCATGTGACACAGATTGCACACAGGTGGCATTTAACTAATTATGTGACTTCTGAAGATAATTGGTTGCACCAGATCTTATTTAGGGGCTTCATAGCAAAGGGGGTGAATACAAATGCACCCACCACTTTTCAGTTTACATTATTTTTTTAAACAAGTAATTTTTTTAATTTCACTAAATTTGACTATTTTGTGCATGTCCATTACATAACCCCCCCCCCCCAAAAACTATTTATATTACAGGTTGTAATGCAACAAAATACAAAAAACGCCAAGGGGGGTGAATACTTTTGAAGGCACTAATATAAGTAATTGCGTTTTTTTCTCCACTTTCACTTACCGAGCTAGCAAATGTTACCTAGCTTGCAAATGCAGCTACTCAAACAGAGATGGATGCTATGTTTACGGGCTGGCTATCCAACACAAACTCTTTCAAGTCAACGTAAGCTTTTGGTTTTATTAATTTACTGCCATCGTGGCCTGCCGGTGTAACTGCTTAAGTGCACGAATGTAGCAGGTTTATTAACGCGTTAGTTCTAGTAGTTAATAACTATGTTGACTGACATTAGGGGACAACGATGTAAGCTGTGTGTAGCAGTTAGCGTTTATGGTATGGAAAGGTTTTTTCGACCTGGTCATAGGCAGCTGTTGTATTGTGCACTGAAGTCCACAAGCAAAGGGAAAAGGTGAGAGGAGAGCGTATAGCTGCCAAAAAAATTGACAATGAGCAAATTATTATGCTGTTTTTGTATGTGGCTGCTATGAAAGTGAACTGTGATCAGGAGTGTATTCATTGCGCCAATTCTGCTCGAAAACGTTTCTTAAAGGAAACAAACAGAACAAAACAGGGATAAACATACCTGAATTTGTCCAATAGAAACTCGTTTGCAACTGTTGGACTAATGATTACACCCCAAATCAGCTAGATACAGGCACATGTGCAAGGAGGTATAGAATGTGTCACTGCCTGGATTACTAAATTTTCTCCCGACCTGCTGTAGCAATCTCATGATGGGTATATGGAAAATTGTATTATCAGGTTGTAGCCTAAACCTATCAATTTTACATTGAGCTGGGTGAATGGAAGATGAACGACAATCAGCAAATATGATGTAATAGAAATAAGGCCAAGTGTATAAAAAAACATGTCCTCCCTCAACTTAAAACGGCACCGACCGCCACTGTCTTATATCCCTATGAGTTTTGAGCACATCAAGTTCACCCTCTGGTGATGAGTCAAGTACATCTTCATCAACTCAACGATTGAACGATGACTCCCAAGGACGATGGATATACTATCTATAGATATGTCAGCAGTATACAGACTCCGTGTTAAGCTGTGCCCCCTCACCATGGCTTTGGTCGTGGCAGCTGGGGCCTGAGGTAGAGGGGCCAGGGGCTGGGGCCGGTATAGCCCAACTTTAAACACCCCCTTCTTCTCCCTTGCCCTCTTCTCTTTCTCCTTCACAAGCTCCTTCTTCTCTTTGTAGCGTGCAAGCTTTTTAATTCGCTCCTCCACTGCAGTGTCTGAGAAATAGAATGAGGGAGTTGGAGAAAAAATAGATCAGTGTGGGATTACATAATATTAGTGGGCGTGGAGGATGAAGAGGCATGAGGGCGAAGTTGGCTCAGGCACATTTTTTTTTTTGACACCACAGTTTCAGAGAAGAAAATATTCAAGCCAGCTAACCTGACTACAGTAATGTTACCTAGAGAATAGTGTTAGGTAGCTAAATAAGTGATCCACGAATGCACATCAAAAGCACACAAACTCACTTTTCACTTGTTTTGCATTCGGTGCTTTTTCCTGAATTACTGACACATGTTCTGCAACAGACATGTCCAGTTGAGAGCATTCCAGTTCGGGGAGTTTGTCAAGCTGTCTGCGGCTGTTCAGGGCCTTGTCTCGGTTCTCCTTCTGGGACTGCGACCGTCTGCGAGACATCTTCACGCGCAGCATGTCCACACTGGTGTCACGCTGACGCATGTGGCCGAAACGAGCTTCCATTGTGTCCATGATCCTGTGACAAATATACATACAATGCATTAAACTACTAGTTATTAACACGCTGTTACAGACAAATACATATTGATTATCGTGTGGTTGTATATTTAGAAAACGTTAGTTAGCAAACGATGAGCCAAACAAACTAGCTGGCTATCTTACTAGTAGCAGTCACGGTTAGTCACTGACGCTTAATATGCTCTACCTAGTTATGAGATATATTAATCAAAATAGGATTTTATCAATGTGTACTCTTACCTGTTTAAAATGTAATTATTATTGGTGATATCCAAGTTCTAGCAGTCCAACTATCTGGCAACCTTTATGGATGGAAGTACTCGGATAAACGACTTCCAAGTTAGAACTAAAAATAACAACAACATGGCGGGTTAGTTTTGAAAATTCTGCCATTCAAAGCTGATTGGCTGATTATATATTTCCGGTCAGGAGAGTCGCGCTGATAGGCTAGAAATGTCGAAGTTGTGGGAGAGACAAAAAGTGAGTAAAAAAAACACTCTAAATATGTTTAGAACTACAAATGAACTTTCTTCTGACGATTCTTTTATTTTTTGTTTAGTTTTCTTAATTTGTTTTTGTTTTTAACCTTATTGTCCACTTAGGAGCCTACAACAAGTCACAGTAAAACATGAACATTTTTAACCATAACATTTTAAAAAATGTATACAATCTACATTAACAGTCTAAAAGGACCAAAAAGAGACAATAGAAAAAACTGTCAATGGCAATGTGAGAAAATTATAGTAACTAGTTAGGGGTCAGTCAGCGGCGGCGTATGCGCGATTAATTTGCAGTCTGGACATCTCCTGCTCTGACTACAGCTGGGAGGGACTGCTGCGTGAGGACTGGGCCACCTGTGAGTGTTTTGGGACGGGAGTGGGGCTCACGGCAGCACCTGCTGCTCGTTGAGAAGAGTAAGAATGATATGTGCTTTCACGTCAGATTCTCCAATAACACCAGAAAAAGTCACTAGATTTGTTGTTAGTGACTTTATTGAAAATGTGTCACTAGAGGGGTCTGAATACTCGCTAAATATAGCGACAAAGTTGCTAAGTTGGCAGCACTGCACCCATGAGACAGACCATATCTCCCAGGTGAAAAAGACTGCACTGAATTTATGTAAGCTAGGGGCCTTTATGGCACCATGGCAGAAGTTGCACCACAGTCCGATTTTACATTTTTTAAATGAACCTTTATTTAACTAGGCAAGTCAGTTAAGAACAAATTCTTATTTACAATGACTGGGCCAATTATGCGCCACCCTATGAAAAAATATCTGACTCTGTATTAGTTTGGGACCTACTTGTGGCAAGATCTAGGCCAGACGGAGAAGGGTGAATGAAGTTGCCCCTAGACGCTGATCTTAAGTCAATTTAGCATTTTCCTCAACAATGGTTAAGGTTAAATAGGATTAGAGAAGCTGATCCTAGATCAGTTCCTAGGGGAAACTTCATTCCAGAGCAGTCTAGAAGGAGCCTACAAGGGACACTGGGAAATTCTGGGTAACCAGCCACAATGCCTTGTTATAATGTGACAGTCCCTACAGGGGAAATTTAGAAAGTACAAAAGCAGCTGATCAAGGTTTGCTGTTTTCTCGTTCTGGTTAGAGGCTGATCCTAAAGTACATCTCAGTTCGTTCTAGACTTTTTTTAGACTGTTTACAGTAAAAGAAAGAAATAGGGTACATGGAGGAAAATTAGAATTTCTTCATTTATTTAAAGTTGGGGCTGCATTTTACAAACCACATTACTTTCGACATGAATCATAGCATCTCATTTCAAAATTATACTAGACAATGAACAGAACCCATAGAAGGAAAACAGCATGTTTGTGCATGTCTGTTTTTAAATTAATATAGTGATACATGTCATGTTGTGTCCTTAAAAATAACAACAACGAGTAGAGTCAGTAGACCAATGATGTCAATTGTAATACAAACAGCTGACAGGAACTTAAACAATAAGACAATGCACTTTATATACAAAGAAATAGACAAATTAAGTACATGTACAGTAAAATTACTCTGATCATTTGACACTTAATTACAAAAATGAAAATACCATTTTGTATTGGTTAAATAAAAATCGAAAGAAATTACATGTGAAAAGCTTCTTTATTTAATTGTTTACAATACATACGGTAAGAGATCAATGGAGCGCCGATGGCCACGCACCCGTAGGGGATAGCACAAGGACACTGTCAATGGCGTCCATTCAGAAAAGCTGATACAAAAAAAGTTGATATTTGTCAAATCAATCACAATTGACAGCAGTCGCTAGTGAAAGTCTACACACCCTTTGCAGTCTTCACATTTTGCCTTAATTAAATCTAAAAAGGGATTAAATTATTTTTTCATATCGATCTACGCAACCTAACTACACATTTTCAAAGTGAAAGAAAAATGATAGTCATTTGGAAAATGTTCTAAGAAATACAAAATGCGGATGTATTGAATGCTTATGTCTTCACACCCCAGAGTTAATACTTAGTGGAAGCACCTTTGGCAGCCATTACAGCTGTGAATAAGACTCTACCAACCTTGCACAACTCTTAGGGCAATGTATATCTATTGTTTCTGTCAAAATTGCTCAAGCTCAGTACATTTGTTTAGGAATCATTGATGGACCGCAATATTCAAACCTTGTCTCAGATTTTTAAAGCAGATTTCAAGTCAGGAAGGAGACTGGACCATTCAGGAACACTCAACACCTTAGAACGCCATTCTGTTGTGTCTTTGGCATTAAAATGTGTGCAACTGTCCCGCAGAAAAATACAACTCTATCTCAGGATTAGGTCTTCCTCTAACTTCTCATTAATTTGGAACATGTTCTATAACTTTCCTTCACCTAGATCATGTGGAGTAGGTTGTGTCGATCTGTAGGAAACCCCAAAATTCTTTTTTTTTTTCAATTTAATTTAATGTTAAGGCAGAAAAATATGAAGACTGTGCAAGTGTTGTGTAACTTTCACTAGGCACTGTATGTGTTCTAACAGGCCTACAGTGTGGTTACTAAATAGATTCTGGACCTATCCCCCATGGGGGGACGGGTGTGTGGCGTTTCCATGGTTTTGGTCGAACTCTTACCTAATCTATGCAATTATTGCATTACACTGATGCTGTCATAACACCCTGCAATGCTGACAGTTTTAGTGTGGTGAAACAGTCCATTGCCCTCTCACCGTCTCTCTTTCTCTCCCTCTTCTTCGTGCAGTTCTTTCCTTTATTTCTTTCAGTCCAAGAAGAAAATGTTGTTGAACTGTGTCGCACAGAGCCTCTTCACTTCCTCTGTTGGTTGAAAAAAAACAGGGTTGGGATCAGTAAGTATAACCAAGAAAACATGTGAGATGAGCTCAAAGAAACATTAATTAATCCATCCCTGTTGGACCTACCATTAACTTCAATCAAATTGGCATTCTTCTGGTTCAAGATAACGTAGAGTTCTCTCTGGTCCGACTTCTTGCCGACCACCCAGTAGTCTGTCATAGCCTTCACAATGATCTCTTCATCTTCATCAACCCTAAGGCAACATACAAAAATAACATGAACATACGGACACTGTAATATACTTTACATACAGAGTTGCCAAAACTAGGCCTCCGAGTGCTAACCCTAACAGGGTTTTTGTGGTATTTCATTGGGCATACCTGGCGAAGTCACAGTTGATGTCTCCCAGAATCTTCATGAGGTCTGGGTGGACCGAGGTCAGAGAGACGCTGGCTGTCTTCCTCATGTGGATGGTGCTCTTCTCTGCCAGGTTCATGTGGTTGAAGTAGATGAACTTGAACTGGGGCTCCTTGTCCGGCCTGCAACAACACAGAGGGAGAGGATCTCGATTAGAGGTCGACCGATTAATAAGGGCCGATTTCAAGTTTTCATAACAATCAGTAATCTGCATTTTTGGACGCCGATTATGGCCGATTACATTGCACTCCACGAGGAGACTGCATGGCAGGCTGACCACACAAGTGCAGCAAGGAGCAAAAAGTGGCTAGCTAGCTAAACTTATCTTGTAAATTTTGTAAATAAAAAAATCGAACAATCACTAGTTAATTACACATGGTTGATGATATTACTAGGTTAACTAGCTTGTCCTGCGTTGCAAATAGTCAATGCGGTACCTGTTAATTTATCATCGAATCACAGCCTACTTTGCCAAAAAGGGTGATGATTTTAAAAGCGCATTTGCGAAAAAAGCACTGTCGTTGCACCAATGTACCAAACCATAAACATCAATGCCTTTCTTAAAATCAATAGACAAGTATATATTTTTTTAAACCTGCATATTTAGTTAAAAGAAATTCATGTTAGCAGGCAATTTTAACTAGAAAAATTGTCACTTCTCTTGCGTTCTGTGCAAGCAGAGTCAGGGTATATGCAGCAGTTTGGGCCACCTGGCTCGTTGCGAACTGTGTGAAGACCATTTTTTCCCAACAAAGACCGTAATTAATTTGCCTGATTTTTACATAATTATGACATAACATTGAAGGTTGTGCAATGTAACAGCAATATTTAGACTTAGGGATGCCATCCGTTAGATAAAATACGTAACGGTCCCGTATTTCACTGAAATAATAAACATTTTGTTTTCGTAATGATAGTTTCAGAATTTGACTATATTAATTACCTAAGGCTCGTATTTGTGTATTATATTATAATTAAGTCTGATTTTATAGAGCAGTCTGAGCGGTGGTAGTTAGCAGCAGGCTCGTAAGCATTCATTCAAACAGCACTTTCCTGCGTTTGCCAGCAACTCTTCGCAATGCTTGAAGCACAGCGCTGTTTATGACTTCAAGCCTATCTACTCCCAGGATTAGGCTGGCAATACTAAAGTGCCTATTAGAACAATCCAATAGTCAAAGGTATATGAAATACAAATGGTATAGAGAGAAATAGTCCTGTAATTCCTATAATAACTACAACCTAAAACTTCTTACCTTGGAATATTGAAGACTCATGTTAAAAGGAACCACCAGCTTTCACATGTTCTCATGTTCTGAGCAAGGAACTAAAACGTTAGCTTTTTTACATGGCACATATTGCACTTACTTTTCTCCAACACTTTGATTTTGCATTATTTAAACCAAATTGAACATGTTTCATTATTTGAGACTAAATTGATTTTATTTATGTATTATATTAAATTAAGTGTTCATTGTTCATTCAGTATTATTGTAATTGTCGACTTCTAAAAATAATAATAAATGTAAAAAAAATCGGCCGTTTTTCGTCCTCCAATAACCGGTATCGGTTGACCTCTAATGAAGATCATTACAAGGATGAGAGGAGAGTCTAATGCCAATTTCACACTACTGAGCCGAGATGAGCAGAGCCAAGTAGGACTGTACTGCGCAAGCCTGCTTACTCATTACAAATAGTTGCTGGAACCATACTGGAAAGGCCCATATGAAAATAAAATATCAGAGCCAGCACAATGTTAGGACGTTGCCATGAGAAGCACTGCAGATATTGAGATGAGCGCGATGCAAGACCTTTCTCTCACATATTCACAGAGTATGTGCGCAGGGTCACGGGTGCGTGTCACGCTGCTACACTCGGTAGCTCTGGGACAAAAACAGGGGAAAAGGTTAGCTTCGTGCTTCAACGCTCTTAGTTATTGCGGAAAAATCGGCCCAATATTTCTGTGTACTTTGTGCATCACTGAGTCTACCTTTAAGCAGTACTACACCTCAGGACCATCATCAGTTTATCCAGGTCATTGAGTTCATTGGTCCAATCGTCAAGAGGATGTCGTGGCATAAACGCGTACCTTTTTTAAAAACGCATGATATATTTTGGACTGTGATTTCTATCATGGCGTGTTGGAACAACACAGGCCCAGGAACTGGAGGCTAGAGGATTAAAGCAACAGTACTGACCCTGATATCCTGCGGTTGACATTGTATTGTTCACATATGTCGGAGGCCAGCAGGGTGAGCTGAGGTCCCACCAGACCATCCAGCTGCTCACAGAACTCCCTCGTCAGCTCCACAGATGCTGGGGGAGAGAGAATATGACCACACGGTAGTTAGAATTAGTAGAATGGACTTTGGAATTTCTAAGAATTTATAAAAGGTTTTTTCTTTCACAGTCCACATAATATGGCAATGCCTTAGAATTTTCCATTGCATTATTCACAGAACATTTGGAACGGCAGACTCAGAGAATGCTGAGAAATGATGTAATAAGCATCAGCCCAGCTGTTTGGGGGGAGGGGACTGACCAAATGTTATGAGAGGATACTCACCACTGATCATAAAACAAACCGCTGCACTCATCGCCTGAAATAAAGAGCAGACGATGTGCAGTTTGAATATAATGGGTCTAGACAAAATAATACTATCATTTACAACTTATTACCAAATACATTGAGTTTATAAATCATTTAAAGAAGCCATTTGAGATACCAACGAACAAAGCCAATTCCCCCAACATCAGAGGTCATATCCCAGGTTAAACCTTCTCTTTGTTCTTCAGTAATGAAATAATAACAGATTACCACATTTTCTGCCAAACAAATAATGGGTTGGGAGTACTGCCTGTCTCTCTCTTAAAAACACAAAAGAATAAAGCATCTACTGAGTTCGCACAAAACCCAGCAGGGCTCCAGACCACAGTTCCCTGCTCCTCAGTTCTGTCCCAAATGACGCCCTATTCCCTATGTAGTGCACTACTCTGGACCAGAACACTGCACTACATTTGACTAGATCCCTATGGGTCCTGGTCAAAAGTAGTGCACTATATAGGGAATAGAGTACCATTTAGAATGATGCCCTCTCCTCACCTTATAAACAATCAGATGCAGCTCCTCATAACTGTCCTCTGTGTTGACAAATATTCTAGGGAACCGGAATTTGGCCTCTGGGTCTTTGAGGTTAGCAGGTCCTGTCAAAAACCTGAGGGTGGAAAGAGGACAGGATATGACGGCGTATGCATCACAGCTCATCACGATTATTTTGATTGACAAGGGTGTTTCACAATTACAAAACAAATTTAGTTTGATGCAAATCAAAAACTGTTTTACCTCACACAAAAAAAGTGAATCCCCTAGTCTATCTAGCAATTTGTAAATGTATATGTGGACGTACAGTTTGCATACTGTGCGTATCCCTTCCATAATTTGCACTGTCAGTTCCCCCCACCCACCCCACTCGGGAGTCACACTGGCCTGGCAGTGGCACTCTCAGGAGTCACACTGGCCTGGCAGTGGCACACTCTCAGGGATCACTCTTCCTCCAACAACGGCTCTATTTCAATGCATTCATATTAAGTGCTTGTATTCTGTCTTCTCTGTGCTTGTATTCAGATCTAAATAAAAGGTCTGTGTGTTTGACTACTTTCTGCTAAGCAACTTGCCCTAAGAGGATAACCTCTTAATTCTACCCATTCTTTGAGATCATTTATTCACCTTCCCTTCTATTAAGTGATCGCTGCTCTGACCAGACAGGATAGATGAAAACCATGTAGTGGAACCCCTTCTTTCCTCTTTACAGCTGTGTTGAATCAAATCAAACTTTATTTGTCACATGCGCCAAATACAACAGGTGTAGTAGACCTTACCGTGAAATGCTTACAAATCAGTGCTTGGAAGGGATGCAGGAAGGATTGTGTTTTAGAGTATTCATACAGAGACTACAGAGCATCTCTGCTAATAATCTCATCCTCCTCTCCTGTGCTCTCCTCCTCCTCTCTCTCCTACTCTGTCCACCTCAGGCACAGAGGCCTCTAGGGTGGACTAGGCTACACAGAGACTCTGTTAACTAGCTTGGCTCTCCTTCCTCCTCTCTGTTAAGTGTAATTTCCCTTCCTTTGTGTCTGTGTGTGGGACGGTAGAGATAGAAATCTCATTATTGTCAGTGGGGTAAGACCACATCACGTTGGAACACTGATCAGTAATCCTCCATGTTGTTATAACAATCAGACTGGATATTGCACATGCCGGACCACCAACACTAATTACAACCTAATGTTAGCATAATAATGCTTTCCTATCATACCAGAACTATCAAACATAACACCTCCTATTGTGATATCACTGTTGATTTTTATTGCTTTCACTTGATAATCTAAAACAACATATATTCCTCCATCGCTTTGTTGAAATAACAATATATGCAATAAAAACCATCATGGATGAACACGATAAAGTCGTAATTCCATCCATCCCCTCAGGTTAAATGTATCAGTCTGCTATAGTCAGATTAGCAGCAGATGTGGCATGGCTAGAAGGCTCCAGCCTGACATGATGATCTGGTATCCCTGTCCTTCTGCCCCGAGATCGCAGCGGACCAGAGCCCCAGGGAGGGCGCCTGGTCCAGCCTAGCCAGGAGACCTGGAGGGAGGGGAGGGGGAGGCAGCGGACAAGAGAGGGCGTTTAAGAACTTACCTCCCATAGTGAAGCAGATTCCCTGCCACCTCTGGCCTTAAGGGAGAGTCCCTACCAGCCAGCTGGAGAGAGAAAGGGAGGAAGAGGAAGAGAGACAGGGAGGGAGAGAGTTAGAAGAGAGATGTTGGAGAGAGAGAAGCTGCTTTAGTATAACTTAAGTCATTATCAACATTGTCTGAGCCTGTGGGGTATCAATGTGTGGTCAACTTTAAATGTGCTTGTTACACAACAATACATTCTTCGTGTGGCATGATGCCATTGTGGAGCAGGTGTTGGAAGAGTTCTGGCAACGGGGAAGGTTTAGGCAGAGGATCAGAGTTTTAATAGAACAGAGGCAAGGAAGTGGCAGTTGCTTGCACTCTAGCTCCTCTGTGATCCCTCTCCCTCCTCTCTCCGTGATCCCTCCTCTCTCCCTCGCTCTCTGATCCCTCCTCTCTCCCTCCCTCGCTCGCTCTCTGATCCCTCCTCTCTGATCCCTGATCTCTCCCTCGCTCCCTGATCTCTCCCTGATCTCTCCGCTCTCCCTCGCTCCCTGATACCTCCGCTCTCCCTCGCTCCCTGATACCTCCGCTCTCCCTCGCTCCCTGATACCTCCGCTCTCCCTCGCTCCCTGATACCTCCGCTCTCCCTCGCTCCCTGATACCTCCGCTCTCCCTCGCTCCCTGATACCTCCGCTCTCCCTCGCTCCCTGATACCTCCGCTCTCCCTCGCTCCCTGATACCTCCGCTCTCCCTCGCTCCCTGATACCTCCGCTCTCCCTCGCTCCCTGATACCTCCGCTCTCCCTCGCTCCCTGATACCTCCGCTCTCCCTGATACCTCCGCTCTCCCTCGCTCCCTGATACCTCCGCTCTCCCTCGCTCCCTGATACCTCCGCTCTCCCTCGCTCCCTGATCTCTCTCCCTGATCCCTCCTCTCTCCCTGATCCCTCCTCTCTCCCTGATCCCTCCTCTCTCCCACCTCCTTCTCACCCTCTCTCACCTCTGGTTCAGAGTGTCTGGGGAACAGTGACGTCGTCAGGTACTTGTACAGGATCCGCATATCATCCTGCTCCAGACCACTCCTGCATGGGGACAACAAAAAAAGGGGACACACCTTTGTTAGCATCAAACTCACCATGGGCCCAATGCTATCATAACTGCTCAAATAATTTGATTAGCTATCAATCAAATCATTAGGATCAATCAATTATCACGTAATCCCCAGATTACATACTGTAACGGGTCAGACTAACAGTTAAGTGATAGAGACATGTCGGGGTATTAATTACTGTAATCAGATTGTGTGTATTTAAGGCATCTTCTGTCTCCCAGCCATGCCCAAGACAACCCCATACCTAGCCCAGCCTAACGAGATAAGGAGCATTGCCACTGCTGCCAGGCTCCCCCACACCTTGCAGTGGTAAAGGGCCGCAAGGAGGCGCCAAGGGCCTGCAGGAAGCCCAATAACCTCCCCCCTCCTCTCCTCCTGGCATCCCAAAAAACAGCCTACTAGGCCTGGCCAGTTGAATGGTGAAGCAGCCTGTGCCTCAAGATCACGGAAGATTGCAATTCAGAGCTTATGTTTTTCAACGATTTATGTTAGTATTTGCAAATTGTAGGCTAAATTTGGTTTCTACATGTGGGCAGGTGTTTTAAACCAGAGTACAGCAGACAACCCCCACACATCCCACATACGGTCTGCTTCCCCCAGCTGTACCATATCAGCTGGTCGTTGTAGAGGAAGGCTGTGTATTTGATCAGGCTGAGGCTCTCCTCCACTCTGTTTACGAATGACTGGATCTTCAGGTAGGTCATCTTGTCCAGGGGGAAAAAGGCAATCCCACCGAACACGTCCAGCAGGTCACAGGACTGCAGGTGCAGCGTCTGCAGGTACTGGAGGAGACCAGGGATAGAGGACAGTTA